>NC_044055.1:8193151-8260651 GCF_902167405.1 Gadus morhua | reverse complement strand
ACTCATGGAACTACCGTGATTTAGATCTGTAATGACAGGCAACATCCACTAGGTGGAGTACTCTCTCTCTCAATAAGACAATTAATTGACATGGAGCATATTAATCAAACTCAACTTCTTTAAACTATAAGGATTTTAGGTAAACTATAGGAAAATAAATAAATAAATAAATCCGAAAGTACGCTCAACTAATCTAAGATAAACTATACTAATGTAAAATAAAATGTACTATGCCAAACTAAGATATAAAGATATGCTAAGGGCTAAAGTAAACTTGATTCAACCCCAAAATATCCAAGGTAAGACAAAATTGAAAAACTAAAATAAACTAACCTAGACTAACTAGAGAAGATACGCTAGGCTAGGCTAAACCGGTAAAGTGTATCCCAGTGACCTGGTGCTCTTGACGGGCTTGTTGTTGCTGGGCACCCAGGCCTCACTGCCCACCACGCTGTACTCGATGTAGTAGCCCACCAGCTGCTTCACCTCCCTGGAGGCCGCCCACGACACCACGATGGAGGTGGCGCAGTTCCTGGTGACCGTCACCGCGCCAGGGGAGGAGGGCAGTTCTGAGGTCAGAGAGAGGTTCAAAACAATCTTTATTGGCCCTGCAAAGACTTGACAAACAGGCACTAAGAAAAAGTATTTAGCATTGTGTAGCGTTTTATCCTAGCTATCTTGGTTGTCCACGCGTTCAACTAGCAACTGTAAGTGCTAGGCGCTGGTTTCTCTGAACAACCTTACTGTACTGACAGTGATATATTATTCTTTCTCTTTCCTTTCAACGATGTACTTATTGTACTTATTAGGTTGCTTAGCGTCTGCTAAATACCCTAAATGTTAGTTTAAATGTAAAAAAATTAAAGAAAGAAAGAAATAAGGGAAGTAAGAACAAATAACAAAAGAATTAAAGAACGGAAAAAACAAAAGAACTAAAGAACGAGCGAACAAAATAACAAAATAACAAAATAATCAAAGAACCAAAGAATCAAAGGAGGATAGAGGGGAGTTTCTTGCTGACCCAGCTTGTCTCCCACGGTGATGTTGCTGGTGGACCCGGAGGCCTCGCTCACGCCGGCCGAGTTACAGCAGCGCACGCGGAAGCTGTAGGACTCGCTCTCCTCCAGGTCGAACAGGGCGTAGCGCGGAGACTTCACCGGCATCCCCGTGTTCACACGCTGCCACTGGTCGGTCCCTGCAACGCACTGGGAGAGGGAGGGAGGGCAAGAGAGAGAGAGAGAGAGAGAGAGAGAAATACAGAGAAACAGAGATAGAGAGAGGGAGAGAGAGAGAGAGAGAGAGAGAGAGAGAGAGAGAGAGAGAGAGAGAGAGAGAGAGAGAGAGAAACAGAGAGAGAGAGAGAGAGAGAGAGAGAGAGAGAGAGAGAGAGAGAGAGAGAGAGAGAGAGAGAGAGAGAGAGAGAGAGAGAACAGAGATAGAGAGAGGGAGAGAGGGAGAGAGAGAGAGAGAGAGAGAGAGAGAGAGAGAGAGAGAGAGAGAGAGAGAGAGAGAGGGGGAGAGAAACAGAAACATACAAGGACGAGCAATGTAAACCGGGCACAGAATTGGGAAATATGTAAACATACAAACTACCATACTGGAATAAATTGTTCTGTAGTAAATTGGGGTTGTGCATCAGTCCTGGATGTTTTGTAGGAAATCTACCATTTTGAAAGGACTTTCCTCTCACCTTTTCGATGTAGTACATGACCCCCTCGTGACCCCTCTGGACGGGGGGCTTCCAGCCCAGGACCACGTAGCTCTTGGTGGCCTCAGTGACCACCACTTCGCTGGGCTCCCCAGGGACCACGCCCACTATGGAGACAAACGGAGAGGGGGGAGGGCATCATATACATGTTAACATGTACAAATTCAGTCATTACATACTCAATACCATGCTGATCCTCAATACCAAAATCGATAACATGGCTAAATCAACACAAAAATGGACAAAGAAAGAAAGAAGCTGTTCACACTTGAAAGCGATGTGTGTGTTAAATCTAAAATGTCTCGAAAATAGTTGAACTGGCAAAAGGTCAAACGCTAAGTTGTCATAGGTCATTACGTTCAAACACGCAGTTAGAGTTATCACGGTTACACTAACGCTCATGAATCTGATAGGTCGGGTTGGGGCTCATGAACTCACCAGTGGGGTCCTCCTCAGTGAACTTGATCATCCCGGTCCAAGGAGCGGAAGGTCCGGCTGCAACGAGACATTAAAGCAGAAAGACACGATCGATCAGTCTAACATGACCACGGCCCGACAGCCTCCCATGTAACAGACTGTCCCCCAGCTCTCTCTCTGTTAGGGCTGTGCGTTCTTTTTTTCTCCTTTTGATCGTGTTAAAATATCTCCAAACTTACACAATCAAATTGACGTACATTTATTTTATTCATTAAATATTGCAGAACAGCTGGACAAATATTTGTAGATCATTTTCTCTTTGAACATTTGGTATATTTTTTTAAGGCGAAATTTCAAAGTTGTCACTAATAAAGTGTTATTTTTTTTGGAGAGAAATGCAAAATAATTCATCATATTTCCAAAGTCCAAAATAATCGTTTGAATAATCGTGATTATGATTTTCCTCCCGTAACGGAGCAGCCCTACTCTCTGTCTCCTCACCCCTTTGGCGGGCCCTGTCGGAGGGGTCCATGGCCACCACCGCGTCCGACACGCGGGACGGACGGCTGACCCCGGCGGTGTTCAGGGCGCTGACCCGGAACATGTAGGAGCGGCCCTCCACCAGGCCCGTGACGGGGAAGCGGGCGTACTTGACCGGGCTGTCGTTGCACTGCGCCCAGTGCTCGGTGCCGACCTCGCACCTGCGCCACACACACACACACGCACACAGTTAGCCCTGCCGCGCGACGCACTCACACCCCCGGACCACAGGGTGTCACTGTAGGATCAGCCGTGGCTGTCATACTGCAGATGACATCAAGGTAGCTTCAAGTACTCTTAATGTCCAACCCTATTTTGATACATCGTAGGGGAATATGGTGAAACAAAAAATAAGTATATTTAAAACACAAGTATATTTAATAAATATACTTATTTTTTGAGTCATGAAGGATAATACATTTATAAATATATATATATATATATATATATTTAATGGGTCATTATCCTTCATGACCCATTAAAAACAAGAAGAAAGCAAAGAACATTATCCAACGAAGGAGGGAAAGGTTCAAGTTCCATTCTCCTAACAGGCAGTCAACTTCAACGCAAATGTAGTTTTTAATTTTCTCGGCTGCATTGTCCTGATGGACGGCTGCCTCCAGATAAAACTACAGTGAAGGGGGGGCGACCCACTTGTCGATGAAGTAGCCCAAGATGGGGCTGCTGCCCTCCACGGCCGGCTGCTTCCAGGTCACCACCACGTAGTCCTTGTTGGCGTCGTGGCAGCGCACGTCCAGGGGGGCCACGGGCACGCCCTCCACCTCCAGGTCAGCATCTGTCACAGAGACGGGCGCACACACACGCACACACACAAACACAAACACACACGTACACAGATCAGTATGCAACAAACAGTCAGAGGGATTTGCGGTCAAACAAGCATGCACACATACACACATCACATGGACAAACAAACACACGGAAACAAAAGGACACACACCCACACACACACACACATACAAAACATACTTGTGCTGTTCGGTTTTTATTACAGAGCCTTTTTTAGAACCTGGTTTCCATACTCTGCCTCCTACACTCCTAGTGAACTGGTAGCACACCATGCCGCTAGTAAACTTGTGTTATATATTATTTTGTGTTTAGGATATATCGGAGAAAAACGGATACAACTTAATTAACGTAAACTGCATGTATTTTATATATATTCATTTTCAAAGCAGTCTCTCTCTCTCTCTCTCTCTCTCTCTCTCTCTCTCCCTCTCTCCTTTTCTCTCTCCTTTTATCTCTCTTTCTCTCTCTCCTTTTATCTCTCTCTCTCTCTCTCTCTCTCTCTCTCTCTCTCTCTCTCCCTCCCTCCCTCCCTCCCTCCCTCTCTCTCTCTCTCTCTCTCTCTCTCTCTCTCTCTCTCTCTCTCTCTCTCTCTCTCTCTCTCTCTCTCTCTCTCTCTCTCTCTCTCTCTCTCTCTCTCTCTCTCTCTCTCTCTCTCTCCCCCTCCCTCCCTCCCTCCCTCTCTCTCTCTCTCTCCCTCTCTCTCTCTCTCTCTCTCTCTCTCTCTCTCTCTCTCCCCCTCCCTCCCTCCCTCTCTCTCTCTCTCTCCCTCCCTCCCTCTCTCTCTCTCCCCCTCCCTCTCTCTCTCTCTCTCTCTCTCTCTCTCTCTCTCTCTCTCTCTCTCTCTCTCTCTCTCTCTCTCTCTCTCTCTCTCTCTCTCTCTCTCTCTCTCTCACTCTCTCTCTCTCTCTCTCTCCCCACGTTGGCTTCATCAAGTAGGAATGGAGCAGGACGGATATAGCCTGGGAGATTCCTTAAGAGACACCCAAGGCGACAGGGAGAGAGGAGCCGTGTCGTTTTAAGGGTGGGTACTAGGAGGGGAGCCAGAGGGTGGGGTGGGGGCGGGGGGGGGGGGGGTGAAGTCACTGGGTAACCGGAGCCTGTGAACACTCTCCACCACGGCCCAACTGTTCGCTGCTCTGTAATGTTCCACATGACAAAACACAAGTGTGTGTGTGTTGTTTGTTCGTCTAATTGACGGCTTCAGCCTCTGTCACTCTGTGCCCTGACAAGGTCCATTAGCCTTTGTCATTTTACATTTAAACATGTGATTGTTTTATGATTGTTTTCCCCAGAATTTACCTGTATTGCACATAGTTTGTGCGATTATAAATACTGTATGTATGTTAAGTGTTTGCTAGGGATAAGCCTAACTTTGCCGTTACGCGTCGCGTATTGCTAAGGTTAAGTAATCCATCCCCACACGCTGAACGACGATGTCACTGAAATAGCTCAACGCGTAACGTCACAATGTGTATCCTTCACCTCTGACGAACACGTAGGCGGAGTAGGAGTCGAAGCCGGACTTGGTGTTGATGCGCAGGGTGTACAGGCCCTCGTCCTCCTTGTTCAGGTGCGTCAGGGTGAGGGTGGCTCTCTGACCGCTCCAGTGGGAGTTCACCCACCTGGACGCCTTCAGGGCCACGGCTGGACACAGGAGAGACGCGGTTCGGATTCATGAGGAGGAACGGTGGGAGAGAGAGCAAAAGCTGAACACTGAACACCACACACAAAAATAACAGGCTGCCTGAATACTGTTTTTGACTGGCGGAGATTAAAGTGACCCGGGGATGTCACTTTGTATTGAGAGTGACATCATGCGGTACTGATATCAGCCAATCAGAGAGAGGGTTAACAGCTTTTTTCTAGACTGTCCTTGTGTCGTGATGTAAGTTTGATGTTTGTTAACAATTTAACAATGAACAACACAAATTGTATGTACTAATATACTGTTAAGGGTAGCACGGCGTAGCCTTGCAAGAGCCTCAGTACTAGGGTCTGGGATTCTTACTCGAAGGTACTATGGAGGTAGATTTGTGTCTTTATTATGCAATCAAAAATAATAGGTTTGAGAGCAAAACTTTCCACACTGCAATCAAAAAATAGATTTGAGAGCAAAACCTTCCACACTGCAATCAAAAAATGTATTTGAGAGCAAAACTATCGACACTGCAATCAAAAAATGTTTTATTGCAAGATAAATTAATGTGATAAAAAAAATATTAATGGGAATCCAAAAGTTTTGTTTGCAAACCCAAAAGTTTTGTTTGCAAATCCAAAAGTTTTGTTTGCGAATCCAAAAGTTTTGTTTGCGAATCAAAAAGCTTTGCTTGCGAATCCTAAAGTTTTGCTTGCGAATCCAAAAGCTTTGCTTGCTGTTGAGCTGAATCTGGGGGGGCGGGACCTACGCCGAAAGATGTAAGTCACGTCTCTATTGGCCAGTCTCGATCGGAGTGACAGCTTGGCAACATCCACAGTTAGTAACGAGAGAGGGAGTTCTATTTCATGTAGGCTACGCCGTCTAGGCTTCGCCTTATGAGCTTGTCCCGTGCGCACGCTTGCGCGCCCTGAATATCCCGTAGGCCTCCCTGTCAGCCGACAAGGAGACCATGGCAGAGGAGAGCAGGGCGATGTTGTTGACCGCCGCCGTGGATTGAGAGGCACAAACGAACACCCTGTCCGTCAGGCCGACAATCTGCTTCTGGAGGCGGTCGGGGGGCAGCGGCTTTTCGGATGTTGCCAAGCTGTCACTCCGATCGAGACTGGCCAATAGAGACGTGTCTTACATCTTTCGGTGTAGGTCCCGCCCACGAGATTCAGCTCAACAGCAAGCAAAGCTTTTGGATTCGCAAGCTAAACTTTAGGATTCGCAAACAAAGCTTTTTGATTCGCAAACAAAACTTTTGGATTCGCAAACAAAACTTTTGGATTCGCAAACAAAACTTTTGGGTTTGCAAACAAAACTTTTGGATTCCCATTAATATTTTTTTTATCACATTAATTTATCTTGCAATAAAACATTTTTTGATTGCAGTGTCGATAGTTTTGCTCTCAAATCTATTTTTTGATTGCAGTGTGGAAAGTTTTGCTCTCAAACCTATTATTTTTGATTGCATAATAAAGACACAAATCTACCTCCATACCCTTAGTCCATCCGGCTGACACACGGTCCAATCAGAGGCTTCCATTCTCATATGGGCGGGTTTTAGTTGATAATGCAAGCAAAACAGGCAAGGTGCCATGCCAAGTTCGATTTTTATATAATTGCGCCAAAGAGCCGTATTTTAGGGCAAGTTAAAGCCAACCAACACTGACCTTGAGAAGTATATTGACAACTCAAAATAAATTCAGGTGTATTAATACAATTATTATTATTATTATTATTATTACACTTATTTATTTAGTGAACTATCATGGTTAACTAAACGTTTTAGATCCTGTTCTCCATCACCTCAAGGGTAACAGGTATACAAGGAAACGCAGCGTGTGGTTGTGGGGTCTGTGTCCAAACACTTACAGTTTCTGTACCACACCACTTCCGGCTGGTACATCTTGATGGTGGGGTAGATGATGACGGTGCAGCCCAGGCTCAAGGTCTCGCCCTCGCGGCCGAACGCCACCTCAAACTTATCCAGGATGCTGGTCTCGAAGGTGACGCCGTGCTCGGAACTGAATCCGTCTGCAGGGAGAGGAGACGGGTTGGCACGCGCAGGGGGAGAATACAGCATTATAGTCAGTGGGGGGCGTTCAGGAAGAGGAGTCGGGATGGGCTGGACTCACGGGGTTTAGGGTCCAGAGGGCCTGCTGCCTCCCCCTCTTGGAACCCTGGAGAAAGAGAGAGAGTGAGGGAGAGAGAGAGAGAGAGAGAGAGAGAGAGAGAGAGGGAAAGAGAGAGAGAGCGCGAGAGAGAGAGAGAGAGAGAGAGAGAGAGAGAGAGAGAGAGAGAGAGAGAGAGAGAGAGAGAGCGAGGGAGAGAGAGAGAGAGAGAGAGAGAGAGAGAGAGAGAGAGAGAGAGAGAGAGAGAGAGAGAGAGAGAGAGAGAGAGAGAGAGAGAGCGGGAAAGAGAGAGAGAGAGAGAGAGAGAGAGAGAGAGAGAGAGAGAGAGAGAGAGAGAGAGAGAGAGAGAGGGAGAGGGAGAGAGAGAGAGAGAGAGAGAGAGAGAGAGAGAGAGAGAGAGAGAGAGAGGGAGAGGGAGAGAGAGAGAGAGAGAGGGAAAGAGAGAGAGAGAGAGAGAGAGAGAGAGAGAGAGAGAGGAGAGAGAGAGAGAGAGAGAGAGAGAGAGAGAGAGAGAGAGAGAGAGGGAAAGAGAGAGCGAGAGAGAGAGAGAGAGAGAGAGAGAGAGAGAGGGAAGGGAGAGAGATATTACCATCAACACCTAATCCATTCTCCAACGGCATCATCTAACATGAATTGTACGATACAACAATCTCAACGCTGCGCGATCACAACATTTTTAACGGCCTTGGTTGACCTACTTTTGATAACGATTGTGGCCGTAGCAGAAGACTCTCCCTTGATGTTGAGGGCAGAGGCATGGTACAGAGCAGTGTCCAAGAACTCACAACTGGGGAAAAATAAAGGGGAAACGAGAAACCTAGATGAATTTTTCATGTCAAATATCAATTTAAACTCATGAAGATTAGGTAATTGCACACTTGCAAGGGAGCATTGTTTGGTGTGAGTAGATTTGTGATACAAACATACATACAGACTTACAGGTACAATGCAGTGTAAAAGCAGGCTACCTACTTCTTGATCTCCAGGGAGTGCATGTTGTAGTTGCTCTCGGTGGTGTACTTCTCAGGGTGGGCCTTGGCGTCGATCAGAACGTTGTTTTTGTACCTGGGAACACATAGCCCACGACCAAGACGATTCCCATCAGTAATGGCACAGTAATCAGTAGCGGCTTTTCGTTTTGAGAATTCTGATCGTTTTTGTATTTATTCCTCTTTTGATTGGATGCTTGGGATAGTGTTCGGTCTCACTTTGCTTTAAAGGAAAATACCGGTGTGGGAGATCAAACCATTGTAACCACCTGACCCAACTTTACTGCCACATTACTTACCAATATAATAATAATGCAATAATACTTTCCTGTACCGTAGGTGCAATCACACAAAATCATCTTTGGCAGAATCAGCCAGAATCAGTCAACAAAGAGATTCCGATTCATTATATTGGAAACATTTGTTACAGTGAAACCAGGAGAGACCCATACGATGGTCTGGGTCAAGTGAAGGGGCATCGGTATGGTACCCAGCCTGGTACTGTCCTTAAAGCCGCTTTGTATGACATCGTCTGCTAACTGACTGAATGTACATGTGATGCAGATGCCTCGTGAGCGAGAGATGGTGACTGAGTGTGCAGAGTGGTTCCCCACCAGGCGACGCGTGGTTTGGGCCAGCCGGCCACAGTGCAGTGCAGCTTCAGGGTCCTGCCCTCCCAGACCGTCTGTCCTCGGGGCCTCACCACGAACTCGGGACGGTGGCAGAGGCTGTCTGAGTTCATCTTCTTACGAAACTCTGACCTCTCCTCCAGCTACAGGAAGATGGTAAAGCTCAATGCTTCGTATGTGATGATGTAACGATATTTTTGCTTCAGAATTAACCAGAATTAATGAATAGAATATCCCTAATATAGGTGTGAGGAAGCTGATTAAGCATTTAAGACCTACAGATCACAAGAATTTAAATACAACAAAGACTATCTACAACCAAATTGCATTTCTGTCTGTCATGTCCCAGCTTTAATTTGTATCTTTTCTAAAGATGTATTCGATAGAGTACTCCAAACCGGTTCATAATAACATAACACATTCTGAATCCATGTAGGATGGTTCAAGAAAGCGCCAATTTTCCCAAACCTGCAACGGATGAGATAAACCATAGCAAGCAAAAAAACGTCTCAAGAACTCTGGTATACTGTAAACCCCATGCTACGTATGTGTAGAAGGGAGGGACTTACCTTCCTGTCCAATTGGAGGCTCTCGGCCGACTCCCTGACAATCGTCTTCCTGGTTTTCTTCTCCACAGTGAGCGTCATGGATTCCTGGGACTCCCTCACAAACAGGTTCCTCATGGCCACGTAGTTCACCCCCTCCTCCTTCACCACCTCGTCCTGGGCCTCGGCCAGACCCCGCACCACCTCATGGCTACAACAGAACAGACACAGGAGAGGGTGAGAGGGTGAGGGGCTGAAGGTCCAATAGGGATGCATTGATCACCATCTTGGTTTCTCGCGTGGACAATGGACACCAAAGTCAAACCAAGTATTAATCCCTGATCATAGAGAGTGCAAATGTGTTGCCTGTTTGTTGACACAAACAGGAACTAGAATCACATTGTTTGCGCGCTTCATGAGCAAAGCACATGAAGCGCGAATTGATATTCACTCACTTGGCTCTGAATACAGGGACAACGTAGCCGATGACCTCGAGATCTGTGTCCGTGGCTAGGTACTTGCGTTCGGCCTTCTTGGTGATATGGCTCATTTTAGAGGCCATCGCCTTCTCTGTCTTCACAGAGGTCTTCTGTGAGGTCTTCAGGCTGGCCGTTTTCAGGCTGGCCCTGGGAATGAGACCACAAGAGTCACGTGTCTGACAGAAGCTACACACACATGCAGCTCAGCTCACTTCTTAAAATGACAATACCGGTCTGGGTGAGCAGACCAATATTGCCGTCCCTCCTGGCTTCATTAAATCATCTGTTTACCATTCTTCCGTTGTGCCGATTCCGCCTAAGAGCATTTAGTGTGAGAGGGCCTGCCTAGAACGTTAACAACAGCAGTAGCACATTGGTCTTTTGGATTGAAATAGTGTAGAGTAATGATTGACTTGTGCTAAATTCTCTAAGGCAGAATATGTACAATGAGGTGATGTTTACAAATTATATTGGTGACTGACGTTTTAGTGAAGCCCGGAGAGGACAGTGACCAAAGTAATGCCCTTAAAGCAAGATTAAAGCACACAACATAGTTGCCAAATAATCTAAAACCATTCATCACCTATTATGATTAATTGAAGGAACTTATAACAAGAAGCAGAATGCTAATGCAATAATTCTGTTACACTTTTGGATTTGTGAGATGAAGTGAGGATATGTACATGTATACACTTACCTTTCACAAAGTGGTAAAAAGCTATGTTAAATAGAAACATTAATGCATACTCAATGCATACTCAATATTAATTTATGACACAATGGTTGATACTCAGAAGAGGATAATGTTCTATTATAAGCTCACTGACTGCATTGATCCCAAAAAACATGACTTATGACTAAGAGCATCCATAACCCATCTCACTTGTAGATTTATAAATAGCCCTACACCGGAACTGTTGGACGTGGGAAGGTGCCTGATAAATTCTACTTTGCTAGTCCATATCTAGTGCGTGTTTGAAAGCACAAAGTGTTTTTGTGATGTGGCCTTTCATTTGTCCTTAACAACATATGACACATGCCACTTCATCTGGGAGAGTTACGAGTGAATAACAAGTGGAAATGGGTAATTGAATAGAGGATTCATCTGGTAAATAAGAATTTATCATATTGACTGTTGAATGGGCTGTTAAGCTGTAAGAAAGCCACGTGTAAGGTCAGAGAGAAACAAAGAAAGAGAGGAGAGTGTGAGAGAGACAGAGAATGAGAGCGAGAGTGCCAGACAGAGAGGGAGTGAGAGAGAGAAACCCACACAGAGACACCGAGTGTGACCGTAGGATGTTCCATTTGTGGGACGAATATTAATATTGAAGATATCATTTTTCCTAACATAATTGTACAAGTGTTCCTGAGACATACACAAGGATTATGTGTGCTAACAACCATTTACAACAGATACTGAGAAAATCATTTTGCATTACATTACAAACACAGGTCAATTCAGTAGGAGAGTTCACTGTACACTCAGCATAAAGATAGCTCCTCTCACTCGGCTAACAGAAATAGCCCAGCTGTCCTTGAATATCTCTGGCAGCCATTGAGATGCAGCTCAAATTCCTGCTCTCCATACACCTCCTTCATGAGGTGTATGGTTCTGCATTATCCCTGGCAGCGAGGAGATCAAAGTCAATCTCACTGTTTATAACAGACCGGTATCAAATGTTTGCCAAGTCCCAAGCTATTACACTATTATTGAATTAGGGTACGCTTTCATCCAAAGCTATTGGATCTTACTAAACTTACTTTGTTTCTGCTTTGGTTTTTGATCCCGTTAAATGTCTGCCCATTTGAAAGCTATTTCGTGCCCACCAAACCAGCAATGGAGGAGGGATCCCTCTTTTGAGTTCCTTCTCAAGGTTCCTCTTGGATTTGGGGAGTTATCGTTAGCCCTGTCATATTATTTTTGGGCCTGTGAAGACCTTTGAGACTGTAACTGTAATTAAGTACAATTTACTTAAATTACAGTGGATTCAGATACAGGTTGTTAAATAACATTTGGGGTTTATGTGTGTCTAGCCTAGAGGAGAGTCAAACACCATGACAGAATCCTACCAGACATTAAGTTAAAGACACACATACCCTGTTGGAGATTTCCCTTTTGGTTGAACCTTTGATGTTATTATAACCTCACATTTTAGGCTAAAGCTGTCAAAACAATGTGCATGACGGGTCAGTCGATTTCAAGGCTTACAGATAATCCAATGACATGTGTCATTAGTCCGTTAACATGCCATGGAAACATGACAGAAATAAAAGTTTTTTTGGATGGATAGCATTTTTGTCTTTGTATTCAACCATCTAACAGCCATCTGAAACATTCAAATGATATGTTTGCTTTGTATAAACTGTAAAGGAGAACCACTGTGATTAATATATTGCGTACTTTTATTAAAATTAAGATATTGTGCATTATTTAAAATATACTCATGTGCTGCTATAGAAACTCCAGGCTTGCTTGCTTTCCGATACAAATTAGTGATAACAATTTTGCCGCAAACTAAACTCAATGGCATGAACTGCCATAATAAAACAGACGGGCAATGTTTAAAAACCTACTCAGGTGCAGAGTTAAATAGCATTGTCACCATTTTTCACCACTTGCTATGAAGCAAAGTCAAGGGGCATCAATATTTAAATAGATAATAGATATAGATAATATATCATACGAAAAAGCTTTGTGTAGGATTGCATAACCAGCATGGCTCCCCACTCTGTTGTTAAGGCAACAGAAGATGCATGCTGTTTCCTGGGCAACACACAGCTAGCCTCTGCTCAGCATCCCAACCTTTAACAACATCCTTACATACAGTCTATGGACCAAACACTACAACAGTGTTTACTTTTCAAAATATATACCAACGGTTCACTTAATTCCATTCACTTCATCACCCTGGGGGAAGTGACCCATTTACGGAAATACTCAACTCAACTCAACTCAAGAAATATCAACCATTTTGTCAAGTCTAGATCATCTTCATCCACAGCCGTTACCAACATAATGTTGTTCGTTTTCTTGTCCCTCAATATCAACCGTTAAAGAATGAGCGTTGATTTGAGCAGGTGTGCCTCTCCTCCACACCCTTACCCTTGAGTGCTCTTGTGAAGCTCATGAGAGACAGACTTCTGGCTAACAGAGGACCTGCTGCTCAGGTGATAGCTGCTCTCAAAGTGATGCTGCTGCTCCAGGGTCTGCTTCTGCTCCTGAAAGTGCTGCTGGCGTTGGCGCGTCTCCAACTGATGCACTGATCCGGACATCCTCGGGGGGGATGGGGGGTGGGGGGCTCTGCTCCACACCAACTTACAGTGTCACAGAAGGACCAATCGCAGGGTCAATCTCTATGTCTGGTACTTGCGACAGATTTGAGTTAGGCGGGGGGGGGGGATTTAAGTGGACGACTTTGAGTTAACAATCGATGAATTAGTTGAAGCAGAAAAAAGGGAATTAAGGGAAAGGGACATTGTTAAGACTAGGATGGGATGAGGTTTTGGGTGATTGCCTAATGAAATCGTTATCTATTTATCCAATAACTAATATTACGTTAAATGGAGCAAGATGGAGCAAAAGCAGCGGAACCAGTTTATTCACATTATTAGAAGCAGAAGCAGCTAGCTCTTCTTTCTAGGATTAGTTCCACAATGTTGTTATAGCATGTTATGATCCCTTTCATTTTAGAGCCACATCAAGGCTCTCCAAAATGAGGATGCCCATTGCCCACACACTTCCACAGGAATGTCTGACCCATAAGCTGGAAAGCTTTTGTAACAAACAATTACCACGTTACTGCATACCTGATGCTACTAAACCTACTCCTGTCAAACAGTAGGCATGTTGCACCATGTCTCAGCCTTCACTCTTTTATCAATAATAACATGACACTATACCTTATGTTATTGGGGATGTAAAATGTTATGTGAGCTATGATACTGACTTATACTGTAGTATTGTATTGTATTTTATTTAATATGTAATGGGAATAGTTTTCCCATTCCTACCATTCATTAGGGTCATTATAAATTGGCATGCAAGCACACACCTTAGTAAGGAGAACAGATAAATGTCTTTTCAGTAATGTTTACCTGTTGTAAAATGTCACTGAAAACCATTATGCAGCGTTGCGATTAAATCATGAATAAAACATAAACATAGTTAGAAGGACCTAAGTTATATTTGCCTAAATGTTCATTTTTAGAGACTTAATAAAAAACAGGATAAACACATCATGGATAGGCCTACAATGTCTTTAAGACTTCTAAGTAAAAAGATGAATAAAGTCGAAAATATAACAAGCAGAAATAGCACTCACCAAAACAATGAATCAGTTGAAGAAAAGCAAGAGAAATTGCGAGGTACTAGTCCAAAAGGAAACTAAAGCCAGTCCGGATTGGGGTAAAGGAGCTCGGGTGCAGGGCAGTGGACAGGACGACAGTCCACAGAACAAAAATAATGCTGCCACTCGGCAGAATGTCCAAGACACCGTCACAACCTTTTAAGGCTCGGGCCACTTTAAATTTAGCACAGGAGACTGCGTGAAGGTCCGAAGGGCAATATGTCCAAAAAGCTAAACGACTGGACATATCCTTTATTTTGTGCAAACTACATTATTGGAATGACTGTTGTTGTTATGAATATGATCTATTCCATTTGAGGACATTCACTTGTGGCTTAGAACAAATCTTCTTCACCTGCTCCCGGCGCAAGTCCCTGATTCAATGAGCATGTGTTATCAGGCCGTAAACCAACAGACCAACAATAGGCCAGAGGACACTAAGCATCAGTCTCAGACAAGTTTTTTAAATTCGACATAGAAGCACAAATGCATGACTGAATAGTGTGTTGTTCTCAGCATGGAAAAGAAATAGAGCAGAAAGGAAAAATAACAAACAGGCAATGTTTTAAACTTTAGAGCACTAATGTAGGCCCAGCTTTGGCCTGTGGGTGGCACTACAGGGTTCAAATCAGGGTCCCGACGTCTGGTGGGTTTGACCGTTTGGGTTTTGGTCCTAGACTGCCACCTGCTGCAAAATCCTAAAATTGTCAAGCATTCAACTGAAGTAGTTTTAGGGCAATCAAATATTTATGATAATTGAATGTGAAAAGGTTGATATTATACTGTTCAGTGTTGCACATGCATGTGAACATATGCATTAATATGCATCTATGATTAACTTATGTCCAACTCAGGGTAGTTTAAGCATCACACACACCTATGGAGCTGGTTCAATTTTCTATCAGACGCAATGATGCAAAATATATATTTTTTGCGATCTTTTTGTTCCAAGATCTGGGGTCTCCTGCAACAAGGCTTTGTATTAAAATGTTGAGTATATGTTGCTTCATATTTATGTGAAGGGGCCTTAAAAAAGCATGCATAAACCAAGAAGATATAGCTTTATACTTACTTCATGCAACCCCACTTAATACGATTTTTTTGATTGCTGACGCAGTGACGCTCCATGATAATATAACATCCGACGCACGGGCGCGCGCACACACACACGCGCACACGCACACGCACACACACACACACACACACACACACACACACACACACACACACACACACACACACACACACACACACACACACACACACACACACATAAACATCAATGTGACTTCAGAATGCGTTCAATGATGTTATCGGGAAACTGGGTAAGTCAAAATGTCTCGTATCAATGAACTATCTGTTAAAGTTCCTAAGATGTCATTCGCCCTTAGACGCCAAGTAGAAGAGGTAAGTCATGAACTATAGTTAGCAGCAATAAAGTTTGGACAACATGTCAATTAAATATTTATCGAAGGGTAAAAGATAAATCTACCACATTGGCTCGATTGAAATAAGGTAAAGTCGTGCTCGCGGCGTGTTGGCCCTCGGGCCCGCCAAGGCCTCTCTCCCCTCGATCACACGAATGGGCCTCGAAGATTACCGTTTCGATAGGCCTATGTCAATTTAGAAAATCAAACAACTGATCGATATCGCTCACAATTATTTCTGTAATTGTAACTCGTGTTTTCTCAAGCTATCACACTTAATGAGGGTGCTATCTGAGGCAATGCTGATGGTGGAGGTATTTTAACAATGCATGGGCTAACTGTCTTAATAGCTCTTAGTAGCTACTGACATTAATGCTCATACACACAGTTCGGTACGCGGTATACTCACGCTCATGGTTGGTTTCTGTGTTTAACCGTGACTTATTCCGACCTTTTCTGTCTTCTTCTAATGCAAGTTATGTCGTTTTTAACTTAATGAGACACCGTGATGATAGGAGCGTTCAACTCGATGTCGTTTTCTCTTCTTTTCACTAGCCCCTATGGTGGTAATACGTCATCACTCCCAAACTAAATTTCTTCAATCAGAAATTAAAAGCCCTTTCAGACCGCTTGGTACCCAATTTAGGAGTACCGAAAATAGGAGCGGCTCAGCACGCTTATTTTGGGACCCTGGCCAACTATTGGCAGTGGGAACGCCAATATAAGCGGACCGAACCTCACCTCACCGCTCGATGGAAACATGCTGTCCCTTTAAGTCCCCACTGTACGTCATAAATCAGCCGTCGATACGGGCGCTCCTCCACAGGACTTGACATGTGCGTGTAGTCCGCCCGGCAAAGAGCAGGCAGCAGGTCACTTAGAGCCAGTGGGACTGTCATGATATAAACTTCACGTCTTCTACCTCGTTCGACTCTTGGGAAACAAAAGCGCGTTAAACGAAGGCCTACTTATTTTTTTCTCAAATGACTCAACAAGCATACGTCGTCTCTGTTTCTAGTCATTTGGTTTTGGAAACGGGTAGCCTTTTCGCCCAGAGATTGGCCATAGTGGGCCACTTAGCGTCCGAGGTGCAGTGGAGCACTAGGTAGCGCGTTCATGAACGGTCGGTCGAGGCTCCCTGAGAAGGATGGCTATGACCGTGGCGAAGATACTGCATCTCTTGGCGGGAATGGGGATGGCTTTTCAGGCTCAAGTCAGCCACATGCAGTTACAATCTCCATATGGTGAGTCATTTCTAAATCCTTATTCAGTTTACATAATAGCGGTAATTATGGAAGTAAATCTGTGCCATCGGATTTTGAAAACAAAAACCCATTGAATTGTATGCACTCAATATTTATGCATTGAAATAACGTATCTAATTTTTTTGCCTCTGAATTTAACTCTTTACAATTTCAATGCATCATTTTCACCTTTATTTTTCAATGTAAAAAAATTCAAAATCAAAATTCAAAATTCAAAACCAAACATTTTCAACTTCCCAAAAGTAAAAAAATTAAGTTAGGTAAGTTAAATAAGATAAAAGTAGCCTTTCTACTTCATCATATTTTCAGGTGATGTAATCATCAAGTCCATCAGCAGTAATTCTCATAGCTTAATTATACTTTAATTATTATTATTTATACTTGCACTCTATATTATAAGTATATTCTTATAAGCTCACCCAGGGTCACCAATTAACACCTTTCATCAGCTAACAGTTTGACAGTTACAAAAAAGATTTGCGTATTAAAAACAATTGCTTGTCTTTTAAAATGTTCCACACACAAGTAAAAATACAAAATTCATTCAGGGTACAAAGTCGAGTTTTATTCAGACCCCAGTGAGTTATAATCAAACCTGAATTTAACCAAGGCAATTATGCAGTCTTAGAACGGTGAAAAGTATAACAGGAAAAAAATCATACCGTCATTATCCGGCAACTCTACCTAGCATTTCTCTGTTGTTTTCCCAGCAGTGTAAACAGTGTATAATTAACTCATTGGTTTATTCCATTCAGATGCGCTCGAGCCCCCGCATGGACTACTACACCAAGGTATTTCTTTGTTGCGGTTGTTATTTTCAATACTGGATCACTGGTCTATGGAACCGGAATGATAATTAGTTCCATTAGCCACCGCTGTGATTACCCTGAATATGACCTCTCTGTGAAAAGCTGTCCTGCCTAGCCTAGTAATCAAGCGCTTGCAAAAACCAAAAGCAAGTCTGTTATGATGGAACAACTAGTGTTGTGTTCAGAGCCTCCTCCCAAGTCACTTCCAGTCCACTTCCCTCGTCAACACCCGTCGCGGAGGGATTGATTTAGTGTGTGTGTGTACACAGCACGTGCATACAGCTGTATTGTCGCTGAGGCTGCTGCTGCTGTCAAAGAACCACCGTGACATTCCCTCTCAGGGAATAGGCCCGTCCCTCCTACATCTCCCTCGTACGTCGGGTCGTGGACCGGCCGGTGTGAAGAATGTGAGGCATTCCTTCACCCTCTAATGTGAAGGGGTTTGGTGAGCAGGAGGAGACACACTGTTGTGTTGTCAATGGCCGGTGTGGTCGTGGCCACGATTAAAACAAACAACAGATTTCATGCAACATGGCACAATCCTTCTTGAAATATTTTTTCTATGGCTCATCATTGGCCAGTTGATAAACACAGTTTGCTGGTTGGTCAGCACATTGTTATCCACTGCGGTGGCATTGGTTTCAGCGACATAAAGACGAACACAAAGACTAGACTGTTAAACATTGCAATGCCAACAACATTTCTCTCTCCCATTTTGGCGTTCAATTCAGGGGTCTACCATGCCGACACGCAGGGGCTAGCCGCTCAAGACACAGGGGCCCATATGGACCCGGGCTCCAAGCCTCGGTCGAGGAGGTGGACTCCCAGAGGCAGGTCTGGGGCCCCTAGTTGGGCCCCTGACAAGAGGGGCCATTACCGAGACCAGCATCGACCGGAAGAAAGCGAGCCAGACCTGTTGACCGAGGAGGGACACGACAATTCCTCCCAAATCGTGGTACGCCTTTTCATAAAGTCGTGGTGGGTCTCATCCATAGACGAACAGAACAACACAAGCTAGAAACATCGTTGTGTGCGCAGGATTAAATCATTTAGAGGATCTATTTTGTGGTCATTCATTTCGATGACTCCCAGCTGATTAGGCTGGTGGTAGTAGAGTAAGGATGTATTTTTTGTTTTGACAGGACATCGATCACGTCTACTATACGTCTAAGATCTACGGCCCGGGAGACCCTGGTGGTAAAGCGCTCTGGTTGGACATTGATCAGATCTCAAATGCGGACAGGAAGGTCCACGGCTTCATCTCCAACACCCACAGACAAGCAGCCGTAAGGAAGGAACATATGAGAAGAATGAGAATGAGTTCATCAGACACTTGAATGTAGTTGTTAAGTAAACAACGGCAATGTACGTACAGAAAATAAAAAACGTAATTCTGTCGTAACAAGTTTTAATCATATTGTTTTAATGGAGAGTAGAACATGTAGCTTGAATGTATCAGGGCTGTCGTTTATTGATATCATGGAATAGGATCCCAAAAACAAAAAGTCTTTGTGGACAGGAAAATTCAAAACCAAAACTCCAATAAGCACGCCCCTTTTTCTCTCCCTGTCCCTGATTGGCTGATGCGTCGCTGCGATGTGGATTATTTTAGTAATAAGCTATTTATTACTAATTGTGCCTATTAGGCACAATTGAACAGTGATGCTAATGCTATGGTAATATGATAGAACCCCTTTTTTTTTATTTGCCTCCAGAAAGTCAATCTTTCCTTTGACTTCCCCTTCTACGGCCACATATTAAAAGAAATAACAGTGGCAACTGGAGGTAAGTCGAAACTGAACTAAATGCATTCAACGTAGGCATAAACCAAGGTTGTATGTCACAGAAAGACTATCTCAAATACATTCTAACATGTGCTTGCGTGTGGGTCTCCCCCCTCCCCTCCCCCCTCTCCCCCACATTAGGGTTCATCTACACTGGTGACACAATCCACTGGATGTTAACAGCCACCCAGTACATCGCCCCTCTCATGGCTAACTTTGATCCCAGCCTCTCTACAGACTCCAGTGTATCCTATGTAGATAATGGTAGGATAAAAATCATCGAATGACCAATCAATCCAACTCACATTCATTTCAGTGAACATATATTTCATTGTGTGTTGTATTCATTTCCATGTCGCGGTGTGTGTGGGTGTGTGGGTGTGTGTGTGTGTGCGTCTGGATGTGTGTGTGGTTGGTGTTGTTTGTGTGTGTGTGTGTGTGTGTGTGTGTGTGTGTGTGTGTGTGTGTGTGTGTGTGTGTGTGTGTGCGTCTGGATGTGTGTGTGGTTGGTGTTGTTTGTGTGTGTGTGTGTGTGTGTGTGTGTGTGTGTGTGTGTGTGTGTGTGTGTGTGTGTGTGTGTGTGTGTGTGTGGTTGTTTGTGTGTGTGTGTGTCTGAATGTGTGTGTGGTTGTGGTTGTTTGTGTGTGTGTGTGTGTGTGTGTGTGTGTGTGTGTGTGTGTGTGTGTGTGTGTGTGTGTGTGTGTGTGTGTGTGTGTGTGTGTGTGTGTGTGTGTGTGTGTGTGTGTGTGCGTGTGTGTGTGTGTGTGTGTGTGTAGGCACAGCGTTAGTGGTACAGTGGAACCGGGTCCACCTACAGGACAGCTCCGAGCTGGGGACCTTCACCTTCCAGGCCACCCTGCACAGTGACGGACGCATCGTCTTCGCCTACAAAGACGTCAGTCTCTACCTCTTTGTGTGTGTGTTGTCATGCTAGCTTAAGCCTTGATGCTGAGGTTCTCTCTCTCTCTCTCTCTCTCTCTCTCTCTCTCTCTCTCTCTCTCTCTCTCTCTCTCTCTCTCTCTCTCTCTCTCTCTCTCTCTCTCTCCATCTCCCTCTCCCTCTCCCTCTCCCTCTCTCTCTCTCTCTCTCTCTCTCAGGTGCCCATTGCTGTGGGGGACATCAGTGCTCAGCACCATCCGGTCAAAATGGGCCTGTCGGATGCTTTCGTTGTGCTTCATAAGCTAGAGCAGATACCCAGTACGTATTCAGCTCAGCATGTGTGTCATTTGTCAGATGTGATCCCGGTTCTCTCACAGTTGATTCAGTGAGTTAATGCCATCAATTATTTATTCAGTTGATACGTTTATTCTCAACGAGATCTCTCAATGAAATTAATTATTGAATTTCTGTTTCTTTTTCCAGACGTCCGACGGAGGACCATTTATGAATATCACAAGGTGGATATCCTGAAGTCCAATATCTCCAACTGTACCGCAGTGGAGATCCTGCCTCTGCCCAGTAAGAGATCTGCAGACTAAGTACTATAGCCAGAGATGGAGGTTAATGGTCGGAAAACACCCTCAACAGATACATCTAAGACCCCATTCAATCGCTCCTGAATGTGTTTTGCTAAGGCGGATGAATAAACGGTGTGCGTTTTGGACATTGCAGCGTGTGTCCAGTTCTCCAGCTGTGGTACCTGTGTCACGTCTCAGATCGGCTTCAACTGTAGCTGGTGCACCAGACTGCAGAGGTGACCCTTTAGTTTCAATAATACACTGCAATATGATATTATATTCATACTTTTTTGTGGATCCAATATATTCACCAAAATGCATTTGTCTTGTGTTGTTATTTGAGATTGTGATCATTTGCATCCAGTGCTATTTTGTTACGGGTCTCAGTAAGCCTGGGTATACCCATTCTGCCTTGTGTGCGATTTCATTTCGCGCTGCTAGGCAGCCTGGATTCCATGGATCCGATTTTCGCCCGAGATAGGGAACCAATCACAGTACGGGGAGGGACAGCAAGGCAATGACGAAGTCTATGCGACACACCAATCGTCTTCTTCCTCGTCAAATTTCTGTCGCTCTACATACGTCATCTGGTATAACTGATACGATTGGCTGTGAGCTACGTACAGACTCGTATGATAGACAATCATAACGCCCAATAAACGGCTCCGGGCAATCGTACACCACGCCTCAAATACGAGAAAATGAATGTGTGGTTCCCAGACCTCTTCTCAATGTGGATCGAGATGAGGTCTGGCGTTAGCCTGGCTAGGTCTCAGTAGTAAGCCTGTCCATTCCCTGTGTTCAGATGCTCCAGTGGATTTGACAGAAGCCGCCAGGACTGGGTGGACCACGGCTGCCCAGAAGAGGTACGAATCCTTTCGTTTCTCAGCCGCGTTCCACCGCAGCCGGTGCTTCACGGTGGTTCCCGTCCCCAGCGGTCGAGTTGAGGTGCGTTGGATTTTTCTTCCTCCCCAGAGGCGGGACCCGAGGTGCGTTCCCCCGGCCGACCTCACCAAAGCCAGGCCCCACCGCCCCACCAACACCACCACTCCGGTCTCCGTCTCCAGCACGGAGCGTCACAGAGCCTCAGCGACCAGCTCCACCACCCTGGCTAAGGTCTCCACGGCGACCGACACCACCACCACCACCACCACCACCACCACCACCAGCGACGGCGGCAGTGTGACCACGTCCGCAGCGCAGGACCCCAGCAGCTCCCCAGCGGAGGGTCAGTTCCTGGCGCTTGATGAACGGTTTCAACGCATTATCAGACAAACCAATTCATTCAAACTTACGCGCAAGAATTTGAGCACTTTTTTTGCGAGCTCAAATTGTTCCAATTTCTTTTGTGATTTTTTTTTACAATCGTAAATATTATACAGAATTTTAAAATATTCTAAACTCCATTCACTCTCTGTGTATAGATCAGGCAGCAGGGCAGCAGTCTGCATGAAAATGAGCATAAATGGTCAAACTGTAAAAGAGTGCACCCCCCCCCCCCCCCCTCCCCCCGGTCTGATGGCAAACCCAACCACCTAACTAACCAATTTCCTGCGGAAAACCCTGCGTGCTATCGTCTTTAGCGTTCTTTTAAACAGAAACCATCCACCGCATCCACCCAGTCATCTGTGTGTCGGCTGGTTCCCATGGATGCCTGCGGCCAACACATGTCAATGTTGTGACAACGCTTGTTTTCGCTTCTGCGTTCCTCAAGCCCTGCAGTCACAGTGTTTTCACCCGTCAGCCCTTTCCCCATGCGCAGCATCGCGTCATTATCGTCCAATCAATAAGTGCCTGTTGTCATGGCGAGGTACACAGGCCTAGCGTGTTCCGCCGGGGATCCTTGGAGGCCCTTATTGTTTGCGGGGGTCAAGTGGTCAGCTATTTCCCATGGCCCCGTGAGGGTCATCGGCGAGTATATACAACGCCATGTTAAATACTACATACTGTACTCAGCTGCGGAGCGACCGCGACGTATGGGCATCGCTTAGAAAGCACACAAGGAGGTATACTGTATGTATGCGCCGGAGGTTTTGTTTGGCCCCGGGCGCTTTCTTGGAAAACACTGTGTGACGGAAACGACGTTCCCGGAGAAGTCGCATGTGCCAAGGAGGTTTATAGGTAGAACGTCAACACAATCAGCTGGATGTATGTCCTCCTGATTCAGAGGGGGATTCCACAAAGCTTGCTTGTGCTCAATGGCGCAAAGTAATCTATCAATCTAATGCCGATATCGTTTGACTGGGATTCATAATGTGGGGGTGTCTCTAACCTGCAATGGCTTGATTATCGTTTTTTTTGGATTCACAGACAACGCAAAGATGGAATCGCACGTCAACGAAGCACGTAGGTCACCTGTACACCGATACACTACTACTCATTCTAAACTCATTTTGACGTTGCCAAATCAAACAATAGATAATTCAAAAATCCAAATAGCACATTTATTTTTGATCTTGCATATTTAATGCGAACAAGCAATAAATAAAAGAATCGTTTTTTTTTCTGTTTATTTTGCCAGCTGAGGTAGACGGTTCAGGGCAGGGGGAGGAGCAACTGCAGACCCGCCTCCTGGCGGCCATCATCCTACCCATGGTGATCATCGCCACGGTGATCCTCCTGAGCGTTTACATGTACAACCACCCCACCTCCACCGCCAGCCTCTTCCTCCTGGAGGTGCGTCTGTGATACTGCTGTCTTCCCTGCTGATTTCATGCTGAAATGCATTGCTACCTAATGGAATATCATATGATGAATGTGATGAATGACAAATGCGGATCAATGATGGACAATAACGTTTGACTATCCATGTAGTTTCATAGCAAAAACGTCAAAATAAAATGTTCCGTCTAATGTTCTCATCTGTCCCTTACTCTATAGAAACCGACTGACTCTGTGCTTTACTCTCTGTTTCATCCCCCGACATCCCTCCCCTCCACCCACCCCCAGAGGCGTCCCACCCGATGGCCCGTCATGAAGTTCCGCCGGGGCTCGGGGAACCCGTCCTACGCCGAGGTGGAGGCGGGCCTCCAGGACAGGGACGCCACGGCGGTGGTGGACCCCAAGCAGGCCTTCATCATCACGGGCCGCAGGGAGAGCGACATGAAGGAGGGCTTCATCGTCCCCGACCAGAGGGAGCGCTGCCTGGTCTCCGAGAGCTCCTGACTGGGGACTACGTATCCCAGAAGGCCATGGGATAAAGCGCTAGAGCGCTATGCTAGAAACGCATATCACAAACAAAAACTGGCAATGCATTTTTTTCCTGATTGGCAGATTTTTCCTCAAGTTTATTTTGAGGTAAGAATTGGGAGGATCTAGAAGAGGAAAAGTAACAAACCTCTATGAGGAATAAAGTATTTATGAATTAAACGGACTGACTCGAAAGCGTGATCCGATACTTCTCATCAGCGCCGACTTCAACGTATAAGAGAAGGTTTGCGTCGGTGTGATTTCTAAATGACGTCCGCCCGGTTGACAGATGCGTCTGGAGATCCCAGAGACCACGGAGCAACAGACGGATCGTTTTTTAAACGGTGTTTGCTGAGCCGTCTGCCCTGGTCATCCCCCGTGTGTGTCAACCGCGACGCGGAGCCCCCGGGCGGCTGACCGCCGTGTTGACGCTCTGCTCAGGTCGGTCCACAGTGACGTCCGTGCTCCTGCCCAATGGCGCTGTGTCGTTCACACTTCCCTGGGCAGCGGGAATGTGGCGCGCCGGTGTTATTTCCTCCTCCGCTCCAAAATACTGAGGCCGTTTCCCAGAGGCCGGGGCCCACCTTGTGGAGGGCAGATGCCGGGCACGCCGTTCCCATCACAGTCATGCCCCGCCCGCACTGAGCTTTGTTCTGACCTCTGACCTTCTTTCGTTTTTTTTTCTGTGAAAATCTAGACTTGAAATGGGACTCTGTCCAAAAGTAGCCCCTGTCCGTTTAAATCCCCTTCAGGGGGTTTAGGTATGTTGTGGATGGAACGACAGAACGACTTTTGCTTTCATCAAGGATGATAATGTCGATGGATATGCAATTTGGAAGTCTTGCCACACACATGTACATGCAAACACACAAACGGATTGACAGCATTGCTCTTGAGGTAAACCAGTGAAACATTTAGTATATAATGGACAGGGATAGTTCATACGAACTGTGATCCTACCTGGGCCAAATTCTTCGGTGGAGGAATGTGAAAATGACACCGTGGTGACTAGTTCTGCACATCAGAAGTAAAAGTTGAACCATAAAACATGTTTTTTTTAGAACTTTGGGGTCTCTTAACGTCTATTTATTGTACATTTTTCCCTACTTTGTCATTAATTAAAGTCATAGCCATGAAAATACTGATTTTATTTTATTTAAGATGCAGTGCACAATTCCAAAAGATGAACCAACAGTTTAATCTCCCTGTCAACTTTTCTACCAAGAAATAGAGTTTTTCACTATCAACTGACAAAATATTTGGCAACATAGAACATCACGCAGTTAAAATTAATTCTCTCCAATCTCTAAATCATCCTTCTGAATATTTGTTGCTCACTGTTAAATAAACAGTGAGCAACATATGTGCATTTATTACCCCCAATTTCTAAATCCTCCTGAATGTTGCTTTTAAATAACCGGTACAATAAGTGCATTCAAGGTTATGCAGCTTATAAGGGACATTGCATTTGGTTATCTGTAAAGCATTTAAGGAGTGGCTTCATATAATAAGGGTCTTCAATCATTTTGTATATGTTGCATTTCAAAGTTAAAGGTATATCAAGTAACATTTCTTCATTAAGATAACTAAAAAACGACTAGACCTATGTTATATATTTTGTTGAGTTGTGTACTCACATGATCCCAAGTGTTTCCAACAATAGTAAAACCGACTACGTCTTTTGTTATTCTGTTCATTGAGAGACCGTTTGTGGCAGAAATGATATATAATACCTTCAAATGTCAACTATGTAGTGATACTCAATGATACATTCAAAATAAACAGAGTGACATAATCATTTTAAGCTAAAAGAGACAATTCATATCATATGGTTGGACATTTTAACACTCTGATGATCCCTTGGATCAAATTGTTAGGAAGTCTATAATCCACTGTCATAGAAAAGTAGAATCATATTTATATTAAATGGTTAAGTGTCGTTAAAAGGCAGCCATCACCTCATTGGCTGAAAGCATCTCAAATGCCCTATAAGATGTAGCGGCTGAAGATCGAGGCACTACTCGGTGGTGGTAGTACGGTATTAGATGGTGATCCGGGCTTGCTAGGAAACACTGCTCAAACGTCCTTCCCTTATCACACATAGGGGAACACAAGCAGCGTGTTAATTACTGTAATAAGGTCAGGGAAAAATTATTATAATAAATTCAGTTTTCCAGTAAGGTTCTCTAACCGATCCTACGCTATGGGCATCAGGCAGAGAGCGATACCGTGAATGGGATACCAGTCAATTGCAAGGTAGTTCACAGACAGAATTTTTAGTGATACGTTTTTTGGGGGATTTTATTATCTTATATACACAACTGAATTGTATTGATCTGTTACCCTAATGTTAAATGAATAGTGAAGTTCAATTAAAGCGCCAAACTCGGAAGATATTAGTTTTGTTCTCTTTGGCGACACCTATGGCGGTAAGCGGTAATGTTCCCTAGAATCTTAACAGACATGAAGAAGTACCCTCACCTTCCACCGGGGTAGCAGGTAACCTCCTCCTGAGCTGCCGAGACGAGGGCGACGCGTTTGGCTGTGGTGGAGACTAAGAGACAGCACATACACAGTAAGAATCAGAACTCAGTGGCTGAGCTCTGTCTGTAGGGTAGAGACAGAGAGAGAGACGGGGATAGGAGGAGGAGTGGCTCTCGGCACCTGGCCTCAAGACTGGTGTGTTAGTGGCAGCTGTTGTCAATCACTCATCAACCTTCTCTTTAAAACATGCGTTTGTACCCTGAGTCTGTTCAACTCCTTTTCACATGTATTATACCATGGTGGGTATCAGCCTGACCTGAGTGGTCTTGGCGTGAGGGTCTACTACTTTCAGACCGGCGTTCTTCAGGGCAGCGATCCTGGCGGAGATGTTCGATACCTGCGGCATAGTAAACAAAAATAAAGGAATACTTTTTAAAATCCTTTTTATAATTTTATGTCAGACTCGGTCAGTGGATCTTTGGGCAACATGGATAAAATAGTCTCCCACAGAGTTTCCTGATAGGGATTAAAAACCCTATGATAATAATTATTGCTCTCCCATAAAGATAATAGTTCATATTAGAGCTGTCAAGCGATTAAAATATTTAATCGTGATTAATCGCATTAATGTCATAGTTAACTCTAATTAATCGCGATTAATCGCAAATTCTTTTTCTATGCTAAATATCCCTTGATTTTTTTGTCCCATAATTCTTCTCATTTTAATTCTCTTATCAACATGGTGAAGTGCATCGGCTTGCCTTGTGCAAATGATTTTTTATTGATAACAACATTGCCATATACACTGATCAAAACAGGACGATACAAAAAAAGAGCCTATAGTGCAATTAAACGACTGCTTTGAACAAATGCCATTTGAACATAGCAGTCAGGCTACTGCTTCTTTGTTTTGAGCCAAAGAATTATTTTTTTATTTTTTATTTTTATTTTTTTTAATAAAATAATTGCGTTAATCGCGCGATAAAAAAATTAACGCCGTTAAATTTGGTTTGCGTTAACGCCGTTAATAACGCGTTTAACTGACAGCTCTAGTTCATATTAAAGACTACACGGAGAAGAGTACAATAAAAAAAAAATTAGATTAAAAAGTTACAAAAGGTTATTGGTTTGCCAGTCGAGCCTAGGAATAAAAGGCAGTAATGAACCAACAGAAGCGCGTGTTGACTCCCACCTTGCGCCCGGACTGGCGCACCTTGGCAGCCGCCGAGGCAACCTTCTCCTCCAGGAAGGAGAGCTCCCCGTCCGGGGTGTCCCCGCTCACCCCCCTGGCGCACTCCTCCAGTTCCCCCAGCTCAGTCTCCAGGCTGAAGGCGGCGCCCGCTGCCACGTACACCTACATTAAGCGGTAGTTCAAATTGTACACATTAAGAGGTAGTTCAAATTGTACACATTAAGAGGTAGTTCAAATTGTACACATTAAGAGGTAGTTCAAATTGTACACATTAAGAGGTAGTTCAAATTGTACACATTAAGAGGTAGTTCAAATTGTACACATTAAGAGGTAGTTCAAATTGTACACATTAAGAGGTAGTTCAAATTGTATCAGTATAAGAACATTAATGTGTGGCAGTAATGAGTAAGGTCTTACGTTCTCCTCCAGTCTGGAGAACTGCTGGTCCAGCTTCAGGGGGTCCGTGCCGGGGGCCAGCAGGAGCTGGGGGGGGGCCGGAGGGGCCGGAGGGGCCGGGGACCCCGCCCCCTGGAGGATCGCCTCGGTGGCGTTCAGCACCTTCAGCATCTCCGTGGTGAGGCCACGCAGAGCCACGGCCGAGTACCTCTGCAGCAAGGCATCCGCACACACACACACACACACACACACACACACACACACATGAACCCACACACACACACATGAACACACACACACACACACACACACACATACACACACACACACACACACACACACACACGAACACAAACACATACACGACCACATACACACACACACACACACACACACACACACACACACACACACACACACACACACACACACACACACACACACACTTTAACAATACATGTATTTATTACAACTTGAAATGTTATATTTTAAATTTCACAATTTAAAAAAGTGTAGATCTTTCAAATCATTAAGGGTGACGGATAGCTAAATATATATATATAGAGATGTTGCTTTCACTTATGGATATTATATTTGTTCAAGCCAATTTTAGGATGGTTATTTTGCGATGAAATTGTGTCACATATCTAGCTCTGACTGCAAATCCGAAAATCAATCCATAGACACCAACACATGAGGCGGGGGATAACGGATAATGGGAGAGGAAATAGAGGAATAGAGATGGAGTTAGTTAGATAGTTGTGACAGTTAAAGGTGAGCCACTCAAAAGTGATAAAGTAATTTCTAGCCACATCAGTTAGTGCAGCCATTGCCTTGCAATGCAAAGAACCTCCTAAGGTGGTGGGAACAATTATTTAAAAATACAGTTTGGTAGCGTATCAATTATGTTATTATGATGTTATTGTGTTAGTATTACAGCTTTTTATATTATGCTTATATCTTCTGATTGCATTGTGTATCACCAGGCCTTTCTTCAGAAGTGCCTCTATAGCGACACTCTGACCTGTCTCTCTTACGTTATGAATCTCCTCTGGGGAGTGTATGGACGTCTGATCTTCTGGCTCAATGTCTCCAGCTTGGCCTCCACTGGCGCTCGCCCCCTGCTCCTCGAACCGTCCTGCCATCCTGTCTCCTTCAGTCCTCATCTCCTGACTCAAGTCCCCCTCGCTGCTGCGGAGCAGTCCCAGAGTTGTGCCATGGCCTTGTCTCTCCTCTGTCTCAGGATGGTCTCTTTGGTGAGACGCAGGCCCACTGTGTTCCCCCACCGCCTCTTTGGATAAAACAGCCTTCTCTCCGTCTAGGTTGTACATATCACTGTCCCCCTCCTCTCTCGTGGTGCTCATTATTCCGTCCAATTCCACCTCTTCAGGTTCACTCGTGTCACTTTTGGTTTCTGCGTGTCGCCAATCTCTGGCCGGCAACACCTGCTCTTCTTCTGAGTTCTCCAACTCCAGTTCATAACGTAAAATGTCCTCTTTTGAGACCCTCGTTTGATTTACGGTTGTAGTTGGATCCCTGGGAGTCTGTCTCCCAGCCTCCTCTCCCTGCCCTGTTTGTAACAATCGTTCTTCTCTGTCTTGCTGTCTGTCTTCTCTCTCTTGTGTTCCATGGATAGGAGCACAGGATAGCACTTCCGTCTGGTCTTCCCGGGGCCAGTCTTTGTCCTCCGCACCGCATCCTCCACTGGGACTGGAATACCCGTGTTCCCCTTCCCCCTCTGTCCCATCTCGCTGGACGGTTACCTCCATCGTCCTCCCCTCACCACGTCGCCTACTCTCAGACGACTCTGCATGATCTCCGTCTTTGTCTTGGCTGTCTGCGGTCATTCCCCCTTCCTCCCTGTCTTGGGCTACATCGTCGACTACCTTTGCGATGCCTTCCCCCTCTTGGGTATCCAAGAGATCCAACATCCCCCTGGCTAGATCCGCCATGCTGCCCTTCCTCTCGGCCCTCGATTCCATCGACACACCCTCTCGCTTCAACCTCGTAGACCACCGTTCCTCCATTCCCCTTCCCGCCCCGGGATCGCTCCTCTTCTCTGCTCCCCACCTTCTGATTCTTCTTCTTCCGCCTCCACCTCTTCCTCCACCCTCAACTACTCCTGCCCGGTCCAACTCATCCTCCGTGGAGGAAAACTGCGAGGCGCTGACCAGACCGGCCAAGTCCCGGAGCGGGGAGGGCAGGGTGGGGCTCTCCGCCTCCCTCCTCCACAGGAACCTCTCCTCCTTCTCCAAAACCCCTCCCCCGTCCTCCCTCCCTCCCCTCAAGCTCTCCTCCCCCTCGTCATCAGTGGACGAGAACTCCCCGGCGCTAACCTGCTCGGCCAACCGGCACAGCCTGGCGGCCATCTTCCCTCCTCTGGCGCCGCCCTCTCTCTCCCGATCGTCGTCCCCTTCTCGACCGGCCCGGTCCAGCTCGTCCTCCGTCGAGGAGAACTGGGTGGCCCTGACCTGGCTCTCTAGTTGGAGCAGGTGGAACACCAGCTCCTCCTTCTTCTGCTCCGCCGTCTGGCTGTTCCTCCCAGGCACCTCCTCCTCCTCCTCCTCCTCCTCCTCCTCCTCCTCCTCCTCCTCCTCCACCTCCACCTCCTCCTCCTCCTCACTTTCTCCACCCCCTGTCGGCCAGCCTCCCTCGCGATGGGCGGACGAGGAGAAGGACACTCTGGACTGAGAGGCAATCCGACACAGGTTGTATTCCCTCTTCATCTCCTCCTCCTCCTCCTCCTCTTCCTCCTCCTCCTCCTCCTGCTCCTCCTCCTCCTCCTCCAACTCCTCCACCTGCTCCTCCTCCTCCTGCTCCTCCTCCTCCTGCTCCTCCTCCAACTCCTCCTCCTCCTCCTCCACCTGCTCCTCCTCCTGCTCCTCCTCCTCCTCCTCCTCCTCCTCCTCCTCCTCCTCCTGCTCCTCCACCTCCTCCTCCTCCTCCTCCGCCTCCTCCACCTCTCTGTGTTCTCCATCACTCCTCTGATAGCTCCAATCCATCCCGTCCTCTGGGACTGACGCGTCCTCCGATCTCGTCACATCCACGTCCTCCTCATGGCTAGACCTCCCGCCCTCCTCCAGCTGCCCTTCCTCTTCGTCTCCGTTCTTCTTCTTCTTCTGCTCCTCCTCCTCCACGTCCTCTTCCTCCTCCGTCCCCCGTTGGGGCCCCTCGTCGTCGTCGCCCCCGGCGATGGAGGCGTCCGAGAGGCTGCCCTGCCTGGCGAGCTGCTGCAGTCGGTACACCAGCTCCGCCCCCATGACGCTCCCTTCCTGGTGACGGAGCCCGCCCTCCAGGTCCAAGGGGTCGGGGGAGGCGGCCTCCGAGGTCAGCGTGTCGGGGGCGGTGGCGGGGTCAGATGCATGCTGGGATGCGGAGGTGGCCGTGTGGTTCCCGTTGTCGGCATCCTGGTGGTTTCTTTCGCACTTCTGTAAGATGAGGAACGATTAGGATAATTAACGATACGATTAAGCATGTGACTATACTCTTTTAGCTAAAATGTAATTACTGCTAGGTATATCAAGGATGTTGTTTGCAAATTGCAATAATCATTTATTTAAAGGATAAGTAAAGGAGAATAACGTTTTTTACTTTTGCTTAACAAGTCATTTTAACAGGGTTCCTACACATAATTTGATCTGCTTGTTGTTTGTTTGAACCCCCTTCAATGCCTTAATAAGTTTAACAAATAAAAAAACCAAATTTCTTTGTACAAACTATAAAATAAACAGATATAATCGTGAACTCACCGAAAGCGAGGACGGCTCCTTCTCCCTCCTACTCCTCTTCCTCCGTCGGGATCTCCTGACGCTGCCAGAGCCCTTAAGCTCCTCCCCCGCGCTGCTGTCCCCCTCCCCCTCCCCGGCGGTCCCCTCGGGGTTAAAGTTCAGGTTGATGACGCTGGCCCTCCGCGAGGACGACGGCCTCCTGACCTCCAGGGGGAGCTGCCTCTTCATGAAGGCCAGCGAGGGCCGCCGGTGCTTGGAGAGCCCCTCTCCGTCGACGCTAGACCGCCGCCGGGCCCCCAGACGCGGGGGGGGGGTCCTGGGGGGGTCCCCCCCGAGGACCGGCAGGCCCAGGTCGCCGTCGGTCATCTTCTTGTGGAGGTCCTGCAGGACGGTCCCCCAGGAGCCGGAGTACTCGGGCGGGGTGTCGGCGTCTGAGGCCATGGCGCTGTAGGCCGACACCTGGCCGCACTCCTGCTCCAGGGCGCTGAACACCAGGCTCTTCCTGCGCGTCAGCAGGCTGGGCCGGGACAGCTGGCCGCTCTGCAGGGTGATCCAGTTCCCGTCCGGGCTCTTCAGCACTGGGGACGGAAGGCACCGCAACCGTGAGGAACAATTGGTATACACATAAGGGCGAGGTCATCGTTCATAATAGGAACACATTGCGTTTGTGTTGCGCTTCTTATGACATAAAACAATGCTTTCAATAGTCTGTCTGTCTGTCTGTCTGTCTGGCTGTCTGTCTGTCTGTCTGTCTGTCTGTCTGTCTGTCTGTCATACATTATACTGTATATAAGGTACAATGCATGACCTTGTCATGGCCAAAGAGATGTCAAAAAAATAGCAAACATGGACAAAACTAATCCATTGGTAGATGGAAGTGTTCCTTCTCAAGAATAACCAAACACAAAAATCGTTCTGCATCATCTCAGGCAAACGAATAACAGCAATCTATACTTTCATTCACAAAAACTCGTCACAAGATATGACTTAGTAAGAGCAGTTACAATTGAAGGCGGTTAGACTTTGTTATCATATTTTTTTTACTTTAAGCTAACACCATGGTCTCTTATATCTTACTAGAGTTGTCCAGAAGGCGGTCGACACTCTGCCAGACAGCTGACCCTTCTCCCTCATTCCTCAGTCCCATTGGAAGATTCAGCTCGGGGAGGTCGTTGTCCAGCAGAGAGAAGGCCGATTGGGACCTCTGGAAAAACAATGACCAACATCAGTATAGGGACTATGAAGGAGTTATCATATCAACCTTCTGCGTGCTGAACAAATAGGGAATGATGCAAATGTAAGTGTTTATAGGTGGCCAGTAGAGGGCAGCATATCACAAGTTATGTTTTGTTCAGGTTGAGAAATGTCCGGGCACACACAAAAACAGACACATGTGCACACATAAATGTACACTGGCGCACACACACACACACACACACACACACACACACACACACGCACACGCACACGCACACACACACACACACACACACACACACACACACACACACACCATGTATTGCTTTGTTCCCATGAACATTGTCCTGCCTATGGGGTGGTCCTCTTACCCAGATCTTGGCCTGGCGGGCGAGGGAGCCGTGACCAGCGTCTGGGGGGCATTCCTGGTCAGATCCCGGCTTCATCTCGGCCAAGCCTTTCCTCCGCCTGATGATCTGTTCATGGAAATGCCAGCAATTAGTTCTGCAAGCTGGGCTGAAGCCCACCTACACAGGCTGGTTCATTCGGTTCCCGGTTCTGGCAGCGGTCGGTTCCTTGTGCGGCTCAGTGAATTAACTCAAACATTTTGGACTGACTATGAGACATAAAAGACTTGATTTTAAAGATCCATGAACCCAGAACCATTTTTATCTTGGTTTGAAACGTGGTTATTTGTCTTATATGATCGTAAAAATAGTCATATTTCTTTGATCACTTTTACTGAAATTTGAGAAAAAAGGGTTAAAGACTTTTGTTTTTGCCATCCTCCCCAAAACACTATGGAACGTTCCACATTGCTGCGTTCGTTTCATGGCGTCAGACTACCTTTTCCGAGGTAGTAAGACGCCAGGACCAAGGGGCACCGGCGACTTGGTTTGTTGGGCCTTTGGAACACTTATTGTATAAAACTCTCAGCCCAGAACACATTTTTTCAAATCGAATATTGTTTGAATTCCTTCTGAATCGGTGGGTTCACTGGCCCCTTAGACACACAAGAGTCATTGTGTGTTGCAAAAATAAAAACTGCACTTTGTACTTTTTGGACGATAGTTTTGGCCAGCTCCTCGATGAGTTCCCCTCTGTTCTCTCGTAGATAGAGGGCCTCCTTCTGCTTCGCCTGGTCAGTAAACAACAATAACAACGACAACATGAAGACAAACAAGGGAACTTCACTGTGGGGAAAAGTGTGCCGTAAGCAGATTACTCCTCTTAGCACATTAAATGTTTTCTCTGTGACTCATTGAAAGCGCTTACGACACTTTTCAGATTACAGAAGGAACGCAAATCTCCTGGGAAATTAATGCTGGTGATTGAAACTGCTGAAGCGTAGTGAGGAATTGAACCATACATACACAGACACGTACACACACACACGTACGTACAACTACACACACACACACACACACGCATGCAGACACTGATTAATGAGGGAAAGTGAGTGAGTACATAATCATGATTAATATCTGAATGTATTCAATAAGCACAAATAAAATACATTTGAACCTGCATTCAATATTAAGAGATCACAGATCAATGCATTTGGTTGCATGTTCTACCCAAAGGGTGAAAGGCACATGGGTAACCATCGCACCTGGTTGTCGGTGTGAAACTCAGCCTTGGAAATGGCTTCATCTATGGCGTCCCCTGCCACCCGCTTTGCCACTGTGAGGGTGTCCGCCTCGCCATGCTCTGGGAGAGATGTAAACACGACCATTCATGTATTATCAATCCATTATTTTAGACATCAATCCTACCGCAGTTCATCGTCCAGTCGTCCAACCATCTGTCCACACAGCCATCCAAATGAATATTTTCGTCATATTATAAGGTGATGCACTAGGAATTAACTGGGTGACACAAGAATGCTGGTAGAGACATTTGTATCCGTTTTAACTCTGCTTTACTAGCCAGTAGAACACTATATCAATTAACCAGTGCTTTAGGGTGCCCCCTACAGCATTGGAGTATCAAGGCATCCAATTGACACTATCAATTGGATCCATAATAAAAACTAAACCTTCATCCATTAGACATAATCCTCACGGTTCACTAAGTTAGCATCAGGTAAAAGCGGTACGGTGGGAAGAGATACAGACCTTCACTCTGTCGGCAGAACGCCGTGTCGCTCTCACAGACGCTCCCCTCCGTGTGGACGCTCTCCTCGTAGGTGCTGCCCTCTGGAAGCACAGCAGCACACGGAGACAGCGATGAAACACGATGCAGCCAATCAGAGAACCCCGTCGGAGGGATGAGAGGGCATCGTGATGGCAGCTCAGGCACTGCTCCGTTCGGACTGCAAGTGGCTCAGCGTTAAAGACAGAGGCCAGCCAATACAATCATTATGAATACCGAGATGTATTCTGAACTCTGAACACAGATGTGTGATTCATCACTATTTACGTTGATATTGTTTTATTTATTTTTCCGCACAGGGTGGTTATAGACACGTTGAAACACGACACAATTCATACAGATTCACATCTTAAGTTACAAAGCTAGCTAAAGAATAATCAATTCATTAAAGATTTGGGTTCAAGCAAGTTGAGCCCTAAATATTCTTCCATCAGCACCACCACTACCACCACCACCACCACCACCACCACCACCACCACCACCACCACCACCACCACCACCACCACCACCACCAGCAACACCACCACCACTACCACCACCACTACCACCACCACTACCACCACCACCCCCACTACCACCACCACCACCACCACCACCACCACCACCACCACCACCACCACCACTACCACCACCACTACCACCACCACCACCACTACCACCACCACTACCACCACCACCACTACCACCACAACCACCACCACCACCACCACCACCACCACCACCACCACCACCACCACCACCACCAGCAACACCACCACCACTACCACCACCACCACCACCACCACCCCCACTAGCACCACCACCACTACCACCACCACCACTACCCCCACCACCACCACCACCCCCACCACCACCCCCACCCCCACCACCACCACCACCCCCACCACCACCCCCACCACCACCACCACCCCCACCACCACCACCACCACCACCACTACCACCACCACCACTACCACCACCCCCAGCAACACCACGACCACTACCCCCACCACCACCACCACCCCCACCCCCACACCCACCACCACCACCACCACCACCCCCACCACTACCACCACCACCACCACCACCACCACCGCCACCACCACCGCCACCACCACCACTACCACCACTAACACCACTAACACCACCACCACCACTACCCCCACCACCACCACCACCACTACCCCCAACAGCACCACCTACCTTTACCCCCACTGTGAACCAGAGGGTGGTGGTGTTCCTCATCACTGGATGGGTGACCATGTTCCTGCAACAATGCTGCCGTTGATGGTTACATAAGAGCATTACAGCGGTCTCATGTCTGTCATAAGCTGGCCTCTGCCTCCCCCTCCTCTAGGGGCTTTAGACCCCCCCCCCCCCCCCCTCCATGGGGTCCAGAGGTCACGGGGTCACCTACCAATCGCGTTAAAGTGCCAGAGGAAGGATTTAACCCAAATGATGAAGCAGAAAAGCATTATAAATGCACAGTAGGGCAAATAGATGCACCCCGTTCAGATTGCCTTTCTAAAGCCGACTAGCAAACATTTCAGCAGCAATATGAAAGATGGACTAAAACAATCAATGGGGGGAAGGGTATAAATGTAAATGTAAATGTAAATGGACTGCATTTATATAGCGCTTTTCTAACCATTGGCCACTCAAAGCGCTTTACAATATTGCCTCACATTCACCATTCACGCACACATTCACGCACCGACGGCGGAGTCAACCATGCAAGGCGACAGCCAGCTTGTCGGGAGCTAACAGTCAGGGTTAGGTGCCTTGCTCAAGGACACCTCGACACTCAGCTAGGAGGAGCCGGGGATCGAACCAACAACCTTCAGGTTACCAGCCAACCCGCTCTACCTCCTGAGCTCCTGAGCTACTAATTCACTAGAATAGAATTGTAGTGAATTATAGTGAATGAATGAAAGAGTCCCATGAGCTTTGAGAGTGAGGACTGGACTGGATAACTTTCACAGACGAATTCAGGAGGAGATTGACAAATATCAAAGAGTTGTTGAAATTAAACTGAAATAACACCCTACGCATGTCAGGGCAATGTACAACCGAAGTTTATAATCGTCAAGGTCACAGGGATACAGAAGTTGAGTCATTAAAACAGTTCTGCATATGTTTTATTATATAAATACAAGGTAGAGGTATAGTCCAAACTTGAACTCTGACAACCTTCTACACTCTACAGCCCAGACACACACACACACACACACACACACACATACACACACACACACACAAAAACACACAGTATAGCAAATGACTACACACACACACACACACACACACACACACACACACACACACACACACACACAGACACACACACACACACACACACACACACACACACACACACACACACACACACACACACACACACACACACACACACACACACACACACACACACAGACAGCTACAGTCAGACATTATTATTTTTTATGACATCTACCAATTGGTTTCAAATGTATTTTTGGTACATTGTTAAGGGTCTTCTATAAAATAAAGTAAAGACAGAAAACTCTAAATAAACTACAGAATCGTGAACCACACCAAATGTGGAGCGCAGATCATGACCAAATGAAGTGCCTTTTTTTTTAGACGTGCTGTGTGTGTGTGTGTGTCTGTGCGCGACTGAGTGCGCTCGAGCGTGTGTGTGTGTGTGTGTGTGTGTGTGTGTGTGTGTGTGTGTGTGTGTTGGAAGAGGCCTACCTGTGAGCTCAGCCACCATGCCCCGCTGTGCCACGTGTTTCCTGTACAGGGTCTTCAGCACCTTGGCACTGCCGAACCTCTTGAAGCGGCCTTTGACGTTGACATAGAACCACTCCAGAGACTGGATCTTCAGCAGCCTGTCAGTGAGACACAGAGAACAGGTGGTCCCACACACAGACGGACGGGGCTTCAGAACGGTCTACGGAGATAAGGCTGAAATCATTCATGAATGAGATGGGTTGTGTTGACTACAAGTGATCTTTTTGGCAGAAAGTATGAGGATACATGACTCGTGCATGTGTACGGTGATTGATGTCAAAATTAAGTATCGATATGTAGAGATGGAAAACACACAGACATACACACAAGCATACACACACCAACACACACACACGCCCACACAAACACACACACAGACACACACACACACACACACACACACCAACACACACACACAAGCACACCAACACACACAGAATACACACCAACACACACACACCAACACACACACAAAACACACACCAACCCACCCATGCACACCCAAACCGACGCACACACACCCACAAACACAACAACACACAAACACACACTCCCTCCCCAGCGCTGTGTGTACCTCCTCTTCTGGCAGGTGCAGCAGAGCCAGGCGCGCTCGGCCTTGCGGTAGGCGCGGCAGGCGCGGCACACGTCCAGCAGGCAGTCCCCGCAGCGGCGCCGCGGGTTGAGCAGGAAGTTGAACGGCGAGCAGCAGCGGATGCAGCACAGCTGGTTGAAGCGCGCCTGGCGGGAGAGCAGCAGGCAGCGACCGTCCTCCTCCTCTAGCTCCTGGCGGAGGTCACTGTGGGGGGGGGGGGGGGGGGGGGGGGTGATGTCAGAGTATGGGGAGAGGGTTGGGAGGGGGTGGTGACGATAGAGTACGGGTGTGGGTGAGGGGTTTGGGGTAGAGAGGGGGAGATGGGGGAGGGATTGGGAGTAGGGGGGTGGCAGGTTTGGGCAGGGGGAGGGGGGAGAGGAGAAGAAGAGAGACAGAACGAGATGGAGGGAGAAGGAGAGAGGCGGGGAGAGACGAAGAGAGATTGGAGAGATGGATTGACAGTGAGAGGGGAAAAGGTAAAGAGGGAGTAGTGAGTTTGTGTGTGTGGAAAGATGAAGACGGCATAGAGTAGGAAACACACCACAAGTAGATGGAGATTAAAAAAACAGACCATACACATTTTTAGAAACCCAAGAACATGTGAAAGAGGGCATACATATAATACATACCTAATATTTCACACACAAGAGGACTGTATTTACTGTGTGTGTGTTGATGTGTATTTTTAGGGCAAGGTCTTGTGGAGTGCTCCTGTACATGTGTGGATACCTAAACAACATACCTACAGTGTGGTCTACATTAACAAGTGACTTGCCCTCTCCCCATTCATTCACTGAGCCCCTGTTGTTCGACAATGTTTCAATAACACTGGCCAACGGGAAAGAATTAAGTCAATGTTACGTCAAAAAATAAACATAGTTGGAAATCAAACAACGAGATTAGCCGCTGATTAGCACATTGTGTTGTCCAAAGTTAGTTCAAAAAGCGCCCTGCGGGATAATCGCTTTACAAAGAATCACACGGAGGAAAGCTGGGGAGCCTTCCAGCCACCAAGTGGGTTTAGACAAAGTAGAGTTGGTGTGAGTGTATTGAGTCTGGATCAGATAGATTGATTCCACTAAAGTGTTTCCACTGTAGATTCATTAGTACAGCCATGGAGGTGAAAGTCGTCTGAACACAGGTGTGCATGTATCAGACCATTCAGGATGAACAGACCTTTAGACCAAGTCATCTTTTTCTTAAAGGTGCAGTGTTGGATTTATTGACTTTGAGGTTGCAGATTTCAAACCCCTCCCCACCCCTCCTTTGCCAATAGCAGAAGCTACGGTGGCATGTAAGGTACCAGTAGGTAACTAAGGTACCAGTAGGTACAAAGCTACACTATCATGTAGCTTTGCAGTACTAGAGATAATATGCTACTGTTCCTAAGGGCTTTTTTTAAAACTGACCTGATCTGACTTAACACTTAAAAACTAGTCCAACAGCACACAAAACAAAACCAACTGAATCTTTAGAGCTTTTTCATTCCCGGCCCTGCAGACTAACCTGTGCATACATTAAATCACTTTAGTCATGGGAATAAATTCAGGCTCATACACACACAAGAGCCTTTGGGATATGACTAAAGGCTTTGAAGAAGCAAGTAGAAAACATTAGGAAGTCGATGAGAATAGCACAGGAAAGGGAGGTCTTTTCCTGCTAAGTGTTGCGGGAACACTAATCTCTATAACAGGACAACTTCTCATGTGCCATGATTTAGAACCGTTACAGTCACGCCTTCATAACTGCATGGAATGCAAATAACAGAGAGTTCAATGTTGACTGAGAAGAGGAGACGTTACAGAACTACTCTGCCTCTTCCTTCGTCTTCTTTTGAGTCCCTTAAAGCAGCGTGTTTAGACTGTAGGCAGCCATCACTTCCATTGTACATTATTTAAGTGTGTGAAGATAAAGGCCATGCACCCACTGCTCAATCAGACCCGGGTGGTCTTTCCTCCAGGGATAATGATAAAGTGTAAATGCATTTTAATGGGTAAGACACGGGGAGAGTATTGAGAAAGGATAATCAATTGTATTTACTCACATTCCAAATAATTTGATTAAAATGAAAATCCCTATTTGAGAAACCTACCTCAAATCAAAGTAAAAACCGACCTGGTAAATAAAAACTAAAATACAAGTTACTTACTTTCCATTTATATTTTATTGCAAAATAAAAAGAAATAGCACATTTTTCTCAAACTTTTTAGCAGATCCAACAAATAAGGATAGTCAATGCAGCAATTAAGGCAATCTCAAACTCTCTCTCAATGTCTTCCTCTATATTCTCCCCTTTCTTCCTCACCTACCCTGTTCTGTCTCCATTTCCCTTCCCAGAGTGGACAAATTAAATGTCCCTTCTTAAAATAACAGAATTGACATTAAGATCTCTGTTTTCTCCTGCGTTTTCCCTGTATACATCAGGGAAAATCAATCCATAATCAATTCATCATTTTTGAACACATGTCAAGCAGACACTATGTACAAATCTAAAACTGTCTAACAGCTTACCCCAGAAGTAAAGGCCTTAAGTTCAGTCCCTTCAAAAGAGCTGTCCTCGTTGATTTTAGGTCCACACTAATGAGGATGCATTTGAAAACGCTTTTTTTTCAAAGACGCACTACTGATGGAGCATCGGAGAAACAGTATGAGGACGGAAAAGTGTAGTTTCACATTTGGATGTTTACATGTGTGCATGCTTATATGGTGGGGGAAGGGAGGGGGAGGTGTAGGGGTCACCCACCTGAGGCGCTGATCCTCCTTCTTCCTTAACTTCATGTCCCTCTGCACCACCTGCAACACGTGCTCCGCCTCCAGCTCCGTCAGGCCGGACAGGTCCAGCTTGTGCCCCATCACTACGGTCCAGCTAGCCAATCGGATGTCTCACCTGGGGGAGACAGACGGGAAAAAGAATTACGATATCTTTCTGTTTCTCCACATCTGTATAGTTACATCTACTTACACAAACAGATACACTCACCCACACCAACATACACACACACACACACACACACACATACACCCGCACACACACATATACACGCACACACACACATACATAGAAACACACAAACACACGCACGCACGCACGCGCACACACACGCACACACACACGCACACACACACGCACACACACACACACACACACACACACACACACACACACACACACACACACACACACACACACACACACACACACACACACACACACACACACAATCACACACACACCTGCAAAAGCGATGAGTGCTCTATAGACTCATTGAAAGCGTTCATTTTCACTGGGCGGTGCAGAAATAACGGACAGGCATTTCAACCTGTTGATAGACATCTAGAAGAAGTAGGCCTAGTCTGTGTTTTTGTGCACTGAGCGCTACTGATAAAAAAACGATATTGTTAATTTTGATCCGAGATCAATCCTTTCGTATCTAGGTGAATAATCAAGTGAAACAACGTGCAGGCCGATTTAGGATTAGAGCTTGAATAATCGAACAATCTCAAAGGTTTAGGATTATTTACAAGGAATGGTGTTCAGCAGCGCCTAGCACATTACTTTAAAACCTACCAGCCCTATCATCTCCTATCTTTAGATGTGGTATATGTGTGCGTAGATAACTCAATCAATAAGGAGGACAACATTAGCTTCATATTCAGAAAAACTCACCGCTCTCGCCTGAACTCGGGAGCCCACCGGTCCGCGTCACCCACCAGGAGGTAGAAAAAATAAAAAAATGAAAAAAAAACTTCTTTGTTTTTGTGCCGAAAGTATTTTACAATTAATGAAGCTAAAATAGAAGTCCGAAACAAAATTAGGATTAAACGAAGTCTTTTAACGCAAAGTATTTTTCTTTTCCATTAGAAGACATGCTTGACATTTATATGGCGGTCCGAAATATCAGCAAATCACACCATATTCAAATATATTGCATATTTTTATAGTTCCTACAAAACAAACGAAGTTTACGAAAAAGGAAATAAATACAAAGTAGGCCAACTATAGCCTACTATAGGCTATGACACGAGTCCGAGTATTCAGAAACCTTTTTTAAAATGTATTTCTGTAAGGTTGTGGAAAAAAAGTCTTGGTCTGCCAGTAGCTTTTGCCTATACTCAGGCATTTACAGGCTTTACAAATCTGTCTTTCTCCCTAGAATGGATGGATTTCAGGGGCGAGCAAAACCTCTTAAACCCTATTACAGCCTGAGCAGCACGGTTACCAAATGTACCACTGGTACTTCTCCACAAGGGAGCGCTATGATGCGCTGCAAAATGTCCCATTGCGTTACCGTAATTGTTATCCAATTATATTGATAACTAATTACGGTGAAAGGTCATGATAAATATTTAATAGGCCTATTTATTTAAAATAGGCATATTGGATTTTTGTCTAAGGACTAACTAAGTTATGCTTAATTCGACGTAAAGTGAATAAACTCTCTCTCTCTCTCTCTCTCTCTCTCTCTCTCTCTCTCTCTCTCTCTCTCTCTCTCTCTCTCTCTCTCTCTCTCTCTCTCTCGCTCTCTCTCTCGCTCTCTCTCTCTCGCTCTCTCTCACGCTCTCTCTTTCTCTCCTCCTCCCTACCTCCCTCTCTCTCTATTTCTTATTCTCTTATCTTGGCTTCGAGTTGTGCATGCACCTCACTCCTTGATTTTGTAACACCATAGCAGTCAAGGTAAGAATAACTCCGGCGGCTTCTTGTTTAAAAAGTTACGATTAGGTCGTTTGGGGACAGCGGGTGAGAAGGTGCAGGCATTTAATGTATGTGATGACCTTCGTCGCCCTCCATCGCGGATTTTTCCGCATTTAGAGTTAGCCTACATGAAGAAGACATAGATCAAAGATTTGCTTTGAATGTTTTATTTATATATTTTCATTATGTTTTCCATATTTAGAAATATATATGGAAAATCGTACAATCGTATAACAGCCTTGTGAGTAAAAGATTAGAAAAAACTTTGAATAGTATTTTTTTTTTATACTGATTTAGCCAGAATTAATTTCTAAGGTTACCCCAATGGTAGAATACAGTAATACTGTACCGTGTGTTCTCTTTCTTCGCACCCCTACAGAGAAGGAGAGTAGGCCTACTACAGAGTTTGGTTTTCCCAACATATCAAACTAGGACGCTTTTAACAAGTTCTTAAGTCAGTTATCAGAGCTGTGCTTTTTTAAACTTTGAAGTGGTAAATACAAAATGAAAAAAATATTTTGATCAGGAATCCAACTTTATCATACTTATTTCACAACCTTTTCACTTCAACAGCAGAGGTTTTCCATCTGTCCTCCATTTTGCGAACACTGCACCCTTGAACTTGAAGCAATGTCGACTCAGACATTCTCTCTCTCTCACTCCCTCTCTCAGCCAGCACTCTTCACGATGGACTTCCCAATAGAGGAGGCCGAAGCCTACTTCGACCACGACAACTTCAGCCATACCAACTACAGCTACGAAGACTACCCCACGCTCTGCGAGAAGGCCGACGTGCGCTCCTTCGCCGCCGTCTTCCTCCCTGTCGTCTACACCGTCTGCCTGGTAGTGGGCGTGGCGGGCAACGCGGCGGTGGTGGCCGTCTACGCCTGCCGCAAGCACCTGAAGACCATGACCGACGCCTTCCTCACGCACCTCGCCGTCGCCGACCTCCTTCTGCTCCTCATGCTGCCCTTCTGGGCGGCCGACGCGGCCCGCGGCTGGGAGCTGGGCGAGGCCCTGTGCAAGGCCGTGTCCGCCTGCTACACCGTCAACTTCACCTGCTGCATGCTGCTGCTGGCCTGCATCAGCCTGGACCGCTACCTGGCCTCGGTCAGGGCGCGGGGCGACGCCCGGGCTCTCACGCGCCTTGAGCGGGTGTTCAGCCGCAAGCACTGCGGGAAGGTGTGTCTGGTCGCCTGGGTGACGGCGTTGGCCCTGGGCGTGCCGGATCTGGCGTTCTCCACGGTGAGGCCGCTCGGCGACCGGAACGTTTGTCTAGCGGTCTTGCCGCCGTACCTAGGCAGGGAGGTCAAGGGATGCCTGGAGATGGCGGAGGTGCTGCTGGGGTTCGTGCTGCCGCTCTGCGTCATGGCGTTTTCCTACTGGAAGGTGGCGCTGGTGCTGCGGGGACTTCCTGTCGAGAGTCGGGACAGGAAGTGGAAGGCGCTGCGTGTGCTGTTGACCGTGGTGGGCGTGTTTGTGTTCACACAGCTGCCGTACAATGTGGTGAAGATCTACAGGACGGTGGACTCCATGTATCACGTGGTGACCCACTGTGGGACCAGCAAGGCTCTGGACCAGGCGGCTCAGATCACGGAGAGCCTGGCCCTGACCCACTGCTGCCTCAACCCCATCCTCTACGCCTTCGTGGGCACCTCCTTCAGGCAGCACATGATGAAGATGGGGAAAAGACTCGGAGAGAGAAGGAGGAGGAGACAGCAAACAACTGAGGATCAAGGGATGGACATGTCCTTTCATTCTCACAGCGCATCACAAGAGACAAACACGTTCTCTGTATGAAGTGCTGGCACGAGGCTTTTACATGAGTGTACTATTTTTTGTTTTGTGCTTTGTATTCAACAACAATCCCCTACTGGGAAAAGATTGGATCTAGTCAGTTACAAACCAAAGCGCTTCTGTCTGAAGCATCTGTCAATCTGGAGTTGTAATGCCAAAATACTTGACAATTCCAGCCATTTGTTTTAGCAAGTTATTAACAACTTATGGTTGTGTAAACACCAGTGCTGTTAGGTTTTCCTGTTCATGGAATCACAACAGGGAGGGCTGCAATACTGGAGAGGTTTCAAACGAAATGTAAAAAAAAGCAAACACATTTTGTCAACATGCGGTCGCCTGGATGTGGTTTAACCCTGACATCAATTTGCAAATAACACGATAGATTTAGCAAGAAGCATTTGTGTATCACTTTAGAAAATCTCTGCAGGAAGTTTTACCTTTATTTGTTTTGCTTTGTATTATAAATATATATCTGCAAGAAGGTCTTCATTACAAAAGCCAGTAATCGCTATGTCGTGCAAGAGCTGAAGGAGCAGGCTAATATTGGCAGTAAGGACCCTTAATAGGCAACAATCATACCAGCTGCCCTTGTCATTTGCCTTTCCAAGTAATTTATAGGTTTATACACTTAATACTGTCAATATTAACTCATTATTAGCAACCTTGCTACTTGTAATTCTTAACCCTTTCAAATGAATACATTTCATGCGGCCTAGTCATCTCCATCCAAGTCAATACTGGTTAAGTAAGTGACTCACTCTGCAATACCGCTCTGACTTGACCTTTTTATCACAATGAAAGGAGGAGATTACATTCTGAAACGGTCTACTGAACTTAGCTTGGATTCTACCACAGGAATCCCTGTCCCCTGGCCAATAATTCAAACTATCCCCATCTGCTTTGTGGTGAAGCACTTAATCATGTAGCCTAACCAATTAGAGAATGGAGAAGTCTGCACTGGATTCAACCTCAGACTTTTGTTTGACAGGGATTTTACTCTGTTTCTCTCATTAGTTTGAGTTTCGTGGCAGTTTTAAACCAGATTTTCCTGAAACCCGATCCTGTAAATTGCGTTGACACTATTGTAAGTTGAAAAGGAATACACATTCATGTGACGGTGAAAAATACTAAAAGTCCAACAGAAAACATGTTTAATTGTAGGTTGGATCCAAGGGGGCATTTTTTAAGTCTCTTGCTCTGTGTAAACAGGTCATGTTCTAGCATGTGTCCTCACAAAAGGAAACATTTGAAATCGTATTTCATTTGTCCAACTTCTGTAGCTCAGCCATTTTAGCTCACTGTACATTGGCATAGAATGACCCCAGGGTACAATTTACATATTGAAAAAACAAAAACCATGAACTGAACATAGCAACGAGATGACACAGAAAACCCTAATCATATCAACCAAGGCACTTGCATCTGGCCTATGACAACAGACGCAAAATTAATAGAGACTAGGCATATTATTTATTTTAAATTAGGCAGTCATTTAGGCTTTGACGAACTACAACCAAAATCAGTTTAGTCTTAAATTAATACGAACAAATATTGAACATATTCAATACAAACTATGAATAGTTAATACAAAAACTTGGAAGCCCTCATTGGCAAGTTGCATTACAAAGCAAAGCAGTATAATTAGATCTGGCATTCCAACATTATATCAAGGATAGAAACACAACCGAAACATTGATAAATACAACAAAATAACCTATCCGATCAGAACTAGTTCTGACGGATAGATTTGTCTAAAAGAATGTCATCAACGATACCCTGTACTTTAGACCATAACCCTGTATAACATATTGTTAAATAAATACCATTCATTTCAATACTGAACAGCCACAAGTGAGTCCCATTACTTCTGTAAAAAGGTATCAAGACAATGAAAACACTGTCACAGGCCTGACACTGAATCATGCGCCGCAAGGCAATGGAATGAAAAAATATATGTTACAAGTGCAGGGGTCGTGATGGGCTTCCACTGGTTAACTAAGAGCCAACCTTAGTAGCTACTTCAAGGTTTCTGATGTGCCCCTGTAAACCACACGCTGGATGCTAATTTGGCATCCTCACTTACCCTTTCCCTTACAAGTTCCCCGTTTAGTAAAAAAAAATAAGAAAGCAAAACAAAACAAACCGTAGCAAGATTGCTGCCGTCGTTGTGACTTCAGGCTCAACGTTGCCGCACGCCTCGTTCATCTCTTCATATTTTGGCAGAGGGACTCAGGCCGTTTCAGTAAACAGAACCTCTTGTAGGTTCATTTCTATTTAAGGGTAAGTCTACTTATAGGATGGCTCATTTTTAGTTTAGGGGAAGTGGCAGTGCAACAATGGAGAAAAAAAAGTAACGAACAAAAATCAATGAGCCATGGGCGGCTCGTGAAAAGAGAACAGTTTTGTACAGTGACTGTAGCTTGTATAAATTGAGCGGACTGACACTGTCAGTAGTTAAGGATCTGAACGTCAAAGAGGTCGCACACTCCTTCGTTGTCGTCCAAGTTGAAGTTGTAGTCCACTCCTGTGTGTGGAGGGGCACAGCATTGAGAAAACAAACCATGGAGGGGACCCGAGGCATGATGTAACACCTGGAGCCTGACTGCAGGTGGGGTTCATCATGCATTAGATAACGGAACGGAAAACTGTTTGGCACTCACCATCAGTGGACATCAGCTCGTCAATGAGGTCAGCCACACCTAGGGAAAAAACACAGAGGAGGCTCAAGACATCCAGAGAGTCATGCTTTCCACTTGAAAGTTGCCAAGCTGTGTGGGATTTATTAGCTGCTCTGCCTGGTGTAAACAGCTAGTCGCCGGGCGGGACCAGTCCCCATGGTATGTTGAACTGAATGCCAATACAACGGCTCAAACCACTCCCCATAGCATAAAATAAATATTTCTTTGTGTGTCTTGATGAGGTGTATGCAAAGATGAGGAAAGACAGCTGTTCCCCGCTGCACTATGCAGCACTATCCGGTGCTGGCTTTCCATATCCTCTGCACTGTACTCTAAAGGCCAGATAAACTAAAAAATATAAATAAAATGGTTTGTTTCGCGCAGATAAAATGTCCATCAGAAGAGTCTCACTCCCCCCCCCACATATATACTATTTTGGGGGGAGTATGCAAAGTTGTATGACCACCTAGACTTGAAAGACCGAGATGGTAGGAATCCCCTGGCATCACTCAACAAAGAAATGCACCTGCACCGGACGGGCAACGCAGTCGCCTTAGCGTACCTTGCCCAAATCCCTGAAACCGACAGCTCAGTTCCTATAGCAGCCTACAGGAGCCGGGGCTCTTTACCTTCCCTCTCCTCCTCCTTCTGGGGCTCTCCGGTCCCGCTGTGCCTCAGCAGGCAGCTGACGTCCAGCATGGAGTGGAAGTCATGGACCACTAGGCTGCTGAGGGGCTGCCCCGACACCATCTGCTGCATCAGCAGAGTCACCGGCTGGCCGTGGCACTCTGCAAATCAAACGATCACAAAATTAACATAATTAAGTTTTTCGTATTCTTTTTTGTAGAAAAGGTTTTATAGAAAAGGGCAGAACAGCTGGACACGTACCTGGTTATCATTTTAGATTGGAGCATTTTCTTTTTGACTATTTAAGGCGAAATGTCAAAGTTCTCAGATCCCAAAAAAATAATAATCAGGAGAAGCTGAAACATGTTTTCAAACTCAAAAATAATTGCTTGAATAATCGCTATTTCAACATGGCCAAAATAATCGTGATTATGATTTTCCCCAATAATCGAGCAGCCCTAGGGGAGGCCACAAAGTGCTGGACCAGAGGAGCATACGAGTCATCCTCAATGTGCACAGTGTGTTGTCCAGCGGCTGGAGAGGAGTGTGTGATGGCCAGCAGGGGAACAGTGAGTCATCGTCTTGGACATGATCTCGACATGACCCACTAATAGAATTGTCATGCAAATGCCTCCTTAAATGTATCACAATATGAGAATGGGATAGCTAGATCACACACAGTGTGTTATGATTATTGTAATAATGAGAGGCAAACAAAAAGCACAACAATATGACCTGTATCTAAACTGTAAAAGAAAAATAGTAAAGGATAGCCAAAACTATTAATGACAGCAATTTGCAAACCTCACAACACAAACCTCACACGTGACAAATTACAAAAGAGAATCTTCCTCGCTCCGCCTAGTTGAGTCGTCTAGACAGTCACCAGAAAACCTCTTCAGAGTGCAGGGAAGTTTGGTTCTCCTCTGATGGGATCCATATCTGCATGTTTTGAATAACTTTTCCGCTCCCATTTGGTGTGAAGATGTGACTGGAATCCCTCCAACAGGGGATAATCTGTGTCAGCCAGGAATGCACAGTCCTTTGTTTTCCTTGTAAGAGGCGGGTTCCCCTACTTTAGCTGACGCACGTCAGGCTACTTCTTGCCAGGTTTTTTTACTTATTATGTTAGCACTGCTGCTAGCCAGACGTTCTAGCACTGACCTCCAAACAACTGAATAAATGTTGGATTGTGAATCCGACAACCAAATCCGGTGTTGATTTGCAACCAAAGTGAAGGAGATGTCTCCTTCGTGTGCTCCAACACAGGGACGCCCGAGTTTGTTGTAGCACTTGAAGAAAAAAAGTGTATTCCCCTAAGATGAAGTGGAGCTAGGCTCCAGATCACTCTGCATTTCAATGGAAGCGGCCAACGGAAAGCTACTTCTAACCAAGCAAACTCCCCTTATGACACACAATAATGACAGTGGAAATAAAACGATATAACAACTGAGAGGCGTATGGTCTAAAAGCATTTTACACATACATTTACACATGCGAGTATTGTTAGTTTGTTTCTTGGCATTTGCAATTTCTTCATCTCCTGAATCTAAAGAGGATGATTCCCTTCATCTGGAGGGTGGAACCCGATTGACCACTTCCTGCCCGCTTAAGGCACACAGATGTGGCCTGATGTGGCCTTCATGAGGAAAAAACACGCCTGGCAGAGAAAGCAGACCTTTTGATCTGCAAATGAGGGCGTGAGCCTTTTGCGCAATACGTCTCCCTAGAGTCTAGTGAATATTTATTTACAGTGTTTGAGACAAGGCTACTGTGCCACGTTTAATCAGAGGTTGTTTTTAAGAGCATTGCATAAGCGTAAAAAACAACAACACCCACCACCACCTCCCTCCTACTTACCCATCTGTACGTCGGGAGGGGTGGACGAGGGGCTGAGTGAATAGCCCTGCGGCGCCATCTGGTGGTGGTGGTGGGGTTGGCCGGCGAACAGCGAGTCCGGGCTGCAGCCGGAGGAGTAGTGGGAGGAGACGTACGAGGAGCAGGAGGAGGAGGAGTTCAGGGGAAAGCGCTGCAGGGTGGCGGGGGTGTTGGGCGGGGTGGGCAGTGTGGAGGCGTCGTCGCCCGGGGGAACGGAGAACACCACGGGCTGGGAGGAGGGCGTCTCCCTGTTGATGAGCAGCACCTGGATGGGGGCCGTCTGGCTGCGCAGGGTCACCTGGTACCTCTTCTGGCCGCTGGGGCCCTGGGGGAGAGGGGAATGGGGAGAGAGGATATGGTTAAAGTATAGGATATAGGAGGCTATGTGTGGCTGGTACAGAAGAATATAATGTAGGTGTTTAGCATTGACAAATGTAAAGTGATTTCTTTTTAGAAACACACAGGAGACATCTTTACTTTGTTAATTAATGTCACTCATTTGATGTCAACAATAATAGGGTCCAATCACTCTCCTACATTAAGACAACTGAAAACCATGAAAGTAGCAAGGTAAAACGTCCTATTAACCAAGCGGGGATAGGAACAATCCCAAGAAGTCATATATAATGTGTATCTGGTTTCGGGGATGGCTAGGACTGCAACTGCTGCTGGCGAGAGATATTATACTCCTTCATGCCTCAAATTTATTTCCCAAGTAAAACGAACAAAGTGCGTCACTTCTTATGAACTGAACGTATATAAACACCAAACACAACACTTTCTAAATCTAATAAGCCATAAATCCAAGTCCAAATTAATAAATATCAATTTTCCCAGTGTACCATTATGGTTGAAAATCTGGAGCAGACACGCCTCTTATTCATTGATGGGAAAGGGAATGGCTGAACGTTACATGGATCGTGCAGTCAGACAACGGCAGGAGGAAAACCAACCCACCAACTCAGGAAGCGGCACCTCCAGCTGGGTCCCTGAGGGAGCCACCACCGCCAGGAGAGTGTCCCCGTGGAAGGCATTGCAGATGTCGTCATGGGTCACGTACTTATGCGTTCGGAGAGGGTTAAGGAAATTCACACCTCACTGGAAGAAAAATACCTGAAAAACTGGACCGGATTAGCCAAACCCAGATTTCGTGGAACTACCGGTAATAACATATTGCGAGCATAATCTGCGTGTTTGAGGAAGGCATTCCATTCACTGAACAATGTCACACGGATCATTTTTCTCTTCAAACTTAATCAGTGGGGCCACTCAAATGGAGCTAGAGTTACAGATCCTTCAACTCGAAACCCATTAGGTTTCATTGTAATGACAGGAAATCAGAGTTAAATCATCAGTGGTCCGTTGAGGGGGAGAAAACACTCAAGTTGTCCCGACGGAGGCAAACCCTGCAGACTGCAGCGATCTGGGTAAATGCCAATTGACTAACATCACATTACATACTGTTTGTATAGCATGACAGATGACAGTGTGACCAATACGATTACAAATGGAGAACAAAAACTACTGTCTAAATCAAACCCCCTTTGAAACAACTAGAATTAAGTCTTATGCTTATAAGTTCCCAATATGGGGTCAGAACAGTCTCATTAATAATGAATGCACAGAGAAGGATTCACAAATGTATTTTGTGATTTATGTACAAATTACTCTCTTCTCACAAATAAATGTCAATGCACACACAAATGGATATCGGTATGTATAAATGTAAAAATGTATCCCTAAACAAAATTAAGTTTCACACACAAATGTACCTTATTTTAAATAAATGTAGTATAAATCCATAAAAATATGAATAAAAAATATATTTCCAATTTTCAACAAAATGTATTTGGATGTTGTTACATTTATATACAAACTGTTCAACTTGAATTTACAAGACGCTTTTCATTTGTGAACTTGTTAACATTTGTGTGTGAACTGGTCTGTATTTTTATGTGGATTTTTTAGATTCTCCTGACGCGGCTGGATTCACAAATGCATTTTTTTCAAAAAGGAACTCTCTGTAGCCAATCAGATGACTCCCTCGTCAAGCAGGGAGAAACTCATGCCATTGCTTTGAATCTTTTTTTTTTTTTTTTTTTTTTTCAGTCACTGCATCACCTGACTGCAGTGACTGGGTTTTTACATGGCGGTGCCATTCAAGTAGTAAACGGCACCGCCATGTAAAGTCCCAGTCACTGCAGTCAAGTGATCCCAAAACCCAGTCGAAACTAGATGGAAAAAGTGTGCAGCTCAAAACGCAGCTTTTACTTGTTCGCCACCTAGAGATTGTTATGTACGATCATTCAAAAAACCCATGTTATTTCCCATATACATTTAACCGAGGGAACTGGGAGGCTCGGAGGCTGGACTCAGAGGTCGGAACAGCAGTCATTTGATTGGCGAGGGAGGCATCTGATTGGCTACAGAGAGTTCCTTTTTGAAAAAAAATTATTTGTGAATCTAGCGACGTCAGGAGAGTCTCAAAAATCCACATATAAATACAGTCCAGTTCACACACAAATGCAAACAAGTTCACAAATGAAAAGTGTCTTGTTAATACAAGTTCAACAGTTTGTAAATAAATGTAACAACTTCCAAATACATTTTTGATGAAAATTGCAAAAAAATAAATAATTACCGGTAATATATATATGGATTTATATTATATTTATTTAAAACAAGGCACATTTGTGTGTGGAACAGAAATGTGTTTGTGAAAATTATTTTTGTTTATGGAATTATTTTACATTTATACATACCGATATCCATTTGTGTGTGCATTGAAATGTATTTGCGAGAAGAGAGTAATTTGTATATAAATCACAAAAAATATTTGTGCATCCATTCACTATTTATGAGACTGTTCTGACCCCATATCCCAATGCTGTATCAAGGTTTTGCAGTCGCGTGATTCTTTAGATCCCATCCACCTGCTGTCTGTCAAAATTGTAAACAAACGCCTATCATAATGTGTTCAGTTGACCCCCGTGAGTTTGGAAAGGTGATGCAAATGTTCAAACAAGGTGATAGCCTTCACCAACTCAACTCTGGTGAAACAGTTTTCGCAGATTTGCAGAGCTAGTTCCCGTTACAGTTATACTTTTATACCGGTTCATTAAGGCGATAAGAAATAGAAAACCCAATATTTTTTGAGAAACACACATATCCACATATTCATCTGTTGTTAAAGTCACCAGGTGAGTCAGAACATTGGAGTTATGTTACACTACATAAGCCTTCTAGAACACTAAGATCTTCTGAGACCAATCTGTTAATTATCCCCAGAGTAAACACGAAACATGGGAAAGCAGGATTTAGTTACTATGCAACAAATAGCTGGAATAAACTCCCTGAGGATTTAAGACTTGCCCCAACTCTGAGCACCTTCAAAACAAGATTGAAGACTTTTATGTTTGCTTTAGCTTTCTGCTAAATCTTAAATACTTTACCTTTATTTTACTAAAATGCCTTTTTAACTTTCCCTTTATTTTCTATTTTTACCAGAAAAATACATGACATTTGCTGAGTAATGAAGTTGTGTCATTAACCCGTTCACACGAAGCCGATTTCATGGCGAAACCGCAAAGGTCTTGTACGGTTCGGCCTTCCGTACACACGAAGCCGGCGAATCCGCTGACCGAAAACGCAAACTTCTGAAACCACCCTCGGAGGTGGTTTCAAATCTACCCGGTTTCGTTTTGGATTCGTGTGTACGCCTGAAACCGACTGAAACCGCAAACCATGACGTCATCGCCCCACCCCTCGACCTCCTAGCCAATGGCTCTTAAGCCCGCGGAGTCTCAGAAATCACATGCGAGCATGCGCATAAGGGCAGCCTTTATGCGCATGCTCGCCTCTTCTTCTTATTTCATTTCTTCTGGATTTCTGTACCAGAAGAGGCGCCCCTTATGGGCCTGGAATGTGTACTACAGCGTTTCTACAGATCTACCCGGTTTCGCTTGGCTTCGTCTTTACGGAGATACTTCGAAACCGGATAGATCGAAACCGTAACGGTTTCGCCCGTTTCGGCTTCGTGCGAACGGGGCCTAAGAGCTTGACGAAGTGTGAATTTGTTTGTTGTTTGCCTTTGGTTCTCGGCTAGAGTCCTAGAATAATTGTTTGTTGTTTGTTGTTTGCCTTTGGTTCTGGGCTAGAGTCCTAGAATATTGTAATAGATTGTCCTTAAGGTCGGGTTGTGGTCCCGACTTGGGTTCCAGAGAGTCTGTTGATCTGATCTTAAATAACTTTCAATTTAATTTTCTCACTTTCTTAAATACATTGACTTACTAAAAAGCCTTTTTAACTTTCTATTTTACTCATTTCTTTGCATATGTTTTCTTTTACTTATAGATTATTTTATTTTATTGTATAACAATGTTTATATGTGAAGCACTTTGAGTCTGCCTTGTGTATGAAAAGTGCTATATAAATAAAGTTGCCTTGCCTTGCCTTGCCTTGCCTTACATGATCACCTGCAAATTCTCTACATGATAAGCAAACTCAAAAAGGATATGAGCATGTGATTGGGTCGTGGCAGAGGTGTTTGATGCTCTGCTCCAGCCAGGCCTTCCTCTCGTCCAGCTGTCTCTCCTGGGCCTCCAGCTCTGAGATTTCAGCCTTCAGTATCTCCACCTGCTCCAGCACTTCCTCGCTCTGGCTGCCCATGTTCTCCCCCCTGAAGGCAGAACAAAGACGGATGATGGGTGAGAGAGATGGTTGAAATAAATAACGGTAAAGGTCTAAATACCAAATTATCCATCAGTTAAAATAAATGTACATACACACACACACACACACACACACACACACACACACACACACACACACACACACACACACACACACACACACACACACACACACACACACACGTTTTAAACAAACCTCCATTGGATGATATTCTTGGTTTTCTTCTCAATCAGCCCCACGCCTTCCAGCACGTTGGTGATGTCATATATCCTCCTCTTCTGTCTCACAGCCAGGCTATCTGCAGCCTATCAAGTCAGACAACACATCAGCAAATCCAAGCTTTTTTCAGTGACAGCTGCATCAAGTCTACCAGCCATTGTCGACAGAAAACATCAAAGTTGACATTTGAACAGTCATTTGACCCAACATCGACCTAACATTCCTGTAGGACATGTCAATCAAGACCGAATGAATGACAGGAGGGGAGGGGGGAACTGCAAGAGCAGAACCTACTGAACGGCAAATAAAGGATTTGGCAAATTAAGCTTGGCAAACAACAAAACCAAAGCACTTGGAACAAGATGGGGGTCATACAATGGCAGAGGAGGCAGGGGGGGGGGGGGGTCATAGCCCTTGAAGAGCCTGCTGGCTAAACATTACCATAGTTTGCCGCCTAAGTAGAGAGGGAAATCTTATTACAAAGTACGGACAGGGGACCGGCTGAATGGAGAATAATCCTAATACAGCACTGTTGATGTTGTTCACTACACATTAGGATAAAGTCTTGGCAATAAGGGATCTTCAACGTATTTGTATTTCTGTTGTTGTTGTTGTTGTTGAGGTAACCAATTCCAACAATACATTTCAAATAACTTTGGATATTAGGGATAGTGGAGAACCAACCTGGTCCATCTGCAAAAAAGATTCAAAGCAATGGCATGAGTTTCTCCCTGCTTGACGACATCCTGATATGTTAATATATAGTAGGAGTTTAGTCAGCCATACAATGTGTACAACAAAATGTGTAGGGTTAGTGCGTATTTCTTCCTGTCATATTATCATCATACTAGCTAATGGTCAAAAACCTTTCACTGTGAATGGAAACAAAGCATAAGTGAGATGGCTTCATAGACTGAGGAAACAGGCAAACGTGTTGAGATGCGTGTGTTGGGGGGGGATTGAGGTGTGTGTGCGTGTGTGTGGGGGGGGGGAGTTAATCAAATACACATGACTGGTCGCTCGTGTCTGACAGGAAAACGGGCTCGGGCTCTTTGTTCATGGGGCAAGGATGTTCTTATGGCTCCCAAAAAAATACAACAACAACAACACAACACCAATACACCCGTACGATAACCAAAAAATCCAGAGGGCTTCCTCCTCGTAACTTCACTGACCAGTTTTAAATCAAGCACGCCGTCCTTCGCCTCCTGGAGCAGAGTGACGAACTTGATGGTGAGGAGCCCCAAACTTTTCTCGTGACGGCTCGGTGTCCCGTTCGACCGGCTCGAGCGCACCGACTCTGCCATTGTCTCAAGTTCCATGTTCCAAAAGCCCTTCTTCTTCACCTACCTCCTGACTTATCGAACCGTTGCGTGACTGACAACAAACAACGATATTAACTTTCATTCAGCCCCCCGGTTAATAACCCTTCAATTGGGAAGACGGTGAATCTTGTGTGTAGGTTTTTTTTAAATAAACGGAAGTTACGTTAGATTACAGTTGCCCAGGCAACCCCCGTGCCCTCCCCAGCAAGGTGACTCCCTCTCCCCTCCCCCCCACCACCATAACCCCACCTCCTCCCACCTGCTCCTCCTATGGTGACTGTTTAATGGTTGCTTTCAGCCCAGAATTAAATCGGCTGTAATCTGGGCTACCACGCCCCTTCCAACCGCAGAAACCAATGTTTTCCTTTGAGGAGCTGAATTTTTTTTTACAGCCAAACAGGAGCCCACAATAATGTCTTCACACATGTTATTACATAAATCATGATACAAAAAAAAAGAATTAATTGATTTATATTTGTATTAAGCAGTATTACATTGTTCCTATCAAACCGTCAAAACAGCAGGGACAGGGTCAAATATCAAAATTTGGTCTGATTTGCCGGATATGTTCTAGCCTCAATTCCTCACCACAAACGTCATATCATATCATCATGTGTATCTTAGAAGGGCTTTACCAAATAAGGGTTTTTCTTTTAATCCATCCTAGACTTTCACCTGGTAAATACTCTTTATTTTTCTTTAAATTGTGTTCTACATACAACATGGTAGTTTGCAATATTAAACTATTAAAAAGCCAGTTTTAAATAGTCTCTTTGATAGAGATTATACTCCTTATACTAAGTTCAATTATACACCTAGCATGGCAAAGATGAATGACTTGTATTCCTCAGCCGTTTTTCATTTTCATATTTCATATTTTATTGGAAACAGAGTAGGGTGTGAATGAGTTAGACATGGTGTTAAGGGCAGTTAACGATGTGGGGATGATCTGTCAGAAGCAGTAGTAGGACCAGGTGCTGGGGTACAGCTGTGGTATGGAGGTCTGGACCATGTCCCTCCACTCCTCTTCCTCTACACTGCTCCCCCTCTTCTGAGCCTTATAGAGGTAGAGAGAAGGAACAGAGTCAGGTCATCTTGCTATGCCTTCTTCATCTCTCCCCAACTGTCTTCGTCTCTCTCTGTCTTCGTCTTCGTTTGTCTTCCTCTCTCTCAGTCTTTGTCTCACTCAGTCTTCGTCTTCGTCTGTCTTCATCTCCGTCTGTCTTCGTCTTTGTCTGTCTTCGTCTCTGTCAGTCTTTGTCTCTGTCTATCTTCTTCCTCGCCTTCTTCGCTCTGTTCCTTCATCCACGTGTGTCTTCGTCTCCCATTGTCTTCGTCCTCGTCTGTCTTCGTGCTCGCCTCTCTGTGTCTTCATCTCCGTCTGTCCACAGCACCATCCATCTTCTCCCCTTCAGTAAAATAAGGCTCGGTCATCTGTAAATAAATAAAAAGAGAACCACAAAACTAGCCAGTTCACTGTTTTACAAAGCTCAATGACATAAAGAACTGCCCAATAATGAATCATGCTACATTAATATATTGTTATATTATAGATATAAATTCATTAAAATGTTGGGGGCTTCATAAGAAATTAAGCTACTAACTTTACTTAAAATATAATATCTTAATTTATTCAACAGAAAAAAAAAGTCAAACACTTACTTGAAATATGATGTTCTTTCCTAAAACTTTCCTAAAACGTATGTTTTCTACTTCTACTTTATACAACTTTGTACAACAGCCTGGCCTGTAGATGGAGCTGGCTGGCTTCCGTCTCCATCTGTCTTCATCTCCCTCTGTCTTCGCCTGCGTCCCCTTCTGTCAACCTGTGATAAAAACAGAAACCAACACAGAACTGGCCAGTAAACACAAAACTTATTACATATAGTACTGTACAATAATTCATCATCCTACCTTTAAATTTTGTTATAGAATAATAAAAACAAATAATGTATTTTTTTATATGAAATAATTACTAGCTTTATAATTGTATATATATATATATATTTATATATATACAAACTTATACTATGCTAACTTACTAACTTAACTCAACTTATACAAACTGTATATTAAAGGGACACTGTGTAATATTTTAAGTAATTTATTACCTCAAATCAACGTATTCATTCATAAATAAGTCCTCATTGGTGTAAAATTATCTCTGCCAAAAATCGCACTTATCCTCCTGAGCGAAGAATAATTAATATGTAGTTACATAGGACGGGTAAGCTTCATGGAGGCTTCCATGTTCTTCCGGTCTATGAACTGCCGAGAGGGACAAAAAGCACTACGTGGTACAGGAAATCCAAACGCGTTTTCACTCTGAGCCAGCGTGAATGACGAATGAAATAATTCACTATCTTGCTCGAGGAATAATTACTCATACATCATTAGCTTGCACTAATGATTCAATGAAGTTTGAAATTTGTTCGAGTGAACCAACCATCACTCGAATGACTCGATGAGGTAGTATTGGATGTCATGACACAGCTTCTTGGCACATACTGCCCACCGTAGTTTCTGAACAAGCGAGCACTATTAGTTTGAATGCAATATACAATTTTACCACTAGATGGGAGTAATTTCTACACAGTGTCCCTTTAACTTGTACGTTTACTAACTTAATACAAGCTTAAACTTAATATTTAAAAACTCACACACTTGCTTAAAATACGATGTGCCTAAGTTATTTAAAAAAAAGCTGTATAACCTTAATGTTGCTATTAAGGTTATATTTGACTATTATATACAAATATGTACAAAAGCCTGGCCTGTCGGTGGAGCTCAGCGCAGGGTTGGTTTCCCGGCCGGCATCGAACACCCAGGCTCAGCGCTGACGTCATCTGTGGGATACTTTAGTTATTTTACCTGTCTCACAAGTCATTCGTACCAAACAATTATTCTTTCATATTCAAATATAGTTCATGTTTGGTTTGGTTTAAAAATGTATAATGACAATAAAAACCTCTTGGTGGCGCTGAGTGCTTTGGCGCTTCAGGGTCGGCATCGAACACCCGGTCCAGCGCTGACTCTCTTCTGTGGATTGATATCTTTCTTAAAAACCGGACTCACACTCCCTCTAACAAAACTCATATTTAAATATAGTTCTAGGTTGGTTTGGCTTGAACGTTTGAAATGACAATGAAAATTACTCGGGTTATTAGCATGACATTGTCTGAAACAAAGCAGTGAGCCCTACCTGCCTCTTGGTGAAGCTAGACCTCAGAACCTTCCAGAGAGCAGAGAAGCAGCCAGGGGAAGTAGGGATCTCCTCCACCACAGGTACTTTCATGGCGAACTGCACACAGTTAAGAAACACCATCTTAATGGGTGACGATTTCTATTTTGATGACAATAATAATAACAGAATAAGAAACAGTCTCATGCTGGGGTTAAAGTACCTGGCCACTGCTCTCCTCAGCCATGCTCTCAGCCAGGTGACGATCCTGCAACTGCAGTATCAGGTCCACCACCCTGTAGTTCATAGAACGGGTCAGCACCTTGACCCTGTGCTTCACGGCCATCTGAAGGTTCAGCTTGGACCCGAAGGCGCTGTGGAGACTGTTGTGGAGCTCCGTGGACATCCTCACGATGGACTCCAGGCTGAGCCTCCAGTTGACCTTCTCCATCTTCTTCGAGGTTCTCATGTTGTAGTGCGAGAGCAGGTTCTCAAGCTCGTCGAAGATGGGCCAGTCCGACACGTCCAGCTGAGCCTCGACGCGCCCGTCGAATATCTGGACCAACGCCAGGCCCACCAGAGTCCTGAGTTCTTCAGCGTGAAGAATCAGCTGTTGGCTGCTTGGCCCTGGTGGATACAGTGCCCTCTCAGGCACTGTTTCCTTGGCGTCAGACAGGTCGTCCAAGACAGCCTCAGTGAGGATGACATCCTGGCGCTGCTGGAACATCTTCTGGACCTTCACGGTCAGGGCGTCCACCATCCTGCCGGTCAGACTGCGTTCATCAGAGCCCTGTAGCTTCACCATCAGCCTCTGGACGGAGTGCACCAGACGGACCCCTGTGGCGGGAGAGTAGTAGACCTTGAGGGTCTCCAGGTTGTCCAGAGCAGAGGCCATGTTGTCAAGGACTTCCAGCACGGCACTGAGGACCACGTCGGTCAGGGCCAGCCAGCCTCGCTGGTACCTCGGGAGGGCTTTCATGTGCTGGGCCTGCAGGTTCAGCAGCAGCCTGGGAACCAGGTCCACCAGAACTTCGGCGGGACTGTGCAAGGAGGCAGAGGGGTCAAAGGTCACTGAGGGCGACACCTGCCTCAGACCTCTGACCACCTCCAAATGGACCTCTTCACAACTGAAATGACACAAAGTAAAATGTTATGTATTTTTTTGGTGTTAAAGGTACTCGTTTTTCTAAGAAGTATTCTTCTTCCTTTTCAAGAAATCACAGCGTTCTAAATAAGAGTTGGAGATTGGGTAGGACGGAGGTTTCTAGGTCACTCACCGAGAGGAGAGGCCTCCAGAAGCCATGGGTTTATGGGCCTGATTGAGGTTGACCGGAACCTCCTTAGATGCCTGGAGCTCCAGTGTTCGCTGCATGAGGTTGGCGTACACACACCACTTCTGAACAAGTCCAAAAATAAGTTGAGCACAAAAAAATACACAAAACAAGCAAACGAAAGTGCCAGGGGATGCAGTCATTGCATATCAAGGTGAAAACCGCAAAAGTTCAAATGAATAGCAGTTGTGTAGCTATATATTGTGTCCTCTTACTTACCAACTGGTTAGTTTCACCAGTCCTCCATGATTCCGTCAGTGGGAACCTTCAATTCAAACACAGACCACTTAATACTTCCTGCCTTACACACAATAGCCTCTAGCAATAGCTTTAGCATGGACATGACGGCAAGAAGTTTGAAAGCAAACTGACAATTTGGGCATCTGACGGTTCGGGCATGTGCGAGATATGAGCCAGGAACTCATGTCCTCCAGCGTGGTGGTCTCTGGTACGATTCCCTGGTGGCCATGGGTCTGGAGCACCACGAAATGTTTCAGCAGTTTCTTCTGATGCCGGCGGGAACAGGAAATAATCATTTGTAAGACCACGAGCATAGTCGCAGGCACCGAAGAGTAAATTTGTATTCATTTATAATTTTTCTCTCACCATCTCACAGACTGTACTCTCGCTCCAACAGGTGTTTACACAGCTGAGGAATTCAGCACTCTCACACATCTGGGAGAATAAAATTGGGTTTAGGCTCCATTTTCAAGATTAATGAAAGGGTTACCACATGGCTAATTTATCTGACCTGCAAACAGGCCTACCTGAGTGGATGCAGATTTCTGTGTTGTCGTTGTGTACAGGTGAGTGAGCGGAGTCTCCGTCGGCGGATGGCTGGCCACATCACACTTCTCGCTCCGTGTACTCTTCAAATGAAAAATATAATGTAATAAATTAATATTATTTATTTGGTGTATTTTTTGCACACATTATTTTATTTACTTCATTCTTTAAACGTAAACCCGCAACAGCCTTATAGAGTTTTTTTTTAAAGTGTATATGATCGTATGAATGAGAACAATATCCAGATAATGACTTTGAAAACAAAGTATTCTGAATTTATCGATACACAAGATTCATTACTCAGTCATTCATGTGGTCAAAAACACGGATAAGAAAATTCAAGCAGTAGGCCCATAGATATATGTATTAACTTATTATTGTCAAGTGATCAAAGAAAACGGCTCGATAATTAACCCAACCATGGCTCACGTTTTGTAACTTTGGGCTCACTCACCGCTCAGGTAAGTTGTCCCGAGCCCAAAACTGGACAGCTTACCGTGACCCCGTTGCTTGACCTACTCAGCCGCTCGGTCAATTACAGTCTCGATTGCTTAATTAGGCCTGTCATAAATTAAATCCGAACATGATCAATTAATATAGTATCTTTGATATCTGATATCTTGAACTTCAAAGCGATATTCAAAGATCACCTTGTTTTCTAAGTAGGCTTTAATATAAAAATTGTATGAATTTAAAGGGGTTAACGTTTCCATACAACATGTATGGTGTATTCAAAGCATTACGGGCGCGATGTCCTTCAACACGGGACGCTCTCACGAGGCGAGCGATTCGCGCACAACTTGATAGGATGCAAAGCATTTATTTTAATTAAGAGAAAAAAAAGCCTTTGCTCACCATATTCGTGCTGAGAACATTATCGCATCTTATCTCTTCTTGTCTCTCTCAGGGACAAGTGACGAATGTCTGAGTTTCGGTAACCACGGTTTAATAGAAATGACGATAATAGACGTTGCTATTATGTTTTAAATTGATAGTATCAATTGGATGCCCTGTTATTCCAACGCTGTAGGGGGCACTCCAGAGTTAACATGGATACCAATGCCTCTACCTGCGCTCTTGTTTCACTCAGTTAAATCATCATTAATAAGTATCATTATATTATATGGCAAACATATAAATTACATATTCTAATAGTGAGTTCAAAAAATATTAGGATACCCCCGATTCAAATGCATATTTTCTTAACATATTTTCTGACTCATGTTTATTTATTGTTCTTATTTTCTAAATAGAGACTATACATATACCTATCGCTAGATTATACCGATTTTAGTTAATTAGTCTTCAGCCTAATGTTGCATTATACGTTTTACAATTTAATATTTATCCTAGCTCTGTCATGTCATTCATAACCTTGTTCTTCTCCTTCTCCCACAGTCTTATGCACAAGTGGGGGTCATGTTTTCCTCAGTCCTTGGTAACAACAGCAGGATGGTAACAACATGGGAGTTGGAGGTCTTGAGACTTCTCAACAAAATCCTATGAAAAATATGAAGTATGAAAAATCCTTATTGTGAATATTTTGGCGATGTGGGTTTGTCAGACCGGATTGGGAGGTACTGATACTGTGCTGAGCTGAAAACCTCTGGTGTTGTGGTGAGGAGAGGAGGTATTGAGATGTTTTCTGATTCCACTGCCTCTTCATACACATTCAACAGTGTTTCTTATCTAAATCTGCCCTGGTCCTAGATGCTGGATGTAGTTCAGACGTGCTGTTATGAGAACGCACCTTTTTGTAAGACAGATTCATACTTATTATGGCAAGAGATATTCTGTGGAGCTCAAATAAGTTACTCTCATTTTTGTACCATGCTGGAGACCAGATGACTGGGTTTGTAGCTTGTCCGTGGCTATCTCCTCAGTGTATGTGCAAACGTATATCAGAAGGCATCCCGGCCAACGAGTAGTAATACACAAGTGTGCTTGACATTGAAATAGCGCATGGTTCTTCTTGTTGTAATTCAACAGTGCATGGATGGCCACAGGGGGCAGCACCGTTGTGTGAAAGGATGCTACCTGATGGCTAATTGTTCAAACTGAATGTGCACTGCCTCTGCAAGACAAAAGAGGGAATGGTTTAGCAGGATGATAGCATTTGGTGTCCGTTTTTGACTGACTCTAAAGACTTGCAGTCAAGTCTTTCATCTTTGAGGAGAACTTCAGGAAAAGGAGAAGTACTGGAAAATAACTGGATCGTAATTTTCCAATCATTTTGGGGGCAGGGGACTAATGCGGACCAAATTGGTCCAGTATTGAGTGCAAACCTTGCATCCATAATCCAGGAAACCCGGCTGCAATGTAGTGTATGTATTGTAGCCTACAATAGTTCCCCTCTATCAGTGCTTGTTACTGCCACTGACAGGCTCCGATTATATTCTAACATTTTGGAAAGGATCCGAAAAATAAATAACCCTTTCCGATTCCGGTTCTGTTTCAGATTTGCTCCTCTTTTATTGTACATTTTGGGTCAGAAACATTATACTGCTCCCTGGTGTAGACGTGAACTTGACATGGAAGTATGAATGGCCGCAGCTCTGCAAAGATCTATGTTGTGTCGCATTGTGGATCTTTCGCAAACATTTTGTGCGTACAACTCTTTATCTTCAGCTTTGATGGGCAGGCAATGGACCATTGCTTTGAGGACAGAGTGGGAGGCACAGGTGAGGGGGTGGTAAGGGGAGGCAATGTTGTGCTGACCCAGGGAGCAATGCCTCGTGCTGCAGATGACTTTGTGTGCTGCTATTGATACATTAGTTAATGCCAAACCAGAACTTGTTGTCAAATAGTACAGTGAAATGGGGCACGTAAAGGACATACTAACCTACATTAGGCTTGGAGAAATATAGAAATACAACACACACATGCATGCACGCACACACTCATATGTTACTACCCTCACATTCAGTACCCTCACATTCAGTAGGGCCTACCCTCACATTTACTACCCTCACATTCCCCACCCTCACATCCACCACACTTACATCCAATACATGTGGAGCTGTATGTTATTCCCTTTGATATAAATATTATACACTTTTATTTAGCCCGAAAAAAAACTGTAAACATTGTTGTAGTGTAAAGGATTATTGAATATTTTGGAATAAATTAAATATTTGGGTGCACAATGTCAAGCTGGTTTTTAATGGTTTGTTGATCAAGTTATACTTAGTCCTGAAATGGTCTAAGTTTGAAGTGTTGGCAGGGAACAGTTGATGGTGAAGGTGGTCTAAGGGTCAACATACAGACATCTGACTGGGCCTAAGAGGAACCAGTCATACAGACATCTGACTGGGCCTAAGAGGGCCCATGGTTTCTCTTCAGTGTGTCCTTTGCTGGAGTTCAATCTCTGTAAAGTGCCTAGTCACCAATGCCTCGGCTTGTGCAATCTAACACTCAGGCAGCACAACCAGGAGTTGTTATGGAGTCACCTCTTTCTAAGGCTACCAACAATAACAGTCTGAGAGCTGTACTCTCGGTTACGAAACACTTTATATTAATACTGTGTTTAACTACCATAGTAATGTATTACATGCTGCTCAGTTATTTGGGCATACAAAATCTAAGTCTCAAATATTAAAATATTACAACAACTACCTAGAATTCAACTATTTGAATCGTTTTTTTCTTTTCCTTTTCAATACTTATTTTTGGAAGATATTTTTTTAAGATCAAATAATTTTACTTGAAAATCATTATAATTAAAAACAGAGTCGCGGGAGGATAAGAACAGCCACGACACTCTTCTGTCCATACATCCCCAGAGTATAGAGAGATGTCGAGCAAGGCGCAAACAAGCCAGACAGGCACTGCTGGAAAATAACCTCCGCTCAGATCACGGAATCCAAGCGTTCGTATGAAGTGCGTTCAACATCAGTGACGGCAATTAGCTGTCTCTATTAATGTATGCTACTGTTGCACTAACTAAATCAGTTTCTCTCAGTCTCAAACTACGGTTACTGTGAAGGCCCAGGTCTTACGGCGAAAGGGAAGCATCATATAGGACCAGATGGAGTTGGTGAAATGAAAGGTATTTATCACCAGGAAGTTGTGAATGTATATTGACATTTAAAAGTCTAGACCCCGAATGTAAGACGACCCCACGCATTTCCAGGAAGAAAAAAAACCCATCTTATATTCGGTTCAGTACGGTCGACTAGAATTTAAATCAATCAATGTGAACATCTGTGTTCTCAAACAATAAAGTGTGCAAAGTCGATGGTTATTTATTTAGTGGTAGTTACCACATGACGAATCATTTGCAACATCTCATTATTATTGATCATCATTCCTAACTGGCAGAGCTGTGCGGTTTCCATTAAAGACACTACATCAAAAAGACGAATTCAACTGAGTTAGGCTTGCCTTCACCTTTATAATACAGATTTCGTTATTAATTTAGATTCGATTCCTATTTGTTCGTAAAAAAAATCGAAAAAAGTAAAACGGCAGGAATCTTGGTAAGAACAATTACAGCAGTAGGCCTATTCTTTTAATGAATTGACTAGAAACAGCTGCATTAGTTTGCGTCCGAGTTCACGTTGCGAATAAACTTTTGTCATAGGTTTGGTTTCAGAAAAGTAACTTAATTAATTATTCACACTAAAACAAGGGTGTTCTCTAAAAGGTAAGTGTGCTTGACATAGGTTGGCAAACACGCAGATATGGACATTAAGTAATGGGATGAAATCCAAGGTAAACAGTGGTTTGATGAACCTCACAAACTACACTAGGGAGTTGAACGAGGTCAAACTGGTTTGGGGCAATTCCAGAGTTGTCTCCATAGTCCTTAAAGTTGTTATTTTTGACTTATTACTACACTTTTGACTATTCTAATATTATGTTGCTATTATATTACTTTGGAATTATGTTATGTGATAATACGGACGATTATTATAATCTGAGTGTCCCTGTGAACCTGATTAAGTTATACAAGAGAAAGATAACCAACCTTTGTTTGTTTGACAGCAGACTACTAACAAATGGACCATCGGTCGGAATATGTAAGTGAACATCTACATTGATTATCAATATTATAAAATATACATAAATATAAAATACAGTTTAAGAGTGTTAGTGGTGATTATTCAATTATTTAATGATGAAAGGAAAAAATGTCTATCAACGCATTTTGGAATCAAAATATTTATTTTAATTGTTCTTCAATCAAAAACGTTAAAAAAAAAAAGTACAATGAATATGGGATTGGAGAGGACTATACACCCTCTTCACTGGAAGATCGGTGTAAGACAAACACAGTTGTAACACAAACACAGTTGTAACACATAACACTGATTAGTGATTACCATGGTAAGGGTATTGACAAAACCAGTGACGATAACACACACACAGACATGGGGCCTTTTCAGAGAGCTGTCTAGCAGGGCTAATTCTGAAACCTCTGAAATACAATTCGGGAACTATGGGCAGGTGTTTTTATTTATGTGTCAAAGCACCTTGAAAGGCCAATGTGTGTCCTCGATACTAGTTTGGTCTACTATCTGTGCACTGGTACGTTAAGGGAGTAGACCTAATTAGTGTTATGAGCGACAGCTGTGTGTCCTATGATGACACCTCTGTGAAAAAGGTTTATAACTCAAGTTGTCCCACAGA
>NC_044055.1:8178151-8188151 GCF_902167405.1 Gadus morhua | reverse complement strand
ATCAGGAACTTACACACTGAGAGCATGGACATGGAAATACAAACGGTGTGCGTGCAAACACACAAGCACACACGCACACACAAACATGCAAGCGCTCACATGCACACACACAAATACAAACAAACAAATAGGTTATATATATTTATACTGTGGTTAACGTATGAACCTGAGCTTCAGGTAAATAGAGATGCGCCATTGATACATTACAACGTACAAACAAACATATTAAATAAGTTATATAGCCGCAAAGACACCCACATTCACATAAAATGATTTTATGTGAATTCAGGAGAAAACAAATCATTTTAATTTATTGACCTAATGTATATATCGAGTCTTATTTATTCTAAATTTGTCAACACGCACTCTCGGGACCCTGCTTGTAATTTTTAGACTTTTTAATATGTTTGCCTACTTTTTTTTTTTGTAAATAGGGCAGCACTGTATACATTTGAGTCAGCTAAATAACTCCATGGCTACAGACCACAGGTCTGCAGCACTTCCAGGCCTGTTTCAGAGGCTTCACAATCTTGAAGCCATGTGTGTTTTAATTTTTTTCATTCGCTCATTCATTCATTCATTCAAACACGGGGCTGTGCACTGCCACCACACAACGACTCATTCATCCAACATGTTGACAGTGTTGGAATGTATCTCCATTGACATTTCCTCAACGGTATTGGAACGGGGGTGGAGGGGTAGGGTGGGTGGGTGGGAGGGGGGGGGGGGGGGGGGGGTGGTGGATTGGTCAGGGGGTGGGCGATACTTAAAGCACCGCAAGTATGCGTGTGGTGACCAAACGCAAACATATCAGCACTCACTCAGGCCGCCGCGAGGTTTCTGCGATGACGGCTCTCTGCTGGCCTGGGTTGTCTACCTCAGCTCGCTGTTCGCTGGTTCCTCTGGATCCGCCAGGCTAGGGACGGATCATCTCATGTTATTTTGCTCAGGAGTTGTACATAAAAGAGACGTTTATATTTGTCTGTATTTATTCGAACGGTTCAGTTGTTCTTTGGTGTGTTATTGTATGAAACTCAAGCCAGAACCGTGGCCCCTTTATTGTTTTGTTCATGTGTATATATTTTGGATGTTGTGTATTTGTAGATATGCAATGTGCTTCAAATAAATGTAGCTGGTCACAAATGATGTTGTCTCATTGCCTCCTTCTCACAGAACAGAAGACATGGCACATGCTTCAGTTTACACTGCCTTTATTAATTAAAAATAGACGTCTGAGGGTTGCAATGTACATGCACACATCGTATTAACCTGAAAGGCAATTGGCATATGTTATCACATGAAAAATCAAAACAAGAAGTTGCTGTAGCCTTTAGCACAACAGCCTAGCTTATTAAAAAACTGGAGAAGTCTCCAATGTACATCGTATTGTTCATAGGCAATAGCTCCTTGGTTTATTATTGGAATTTCTTCCTCGCAAACAAACCCCTCCTCCAAAGCTTATCGTAAGTGTCAAACAAACAAATGAACGACGGCATAGGTAAGTCACCTGTGTACAATAGGAATGCAGGGTATAGCTTACTAAGAATGGGCTGTGTTCCAACCTAGGGGCCTTGAGTCACACAAGCACAGAAATGCTTCTTCTCGAAAACATATTGCACACATAACACAAAAGATACAAATACATGTTTACGCCAGCCTTGCCACCAATCAGAATCACAGAGACACAACTACACATTAACTTTCTTTAAACCAAATAGAACAAACCAAAAAACACTCAAAGTCACAAGCACATGATTAAACAGCCCAAGCGTGCACACACAATTAGTGGCACCTAATTGTGCGGAAAAACAAAACAAAGGACCATTGTCAATGCTAAGGACACATTTAAAAGTGAATGTGAAGACCTCAATATTTGTAATGAAAAAACCACAAACACTTAAACGGTGACTTTGTTCTGTCAGGGCGATGGCCAGCCTTGGTCTGGCCCATCAAACGAGCCACTGCTTCAGGAGACTACAGAAAAACCCTTTCTTTGTAATCTAGTCCCCATTCTGCCTTGTTGGTCCACTGTGCAAACAATTACCAGTAGCCATCCGTATATTGTCCAAGCGCTCTCTCTCTCTTTCGATCTCTCCCTCTCTCTCTCTACAGTCCTCCCCCTTCCCTGCGACTCTCGAGACCTACTGGCTCTCTGAGTTAAAGTCCTGGGCATCTCCCTTCTCCTTGCCATCGAAACCTGGCAGGGGATGGCCATACTTGTCTACGCACCAACAGAAGCCTCGCTTACGGCCCTTGGACGGACGACACTGCAGGAGAGAGAGGGAGAGAGAGAGATAGAGAGCGAGTGAGAGGGAAGGAAAGACAGGGGGATGGGGTGAGCCCAAGTGATGTGTGAAATATGTGCGGGGGTTGGAGGAGAGGCGGGTGGTGAGGGTGGTGACGGTCGGGGGGGTGGTCAATTTATAAACCCAGTTAAATATTGTGCATAATGGGCAGCAGGCCGGTCTGAGGTAAGGGAGGGCAACAGAAATAGTTAAGAGGCATTAATGGGTCAGCTTGTGCAACGTTGAGCGAGACCGGCCCGTCCAGTTGGGCTGTGGTATTTTTAAATGCACGCACGACGCACCGACACACGCACCGCACACATGCAAGCACACACGCAAGCACAGCACACACACACACACACAGACATGTACAGTACGGAGACCTTCAAGGTAAACACAGAGAGAGACCTGGTTAAAAGATTTGCTTCCAGTCCCCCGTTTCTCGGTGAACAACTCACTGCGCGAGCCCGGCGGATCTATTTCCAGAAGCTGGTGGCCAGCGCAAATCATCTGTTGCTGATTATACCCCACAGCTCTAAATGATGGGTACTACAAATGACTTGCAGAGTCTGTACGGAGCTGCCCCAGGGCTGTTATTTTACTGCCAATTTGACTAAAGGTCAACGTAAAACTCTAGTAAAACATTCAGCCATTCATTTGAAGGGCCCTAGCGATGCCGGGGAGACGCCGCCACTACCGCCGCCACCGCGGCAGACGAGCGCACCGACCAATCCCGATGGTGGATCAGGGAGCGGGGGGGTGGGGGTTGGCGGTCCGAGCCTATTCGGTTATGTGTTGTTACACAGTGTCCTTCACGGGCTGATCTGTTGCAGTGAATCTCTCTCTCTCTCTCTCTCTCTCTCTCTCTCTCTCTCTCTCTCTCTCTCTCTCTCTCTCTACACATTTTGAATTCCCAAAAGGTGCGCATTTATGCAATGAGACGACAGTCATGTTTGTTAGCAATGCATTCTGTGGAATTGTTCATCGGGTTTTCTCGCTGTACAGAGCGCTACACTCTGACAAGTTGCCTCAAGGCTACACTAAACTCCGGCGCACATGTTCAAGGTGTGCAAAAAACAAAAACAAAAACTTTGCTTTGTCTTGCGTCCATTCCACACAAACAGACACACACAGACATCAGATCGTGGCGCCGCCTGCTTCACAGAGGTGCCATAAGGACACCACCAGAACATTCCGGACCTCGGGGGGAGGGACGGGGGGACGGACCGTGTCCAGCTTCCATCAGGCGGGAAGCCGTTAGGCGGCCAAAAAAGAAAAAAAAGCATCATCATTATTTTTGAAAAAATTTCCCCGCTTCTCGGCGATGGCGTTTCAAGGAGGAACTCCTAAGTGGCCCCATATGAATGCGTCAGAACCACTCAGTTATTACATACTGGGCTGGACCGCTGCTCCGGTACTTGGGGGGGTGGTGGGGGTGGTGGAGAGGGTGGAGGGGAGGGTGGAGGGGAGGGGGGGGGGGTGGAGACACCCGCCGGGCTATTTCGGTGCCCGCGTCTCAAAAGTCCGGCAATTATGGGGCGAGCGCGTCGGCCACCTTGACGTCTGTCTCCCTGGGAGGGTTCCCGTTTTTTTTTAAAACTGGACGTTGTTCCAGAAGCTTCCACCACCCTCGCCTTGGGGTCTGTGCTGCAGCACGGCTCTCCAGGGCTCCTCCTCCTTCTCCTCTCGCACGGAGCCAGGAGGCTGGGGTCTACCTCACTTGGGCAGCGGTGGGGCTATGACGATGAGGCTGTAAGGACTACCAACAGGCTACACATGCACACACACACACACACACACACACACACACACACACACACACACACACACACACACACACACACACATACACACACACAGACACACACTCACACACACTCACGTACGCACGCATACGCAGGAGTGGGGCTATGACGATGAGGCTGTAAGGACTACCAACAGGCTACACATGCACACACACACACACACACACACACACACACATACGCACGCAGATACGGGAGGGGGGACAGCTGCTCATCAGCCCTGAAGCGTGCCGAAAGCTATGGCTAAGGGTAGGGTGAATAAATGGTGAATGAGGATCGATTATCGTATTAAAGGCATTTAAGCACTGATGGCTGATGAGCTCAAATCTAGATGAACACGGGCGTTTCAGTTTGCTTCGCTTAAAATGAGCTTGGACCAATCGTGTTGCTGGGATTGGGACCTGTAGCTGCGGGTTACAAGGAATGGACCACTACTGAAACAACTGCTGGCAGAACCACAGAAAGCACGAAGGCTGACCATTCATCAAGAAGAGGGCTGGTAACTAAAACAAGAGGATCTTCTACTCATTTTCGCATTCCCTCCGGGGCCGACAGCGAACACAAACCCGGCCAGCACTGGTAAACTAAAGTTTTGCTGTTGCTAGGGGAAAGTCTACAGCGTCCTGTCCGGGCAACACCGTCATTAGACAACGTTTCTGTATTAACGGTTTAAATTCAAACCAGTGTAGAAGGCCCCGGTAGCAAATACATTTGTTTTAAATCATTACTTCCGATACTTTCTCTTCGGAAGAATATCTCACTGCGTAACTCCTCCCCACTCACTTCCTGTCTTCCTTCCCTGCGCCGTACAGTTTCAAAGTTTGGCTGTGGCATTGTCGTACAACGTGTGGATCCGAGATATTGTTTGTTGTTTACCTGTTTCTTCTTATAGAAACCCTTTTTGTCGCAGTTGGGTATGCGGAATCCGCGGGGGTTCAGGATGTCGGCAGTCTTGAGGCTGGTGAGAACGTTCTCCATCTCCTTCCGACACGGACCCTGACACAGGAAGACAGGAAGAGGAAGTGAACATAACCGAAAAAAACACGGAATGCTTCCAGGACGTCCAAACATCTCCGGCTCTGCCCGGCACGTCCCACCACACCACTCCAGCTCCAGAGAGAAAACATAAAAACTGTTTACCATACAGTTTTCTTTTTTTTATGAACGACGTTTGTGGTCATCGTTTTTTAAACTGACTAATCCGTCTGGAGCGGCGACCCCACCGCAATGACTCGAGACGTTATTATCTTGATAATCATAGGGGATGTTTTGATTTTATTCTTTTTTTTTGTTGCACAACATTAATATACAACATCTGTTTATGAACCCTGACATCGCATGTCAAAAGAAGCAGCGGTTCGGGGGTTACGCTGAAAGCTATGAGCTGATGGGAAACCTCATGCATACTTTAGGTCGTGATGTACTTTCAGACATATCTTCCGAAAATAACAAAAATTTCGCTTTGACGAAAGATCGGACAATTTTCGTGTCAATACGATGTCACTTAAACATTATTATTATATCAAATTATGGGCCGGGTTAGTCCTCCTCCTCAATAAAAACTCTGATATCCACAACAGTTTGTCGGGTGAGAGATGCGTTATTCCGACCAACTTGCGGTCGCATGCAAGAATTTATTTTGTACCGAAATGTGAGCTATAAAACCCTTCTGTGCCACAAATATGACAGGAGGATACGAAGGGCATTCTCCGAGCCCGCATCACTTTGCCGCTCCTGTGAGCCAAGGACTCAGAGTCACTAATCAAAGTGGCCCCGGTCAAAGACACACAAACACACACACACTCACAGATACACACACACACACATATAAACACACACACAGGCACACAGAGACACACGCACACACACACAGACAGGCACACTCACAGATACACACACACACACACACACACACACACACACACCACACCACACACACACACACACACCACACACACACACACACACACAGACCGGATCACACAGATGCACACACACACACACACACACACATGCACACAAACACACAGAAAAACACACAGACACACACACCCACACACACACACACACTCCTCCGGCCAGAGATGGAATGAAAATAGCAGCGTGGCTCTCCCCAAACAGCTCACAGGGGCCAATCCATCACAGGGTTCCTCTAGGGCCCGGCCGGGCCCCTGGGGCGGCACGCGGACGCCCTCGGGACCAAACCGGCTTGGCCGCACATCGGGGGGTCAGCCACAGGGCCACCGCCGCCGTACCCCCCCCCCCCCCCCGCCTCGCCAGTACCGTGCCCTCCTATTGGCCGGGGCGAGGGCCGGCCAACAGCATTCCACAACGCTACCCCAAACATTTCATCACCCGCAGAGAGAAACCAAAACCATCCAACACCACACACCAAAACAGAGAGAGAGAGGGGGAGAGGGAGAGTGGGGGGAGAGAGAGAGGGAGAGGGAGGGAGAGAGAGAGAGAGAGAGAGAGAGAGAGAGAGAGAGAGAGAGAGAGAGAGAGAGAGAGAGAAGAGAGAGAGAGAGAGAGAGAGAGCTGGGTGAGTAGAGATACGGACAAAAATACAAGGTCTCAGTCTCACTTTGCGCGTGTGCCACTTACATACTCGGACTCCTGTCTGATCTCCCCAGAGAGGTTCTGCTGGTCCCTGCCGAGGGGACCCTGCACCCCCTCCAGCCCGAAACCCTGGCCCCTCTTCCCCTGCCCGCGCTTCAGGACCTCCGCCTTGACCGAGTAGAAGAAGGGGTGAAGGGGCTTGAGAATCGGGGGTCCGGCGGGCCTGGGGGGACTCGGTGAGCTTGGTACACCCGCGCCGGTGAAGTTCGGCTCCACTTCCGAATTCTCCACATTCTGTGCTGTTAGGAGGGGCTTGACGTCAGCGCTTATTCATACACTCGTTGTTGGGTCGTTGTTCGTGCCACTTTACGCGTGTGAAATGTTTGTACGACCCAAAAGCCATGCTTGAATATGTCTGTTTATTTTTCTAAGCTATTTTATGAATGACATTTAGTGAATGAGTTGGACAGAAGCAAGTGACTTCAGTTCATGTTGCAGACATATAGAAACCTCAGGTATTTGTGTGGCCTAATCATGTACATTTTCCATTGCATGCATGACAGTCAGTTGCAGTGGATTACAGTAATCTATTTCTCCATCCCTACAGTGTGCCCTCAATAACATATTATGTACTGAGAAGTAGTTCATCGGACCTCTGTAAAGAGGAATATTGGCACAAATACAACACAATTGAGACAAATACCACAAACTTGCATAATACGTCATACATGCATACATACATGCATACATGCATGCATACATAAATATATATATACACACACACACACACACACACACACACACACACACACACACACACACACACACACACACATACACACATACATACATACATACATACATACATACATACATACATACATACATACATACATACATGCATACTAAATACATATATTTACCTACACTTAATATACATACATTAATTAAACCTACATAAAGGTTAACAGTACATGTTTAATGTAGGCTATATTGTAAGGCCTACATACACATTTGAAAAACGTCTGTTTCGGGCTGTGATCCATAGCTATATCGTTCCAGGGCTATTCTATCATTATCTTAAAGCAAGCCTGTAGCTCTTAAGAAAGAAAAAAACGGTTTACCTGGTATTTCATTTGGCGGAGGAATAGCACCGGTAGAAACTCTCTTGTCAGTAACGTTCGCACAAACTCCCCGTCCTTCGATCAAGGCGTGCAGGGGTTTCGTTTCCCCGGTCTGATGCTGACAGGCGAGTCCCGCGCCACATCTCCCGGTGTAGAAGCCGCACGGTTGTCCGAAGCTGAGCGCGCAGGTCATGCAGCAGCCGCAGCCGGGCTCGCGGAGCCTCTCGCTGCAGTCCTTGGGCAGCGGCTTGCACAAAAGACGCGCGGCTACATCACATGGCTCGCATCTTATAAGCGGTCCCACCGCCGCCGCACCTGATCCCCGCGAAAACGCCGCAAAAATAAAAGACGCGCAAAACAACAGCGAGCGTAGACAAGCATCCATTGTAGAGTTTGGTCTGTTTTTTTTTCTGAATAAGGACGAAATGTTTCACTGCACTGCTGCTGATACAAACTCCTTGCACTAGTGTCGTACTTTAGTGACTACGGGTGAAGTTGGCGCTTGACTCACTCACTTAAAGCAACCGAACAAAACATCACAATATATAGACGCATTGACTTAGTCACTCCCCCAACTAGCCCGCGGATGCATGTGAATCGGTTGAACTGTTTCAGACATCAGCGAGAGTCCTACTCCTTTTTAATAACTTCCTGGAGGACCAATCAGCTATACATTTACAAAAAATAGGGCGTTATCGATTTCTTAGCACTTGGAAGATGCTAATCAAGGGCAAAGACTGATCTTGATCTTTGCCAGGCCAATGGATGTGATGGAATATTTAGCAATGCATGTGTGTTGTTACAAGCCCAGGGCTCAATCTTCGCCTGACACGCATATGAGGTCGCTATACTTCTGAAAAGTTTAATAAAGTTAAATAAATACACATTTATTTTTGGGGTAAGGGTTTGGTAGCTTGGGTTTAGGGTGAGGTTTAAGGGTTAGGGTTTTAGGGTTTGGTTGGGGTTTGGGTAAGGTTAGGGTTTGGCTTTAGGGTTTGGTTACGGTTTTAGGATTGGGGTCTGGTTCCCTGGAAAAGGGTCCAAGGACAGGGGCCTGCTGTGCCTGGATGGGTCCCCAGGGACCTCCAGGCCCATGGGGGTCCGGGTTCCTGAAAAATGATCTCAGGAGGGTCCCAGATGGGGAACGGTCCCAGGACACAGCCCACTGTCCCGGGAATAGGCCCCAGGGGTCCTTAGGCTTTGGGTTCCTAAAACATGAATTTGAACGGGGGTAACATAGCTCACAGGCACTTACCTGTGCCTGTGACCCCAAGAGTCACAATCCAGAAAAGACCCCAGGATTACTTTCAAAGCAAAAGGAGGGTCTATAGCAGATGAGGAATATATTGTTTTAATTATTATTCTCTGCATTTGGGTAGTGAAAAACAGGGTTACGTGTCATAAAAGGTTGAGAACCCCTGTTGTAGCCAACCAGATGATAGTCTAACTATAAGAATGTAGTTTCATCCCATCTGGATGACAAACTTGACCTCCACCAGTGGATTTAGACAGTGGCTCATGTGTGTGTTGAATCAAAATGGTACGCTGATTATAGTAATGAACGAATAACAAGGTATGTATTACATAATATAAATACTTAGCAGGCCTTTTGTTACTGAGAAGATGTATTCCGTTACAGGGAGAGTGCACATCAATAGACATTTCTGTAAATGTGCCAGTGTTAGCCGCACGGATGATATTCAGCTGTGGTCCCTGATATTTATCAGAGTGTTTATCCTCAAATGCCTACTAGTTAACCCGGATCGAATCAAATGCATCGCAGTGCACATTTAAAAACAACGGCTAAAGGTCTGTACAATCAAAGGATCAATAAACAACGCAACAATGAATAAAAAAAAGAACAAAGGAATGCAACTCACTTACTGAGTTAGCAACCAAGGGTAAAAATGTGTTTTAAGAAAGGATTTAAACACAGGCAATTTGGGGGCCAGCCTGACATGCAGACACAACCCGTTCCAGAGTTTGGGAGCTACAACTGCATTTGCACGACATCCCCGATGCCTCAACCTTGATCGGGGGACATCTAGAAGCAGCAGGTCAGCAGAACTGCTGCATCACCCCACAGGGGGGTGATGCGCTGTTAAAGGGACTCTCACCTTTGTTGCATTTGAGAATTACAGCACATTCAAATCATCCCGCCTTCCTCCAATGCCCCACCCCCTAAGCGTTATTTTTTAGAGTATAAAACTAAGCGTTATTTTACAAG
>NC_044055.1:8174380-8176880 GCF_902167405.1 Gadus morhua | reverse complement strand
TCTCCGATGAGACAGATGCATGACTTTGAATTTCAAACTTCAAATGGCTCAGTTTATGGCCAAATAATATGGCCTAATTCACAAATGGAATAGCGTTTTCTTACACAACTTCAGGAACACTGAGTCCACAAATAAATTTTGGCAAAGAATACTTTACACATATGATATGCGTAACTGTGGTTCTATGATATATGCAATACATTGACAAATATGCATGTGTCCCCCCGTTAATATACATTGCCATGGACTGTATAGTTTGCGTGTGTTTTAACAGATGGACGCACACACGCGCGCCCGCTTTCATTAATTCTTTCACATACACACACGTGCGCCCGCATTCATTCATTATTTTTAACACTCACTCGCGGAAAAACAATGTTTTCTCATGATCAAATACTCATCAATCCTAAAAGTTATGGGCTTGTACACGATGTCTGTGTCAAGAAAATATGTGTTTGCTGTACGGTGTTTGCAGATGCATTGATTTAAAAGTACAATTTATTACCGCTGTATCAGCTGTTCTTTCCCAAATAATTTCTTAAGAATGTGTGGCTAGGTAGATGAGAGAAGCAAAGTGAATGCGCGAGGTGCACAAGCAACATTATGCATGCGCCCTTAAAATAGCATCTGAACAACGCGCCACTGACTTTAAACCAGGTGTTTCCTGGTTTGTGGGGCAATTGTTTTCTGAAACTGCAAAATAGCACCAGGGAACGTTTGTGCCAGAACACGCCTCCTCCTTTCGCCGAACCGCCCCTTGGGGCGCAAGATCATTCCCTAGAGAGAGAGAGAAAGAGAGAAAGAGAGCGAGAGTGAGAGTGTTAGAGAGTTTGAAAAAGTGCATAGTGTTGTCTCTCTTTATTACTCTTTATTACTCACTCTCTCGCTCTCTTTTTCTCTCTATGTCTCTCTCTCTCATACATCCATACCCACAGACATAAAAACACACGCATGCATGCAGACACACCACACGTGCAAACACACACACACACACACACACACAACACACACACACACACACACACACACACACACACACACACACACACACACACACACACACACACACACACACACACACACACACACACACACAAACAATTTCAAACACACAGGACATGTGGCCTGATGAGATAGCAAACAGTTTATTCGTTTTTTACTGGTGAAAATAACTATTTTTGGCTTGAAGATTGTGTCTTGTTACGGTTTGGGCAACATTGGTACTGAATTAGACTCTCTCACACACACACACCACACACACACACACACACACACACACCACACACACACACACACACACACACACACACACACACACTCACACATACACACACACACAAACACAAACACATCCAAACACACACACCCAACCCCCCCCCCCCCCCCACACACACACACACACTGACGGTGAACAATGACAAAATGATAGCTGCTGGAAAAAAAGGGCGACGATCATTGGCCAGCATAGCCCCCTTCACCACTCTATTTATTTTAAAACTGATAGTTGACTGCGGTTTCCAAGCTGCGGTGCGGGTGCACGTGGGGGGACGGGACCGGAGCGATGACGGTCGCAAATCAAGCAGTCAACTGTCAGAGGCTGCGGTCTCTTATGATGACAGACTCCCATGACCTTATATAGGCATGCGTTTAAATGTGTCCAATGAATGCACACACACAAACACAAACACATACACATGAACGCACACACACACACACACACACACACACACACACACACACACACACACACACACACACACACACACACACACACACACGCACACACATACACAAACAATACACACGCACACACACAGGCACCTGCCAATGGGAAGAAAGGAGATTGAGACACAGAGGGAAATGTGTTTGAAGGACGTATGTATAAAACTCTCTCGTACTCTCTGAATGCATGTTAAAGCTAGGGTAGGTAATTTAATTTGGAAGCTTTTTTTGTCATATTTGTTGTTAAATTCCCCTGACATCCAGACAGCAGTCAATAGACCAAATACTCTGACCCATTTTTTTTTTTATTATATGCCATCTATGGCTGTTGCAGGCCTGTAACAGGCCCAACCAATCATTTGGTTTGGCCCCAATTAATTGATTGGACGCCCCGCCTGTCTGTATACCTACCTACCTGACTGCATGCACACTCTCCCACGCGCTCAGACCAGAGTCTTCCACAAGGCTAGGCAGATCTATTGCTAAAGCTAGCAAGCTACTCATGCGTTTTTGGGGAGTGGCACTGCAGCACTGCCAGAAGGAATGGGCGGTATTTATATGATTGGATACTCTCAAAACGCTGCTTGCTCTTAGCCTGGGAACCAGACAAATCTGCAAGCTCATGTTTTATTTGCTCTGGCATATGTGTCTGACCCCCTTCCCGTTCAGACAGATTTCCAAAAGACCTGGCCAGGATTGGGCCAATCAAAACCGTTTATCGAATGTGAGGCAGCTTTACTACGCTGACTGTGCAGAATACACCCTATGGGAGCAAAGT
>NC_044055.1:8151880-8171880 GCF_902167405.1 Gadus morhua | reverse complement strand
TTTTCATATATATATATATATATATTATACATACTTTAAACAAACAAATAAAAAACAAAAACACCAAGCTCCCTAATTGGGTAGGGTTGAGGGTTGGGGGGAATACATGCTAACAGGGGGGGTTGGCATTTTTCTGGATAACATTCACCATAAAGTGTACATTTCTCAAATGATTACAAGACTTTGGATTCTTTTTTTACTAAAAGGGATTATGATCTAAGTAGAGTCAAAAATAAATACAAAATATTCAGATAAAATATTTATAAATCCGGTTAAATCTGATTAGATAAAACGACTCATTGAAATCCGATGACAAATATAAACGTCATGGTGCTTTTTATCCAGAAAAAAAACACAGCTCCTCTGTTTACTTGAATTTGTCTAAGGGCCAATCTTTGCCAATCTCTAATAGACGGCGACTTTGATGCATCACAGCCAACGGGTCGAAGCAGTCAATCCCATGTCTATGTACATACGTCTATGGTAATGACAACCCTAAAGAAATGACTCATTTGACAGCTGTAAAGTGAGGTAACTAGCAGTGTCTTACCCAAAGTACTGGTGTGGTTTTAATCAACTTTACTTCAACTTTATTTATAAATTAGCATTTAATTATGTTCCCTCTACGGTCTGTGGTTTTATGTTCTTTTCAACACACATGCTAAACTCTTTCATAACAACACAGACAGTATCATAAGTGGTCCTATTAACACCCAACTTCATCGGATAAAAAACAGTTTAGTTACTGACACGGTTATTGGCGACATGTGGCATTTGTGTACATTTGAGGACAGGGTTAAATGTGTGCAGCACATGTGATACGTGATAAATAAAATAGGAAAATACATTGCATAGATACTGATGAGATGAACCTGTAATATTTCATAGTACAGCTGTTTCTTAAAACGCATCACTTATTGAACATAGCTTGCAGTTTGAGCATCACACCCTCAATAGAACCATACAAATGAAAAGAAACCTTTATGGTCAAACTTTAACAGACCATTCTCCTGCCATGCTGATCATTTCAAAACACCACCAGGCTCTGTCGCCATGTATAGTGTGAAAAGGGATCAAAGAAAATCATTTTATAACAAAATGCATAACAACCATGAATTTGTACATTTGATTTAGTGTTATCAATTTCCTCATCAGTCCTAACAATACAGCCCAAAAAAAAAAATAGCATTGAAGGTTTGGTTTCCTGGAAGATGGCACTGCTTTTATTGGTGCTGGCTGAAGATGTAGGACCTGTACAATTGTTCCTCTTATCTCGTGCCAAAAACGTTGACTCAACTCATTCATCTTTTTATCTTTTCCAGTCGCTCACACCCAGCCTTCTCAACTGTTAGCGATAGCGTTAGCTTGAATTCATTTTTTTTCTTCCTCTTTTTCTTCCCACCATTTATACATAGTCCAGCCAGTCATCAGAAGGCTTACTTACTCTTCTGGGAGCCAATCATCACCTTGGAGACAAAGTTGACGATGGCACTGGCTGGCTGTTCGGGGTCATGCTCAGCAAACAGGTGGCACACATTGTCCATCGAGTTGCCAGTTTTGCGAGCCACAAACCCAAAGATCCTGTGAATGGAGACACATGAGCACATCATGAGGCAGGGGCTCAATACAAAAGGAAATGACAAATTAAATGTTGATAGCACATCAGACTTACTTTGCAGGACAGCCATCCTTTTTCCACCTATGACGCGGAAAACATTGAATAAAAGGGGATGTTATTCCGATATTTGTGCATGTTAGACAATTAAATCGATTATTGAATACAATAAATACACAATCACTTCCTGTCCAGAGCGCATGACTTCTTAAAGCAAATGAACACACTAATGTATACTGAATGTATACTAGCATGTATACTCGTGTTTAATCTATATTCGTATATGATGCATCTGAAAGGTGGTGCTCACTTTCTGTCTTGAGGGTCCAGAGCACAGTAGATGACCATATTCACAGGGTAATGTCTCCTGAAGAAGAGCCTGGAAAGAGCAGGGATTCACCGTGTTACCAACGTTAACGTGAAGAACCAAACAAAGAGAGAGGATAAGACCAAGAAAAGAGAGAGGATAAGAGAAAGAAAATAGAGAATAAGAGAAAGAAAAGAGGGAGAATAAATTGGCATTGAAGTGTACAATTGGTTGGACAGACCGAGCATGAGAGACAGAGCATGGATGGATACGTGACTCTGACTGTGTGTGTGCGTGACTCTCTGTGTGTGTGTGTGTGTGTGTGTGTGTGTGTGTGTGTGTGTGTGTGTGTGTGTGTGTGTGTGTGACTTTGTGTGTCTGTGATTGTGTGTATGTGTGTGTGAGTGTGGCTTTCTATGTGAGAGTGAGAGTGAGTGTGTGCTTGACCTATGTGTGTGGGTTACTGTGTGTGACTGTGTGTGTGACTTTGTGTGACTGTGTGTGTGTGGTCTCTTTGTGTGCGTGTGTGTGTGTGTGTCTATCTTGTGTGTCTGCATGTGTGTGTCTTTCTGTGTGATTGTGCGTGTCTGTGCGCGTGTGTGTGTGTCCTTATGTGTGTCTGCGTGTGTCTTTCTGTGTGATTGTGCGTGTCTGTGCATGTGTGTCCGTGTCTTTCTGTGTGTCTGCGTGTGTGTGTCTCTCTGTGTGATTGTGCGTATCTGTGCGTGTGAGTGTGTGTCCTTCTGTGTGATTGTGCGTGTCTGTGCGTGTGTGTGTGTGTGCGCCCGTGGGCCCCACCTCCTCTGGTTGTCGGTGAGGGTGATGCCCTGGGAGGACACCTTGAAGTGGACCACGGTGGAGGTGGGCAGGGGGTCGGAGGCCAGGGTCCGGGTGGTGGCCTTCTGCACCGCCTGGATCCCCGTCAGGGACTCCATCTCCACGGAGCCCAGGAACCACACGTTACAGGCTGGGGAGTGACGGAGGCGGAGGAGCAGGTTTAAGGGATGAACGATTAATCAAATTCAGACCGTCATCACAATGCGATTAAAAAAAAAAGGTTACTGATTGGAGACCAATAAGGTTTGTTCTTCTTTCTTTCTTTGACAATTCAATAGCTAAATAAAGACGTTATAATATCAATTCATGCATCAATTCATCTCAACATATAGGCCTGGCCTATCGAGCAATTCGATTATTTCCCCAAATCGTTTAGCCCTAGAAAGTTTTACTGCAGGTCTTTTGGCAGATGCTTTGATCCAAACTGGCTTAGTTGTTGATTTGAGCTTTCAGATACATATTTGGGTCAGGCATCTTGCTCAGGGATGTCTGAAGGCAGACTGAAGAACCCACAGTTTTGAACACACAACCTTACACTTGGGAATCAAACAATCCTGATCACTAGACTACACAATCATTTTAGAAAGAGTTTAAATGATTGATGGTATCAGAACTCAGTGGAAATATTACGCAGGTATTTATATTATGCAGTGCCGGGGATATATATATATATATATATATATATATATATACATATATATCAAAATGTTTGAGCCAGTGACTTCAAATTGAATTGAATTGCAGATATTAAGGTTTCTGAATTAGCAACGGCCGCTACCAATAGGTTGTTCAGTCAGGTACAGGCAACCATTGTGATATAATACAATTAGAGAATGCATTGACCATATTGTTACTTCCTGAAAAGACAAGACTTAAGGCTATAATTATAAATGTACTTAATTCATTTAATAATACTTGTCTTACCCAGTTCTACTGCCAAATACAACAATTCTCATAGTACCTGTATGTGTTCTTGGCACAGTGAAAAAATGTGTTCTTGGCGCAGTGCTCAAAGGTGTTCTTCTTATGACATTGCATTCCGGCTAAATTACTTCCTCAAGTGTCTGATGTGCGTGGGAAACTTTTGCATGTTGTCAAACTGACACCGCCACCACAACCGGTCACTTCAGGTCGGAGTCAAGTCAGGTCACAGTGAAATATTTTTTATTTGTTATGTTCAAGGCAGACGGACTGCGGGGGAAAGTGAGGCAGTCCTGGGGGAGCCCAAGGCAGAGGGGGGGCCCATGGCAATAAAAAAAAAAGAAGTAAAATTTTATTTTTTTCCTTTTTTAAATATTTTATTTGAATTATCCACCAGCCCATATTGTTAGGAGTCGCACACGGCCACGTCTCCCCCCCCCCGTCAACAATTGTTCTCTACCTCCCCCCCCCCCCCCCCCCCGGTCAACAATTGTTCTCTATTGAGCAAAAGCCAAAATATACAGTGAAGTGAGCTAGTGGACCGCTCACTCACTCATCAGCCATGATGCCTGGGTGATGACCTCTTATGAGTGGACTAGAGACGCATGCTCACCTGCCCCTTGTTTCAGCAGCTCTGCAGCAGAGTTGGTGACCGAGTTGGAGGTGCTCTCCACCACGTCTTCCAGGGGGTCTACACACATGGAGAGAGAGAGAGAGAGAGAGAGAGAGAGAGAGAGAGAGAGAGAGAGAGAGAGAGAGAGAGAGAGAGAGAGAGAGAGAGAGAGAGAGAGAGAGAGAGACAGAGAGAGACAGAGAGAGAGAGAGGGACAGAGAGAGAGAGAGAGAGAGAGAGAGAGAGAGAGAGAGAGAGAGAGAGAGAGAGAGAGAGAGAGAGAGAGACAGAGAGAGAGACAGAGAGAGAGAGAGGGACAGAGAGAGAGAGAGAGAGAGAGAGAGAGAGAGAGAGAGAGAGAGAGAGAGAGAGAGAGAGAGAGAGAGAGAGAGAGAGAGAGAGAGAGAGAGAGGGACAGAGAGAGAGGGACACAGAGAGAGGGACAGAGAGAGAGAGAGAGAGAGAGAGAGAGAGAGAGAGAGAGAGAGAGAGAGAGAGAGAGAGAGAGAGAGAGAGAGCAGGGTTAATAAAGGCCATGCAGGAACCTTATTGTTTGGCTATTATTGGCTGAATAATTGTTGTTGTCAACACAAAACAGAGCCTTTTAAAATGTCGTCCGGGACCTTCCTGACCAATTTTATTTTCAGTGTATCGTAAAATAAGTACAACTGTGACCTCAAAGCCTAATATTTCTTATTGATGTTGCGTCTACATGTTATTCATTGGAAGATATTTCTCCTCATGAACAAAAAGGCGTGAGTTGGCAAAAAGTGTTACCATTGTGTCTCTATTTGACTCACCTCTGTCAGGAATGATGAGTTTACAGGGTAGGGCCAGTGGTGTGATCGAATGCTGGCAGACCAACGCAGTTAAACTACCTGAAAACAACATACAATTTGATGCAATTACTTAAAAAGCGAGTGAGTGAGTACCACCTTTCACCAGAAGAGGGCGGAATTTCAAGGTCGCCTCTGATCAATGGTGCAGTGCAGAGAAGTGGCCACCGGGGGTCGGCAAGTGTTCAACTAAGAGTGTACAGACGAGAGGACAACCGTACCGAAGTAAGGCTCGTTGGGGCAGCCCTTCAGCCTCACGCCCTTCTGTGTACACTCGATCAGAAAGTGGCGCACCAACTCATTGGACAGATCCCCTCCTGCTAAGAAACAAAGACAGAAACAAAACCCAGAACAAGTTGAGAGTGGTTTTGAAGTGATTCATCCATCACATTAGTTACAGTAAAGAGTCTAGTTTTAGTTACCAGAAAAGTTTCCTGATGGCTCGACATAGCTTGCACCTCAGTGATTCCCAGCCTCTCAAAGTTACACAAAACACCCCACACTGCCACGTTTAATTGCTGAGATTAATGGGATTATGATTCAAACAGAAGAACCTCTCAAGGGGGCGCGGTGTGAGGGGAAGGGGGGGGGGGGGGGAGTTTGAGGGAGAGTGAATGCATGGAATGTCTCCACACAAAGCACAAAGGCCTCAGAGGGAGAGAGGGAGAGAGGGAGAGACGGACTGGCCTCCGTTAAGTGGGTTGGGTTGGGTTACACTCTGTGTCGAAGCAGAGCAGAGGAGCCCCATGTAATGGTGATGTCACCGGAGGTGAGTACTATCAACAGCACGTTAGTTAAAAGGACGCTCATAACCGTATACATCCTGTCACGGAACAAGGGTATGGATGGATGGACATCACTATTCTATGCTACTACTGTTTCAACTTAAAAGTCGAAGAAATGCCACATCGTAGAGCCGGTATTCCCGAGTCAGGAAAGGTTTTCCCTCAGTAATTGGAGTCAACCACTTTGAATACCAATCAGCCCAACCCCCGAGGTACAACCAATCAGTGCTCACCTGGCTCAGGGCAGGGGAGGAGCCAAAAGCAAACAAACTTGGCAATGAGCCGCACTTGTAATTTTCCACCCTATTTCACAATGTCTACCCATAAAACAACCGTGACAAAAAAACCACAACAAACAAACAAAAACCTATTCAACCTCCCATCAGTCTCGGCACTTCCTTCGAGTTAGCGTCCAAATCCTACGTACAGAGGTATATGGGGGTAGGGGGCTTCCGTGGCAAAGACCCCTGGGATCAGGGCAGGCTTACAAACCCCGGCTGGGCCATTGTTGGCAGGTGAAACCCTAGCTGCACATCTAAGACTCCTAAGCAATAGGGGCCTGTGTGGCTCCGTGGCCACTATTGCCCAGGAGAGAGGCCGAGAGCTCCTCTCTTCTCCCTCTCTCCCCTCTCCCTCTCTCTCCCTCTCCTCCCCTCTCTGACACAGGGAGCACCACTCTCAGGTTCCATGCGTGAGGCTGTGTAACCACACTCCTCTCTCTCTTTGAGCACTTTCTAGAGAAGCCTTGTCCTGGGATGGATCTAATCCAGGGATCTTAAGTTAAAAGTTACAAGGGCAGAGATGGACGGCGATTACGCGTCGATGATTTTTGTGGATTTAAAGAGCCAGCGGACCCACGGATTAAGATGGAATTTGCGCACTATGGGATTTAAAAAAGTAAAGAGGGGGGATAATTATCCCCATGGTTACGATCCAAGACAACCCTATGATACTTACTAAGCACCATCGTAACTGTTATGGGCGTTATGGTGTTATCTAATATACTAGGATTTGTATGAAATCCGACAGACCATAGCGTTATAGATACAATGTTGATGATCAGTTGAGAAATTAACTACTGGCCCTTTAAGGGGTTGATTTCAATGATGCACTTTGGGAAGTTCTCAGTAAAAGATACAAATCGCTCGGGCATCGGTGATGGGTGTAGCTGCTGTACCTCTCCGACTCTGCTGTAGGACGGAGGGTGGGGGCGTGGCCACCTTCATGGCCAGCCCGTAGGCCCCTTTGAAGGAGTGGCTGTCCCTTACGATGAAGCAGCCTGCCTCCTGGTCCTTCAGCACAGAGATAGCTGCGGGAGGGAACAACAACCCATCCATTGAATCCGGTTCCGCTTTTTCGGACGACAACATTACTTTCGGCTTCTCTGTGGTAATAATGTCTGGAGCGGGAGAGGCAGCCGCCATACCTTGGTCCCTAGAGATGTCCGGCTTTGTACCAGAACTTTGACGTGTCCTGCACGAACTTGACCGTCACCAGCCGGCTGGACAACACATCTGGAAGGAACCAAAACACAATCCATCGTTAGTATAAAACGGTAAATGGACTGCATTTCTATGGCGCTTTTCTACCCAGTTGCCACTCCAAAGTGCTTTTACAATATAGCCTAACATTCACCCATTCATGCACACATTCACACAACCGACGGCGTTGTCAGCCATGTAGGGCGACAGCCAGCTCGTCGGAAGCAGTTAGGGTTGAGGTGTCTTGCTCAGGGACACCTCCACACTCTCACTCTAGGATGAGTCGGGGATTGAACCAGCAACCTTCCGGTTACCGGAAGGAGACACATGAGTTAGCCTCGGGTAGGGGGCGGGTTACCTGGCAGGGGCGAGGCCACGCCCTGGGTCTGCAGGGAGAGGTCGGGGAGGCTGTTGGGGAAGGGGATGCTCAGGGAGCTGCCGCTGTGGGGGCTGGAGAAGCCGCTGGGCACCGGCGACGCCGTGCCCAGGGAGAGCTCGCCGTCCGACGCCCGCTTCTTCTCGGGCAGCAGCGGCGGCGGCGGCTGCAGCAGCGTGTGGGCCAGCCCGCTGTGACCGCCGCCACCGCTGCCGTCCAGGGAGGTCAGGAGGTTGCGGTCGAGGCACCCGTTGGTGCCGCCGCCGCCGCCGCCGCCGTAGCCCGTCCGGGTCGGGACGTCCTGCTCGCCGTCGAAGAGGTGGCTGGCGGGGCCGCGGCTGAGGGCGTAGCACGCCAGGCGGCTCCGCTGGGCGCTCTGCGGCGAGCTGTGGGCGTTGGGGCCCGGGTGGGGCGAGGGGGAGGGGGGCGAGTGCTGGGCGTAGTCCACCGACATGCTGTGCTGCGGGGCTGCTTGGCGGAGGGGTAGCTGCTCAGGGAGGTGTGGCGGCTCAGGGCCGGGTGCTCAGGCCAGGACTGGCCCGTGGATTGGCTGAAACCAGAGGAGAACGTACGGGTTGGATAAATGAAGATAAATGTACTAAAAGTGGTAGTTGGTGGATTTGATTTGCAGTTTGGAGCCGAAGATGATTAAAGAAGAGATGGCGTTGGATGGTCGAGTTGTACCTGTCGCCCCGATGCATTTTCCCGCTGATACTGTTGGAGCGGGAGTTGCTAAGCAACCTGTGACAGCTGATGGGGGCGTCTCCCTCGTTGACGAGTCCGATGTGGCCGACGCTGTCCGAGTATTCACGAATCTCTGAGAAATATCAATAAATAAATAAATATAAAAAAAAAAATAAAAAAAAGAGTTCACCAAAGGATTCTATGACACCGTTTTAAAATTAGAATTTCTTCCATGAAATCAATGATAAGATTCCAATCCCCATGGTAAATCTGTTAAGAGAAAGTTATTAAATTAAGAGTCATTTTATCGATAAAAGCATTCCAGTTCAAACGACGGAATTCAATTACCCGCCGGTTGCCCTGACCTTGACCATGGGACGCCAGCAGATAGATTATCCCTTCCACGGACCACAGAGTCACACAATCTCACTCAATGGCGGCTACAAATTAAAAGGCCCCTGACCCAATTATCTAAAAGCTTTCAGTTAATCAGTCAACGCCTGGAGCCACTTACAGCCAAGCATTCCCCCTCGCTGGAAACCACAGTAGCAATAGCTGGACAGCTCTTCCACCATGGGCAATACTTGGGTCTCAAACCTTAACAAGAATGCTGGCTCCCAGTTGTCCATCCCCCCCCCCCCCCCCAACCCCCCCCCCCCAATCCTCCCCCCAGTTTTCACTGAGAAAGAAAAATGGGTTTTGTTCCGGTAAGGTCTCTCCCACGTGCCGTAGCCATGGGCATCCACTGTGTAAGAGCAGAAAAATGCACTTGCTCCCGGCAGGGATCGCCATGGAAACGGGGGGGGGGGGGGGGGGGGGCTGCCTGAATGGGGTCTCGGCGAGGTCAAGATGTACATGAGAGTCATGGTGTGGTGTAATGAGATCGCCCGTCTGCATGCGTCTAACCTCTGACCTCGCCCGCTCCGGCGTCTCGCCCGGCGTGCCAAAACGGTGGATGTGAATGTCAGCCTCACACAGTGCAGCCTTTATTAAAACGGGCCGGACAGAGAGGGCTCTGGGCCCAGGTCGGCCTCTCACTCAGTTGTCCGAGGGGCCATTTATCACTGCCATTTATCAAATGTAAATATTGACGCATGAAGACCGGGGGGGGAAGCAAATATGAAAAAGTGCACGGATGTCTCCCACACGAAGCACTGTGCACAACACAACCCTCTGTAACTCTCTCACAACTCTCTCAATTCTCTTTTGCTTCCCACACCATCTCAAGGCCCAGGGTGTGTTCCGCCACGGACCACCTTACGCACCAAGCCTTACACACCGAAATAACAAAAACAAAACACAGCCCCACCACCTACTAAAAAAGAAAGCGCTGCCTTTGTGTTTGGAGACGGTGGTTTCTATTCAGGATACACCGACCACATGGCAGACATTCCTTCAAACCCCAACGCTGCCATCTAAAGCAATGTGGCAGGAATCTCCCCCTGCACACATCCAGGAGCCATCTTTGTTGTCTGTCCTCTGCTCCAGACCGCTAATGTAATGGTAGGGACCCGGCAACAATGCTAGCTCTGACGGCACAGGGAGGGGGGAAAAAAGTCCAGGGCAGCGACGACGAAGGCGAATTCCGAGGAGAAGCACCTCCAAGCAAAACAAGACAAGCAAACAAGTCAACTGAAACAGCCACCCGCGGGCAGCTGTGGATGGAAAACGAACTAACTGACTGTTAGTGTCTCATGTGGTAACTCTATTGTTTTCCTTGTTTTTCTTTTACGTGAGAGACAACACAATGTTACTTGTCATTGTCCTGTCAATCCACACACAACACCTGGTCTATGCTTATCATCACACCGTGTGTTTTGTGCTTTGTATTGTCCCGGTCTTCACCGAACACTTGTACACTCTTGTAAACTCTACCACATAAGGAAATGTTCTCTTCATGTGAGAGTGTCAGTATGAGTGTGTATGATGATGCAATGACTGCTGTGAATGGGATGTGCTTTTTGAGTCAAATGCCTTTTTCTCATGGTTGTCATGGCAGCCTATGCTGCTTGGTGTGTGCGTGTGTGGGTGTGCGTGCGTGCGTACGTGTGTGTGCGTGTGTGTGTGCGGTAGTTACTAATAGCATATCATTCATAACACATTGCTCATTAAGAGAAACTTGAGGTCAACCATTTTAAACACAAATTGTTGATTAGCTCTCTTCGTCGAGTTCCAGATGTTCTTATTCTTCCCTTTGTAATTTGCCTGATGTGTATGAAGAAGATAACATCTGTGTGTGCCAGAGACATTTTTGGGGTGTTTGTGTGACAGAGACAGAATGAACGTGTTTGGTACCGTACCGTGCTCGGGCCTGTAGACTCCGTAGGACGCCTGTCTGAACTGAGTGAACTCCGACATGTTTTTCACTGAGGAACGCAGAGGGAGAAAGACGCCTTTTAGCACAAACACCGTAAGACGATCACATGTCGGGACAGACTTGGTGCGTGCTTCATCAGCGGCCTGCCGCCCCGCATGCTTCACCAGAGAGACACGCGTCCGTGTTTATATCACGTCGGCCTGTCCATCGCCACGGTAACACACTCACCATAAGGTGTGGGCGGAGAGATGGGGAAGGAGGGAGTGGGCGGGGCGATGTCACTCCCGGCCTCGATCCCGCTGTCCATGTCGGGCCCCTGGGCCCTGTAGTCCACGCTGTCGCTCCTGTACAGCATGGCATGCTGACACACACACACAGACACACACACACACACAGACACACACACACAGACACACACACACAGACACACACACACAGACACGTCAGACCCTGCATAATATGATCAACCGCTAAAGCCAAAACAAAAGAGGCTATACACACACGTTGGCCTGTGCTGGTTACAGAGGAACTTCATAGACCAGCCTGTGTTTACTATTCACCTATTGCGTTAACATTTAACTCTTCACCCTTTTTGACGGAACAAATGTCAATATTAAACTACTAAAATGTCACGTTCTGTGCCTCTTGAAGGTAAGAAGGACATGCTCTCTTGTGGTAACAACTAAGGAATGATTGCTGTATTTGTATCTGGATAAAGGACAGTGTAACCATGCTTTTACATGCCAGGAAAAATACAGACTCAGTTCACACCACACTGCATCAATCTAGACCAAAACCTGGATGCAGGAAGGAGATCCCCGTTGGAGACTTAGTCCCGATGGGTTACCTGGGTGGGGGGCAGGCCGGGGGAGTAGGTGCGGGTCCCCCTGAACTCCTCCGAGCTGACCCAGCCCGAGCTGCAGTACCCTGGGGGGTCCGCAGCGTCTCCCCCCTGGCGGCTCACACTCCGCAGAGCCTCTCCATGGTTCTCCCCGGGGCCCACAGCTGAACACACACACACACACACACACACACACGCACACGCGTACGCACACACACACACACACACACACACACACACACAGACACCACACACACACACACACACACACACCACACACACACACACACACACACACACACACACACACACACACACACACACACAGGAAGATATTGTTATTACCCTGCGTCCACAACCCCATAACAACTCCACTGACCCTGGTGAGGGGTCTTTAGGATCATATCTAATTGAAAACAACAATCAATCAATTGTCAAAACATTAGTACATCGACTTTCGACCTTGAATCAATCATCAAACACGTGTTACATAGTTGAAAAGCCTCCCGGCATCAAGGGAAATGAGGGTTGGACTTCTGCCTGTACCTTAAGATACAAAAGAAGACTTGATTGATCGGCGTTGATTTTGTAATGCACTTGAACATAAGACAGAGACATTCATTGTCAAAGACAAAGTCATTCATTGATCCGTAGGTTTCATTTGCCTTCTGGGATATCAATATCATAGTCACATTCGATATTAATACGGGCGCTCCAGCACTGCGTGTTTGTGTGTGTGCATGTGCATGTGTGTGCATGTGTGTTTTAAGGATGGTCGTTTTTTTCTTAATCCGATTAATTTGACAGAAAACTGAATTGTGCACAGAGAGATGGCACAGTAGTGAAGCACCACTGTTTGGAAAGGACAGCTGAGGAATGTTAAGGGGGGGGGGGGGGGGGGGGCTGTGGGGGGGGTGCTGTGGGGGGGGTGCTGTGGGGGATGGGATGTGGGGTGGGGGGGGGGGGGCAATGTTATGAAATATATGTGGTGACCCCATGGAGAGCAGCCACTCAGCACCCCGGGTGTTAATTTGAGCCCCCACACACACACACACACACACACACCACACACACCCACACCACACACACACACACACACACACACAGTCCTGTATCCGTCTCATCCCTGGAAAATGTTAATGGTGGAGAGGTGCTAATGCTTATGGAGGGAGGGGGTGTGTGTCTTTCTGTGTGTGTGTGTGTGTGTCTTACTGTGTGTGTGTGTGTGTGTGTGTGTCTTTCTGTGTGTGTTTCTTTCTATGTATGTGTGTCTTTCTGTATGTGTATGTGTGTGTGTGTGTGTGTGTGTGTGTGTGTGTGTGTGTGTGTGTGTGTGTAGTGTGTGTGTGTGGTGGTGTTGTGTGTGTGTGTGTGTGTGTGTGCGTGTGTGTATGTGTCTGTCTGAGTGTGTGTGTCCCAGTGTGTGTGTCTGCATAGTCGTTGAGTGGGACATTCAGAGACTTGAAGTCCATCGTGGGGTCACTGATCTGAATGGCTGATTCATTACCCATGCAGCGAGCACTGCGACTCTAATTATCTCTGGTGACTCTCACTGTTGGCCCAGGCTCCCTCCCTCCCTCCCTCCCTCTCTCTGAGCAACACAAACAAATACACTATTTTCTAAATATAATATCATTTTGGGTTACCCTAATCCATTTTCTTATCTCCCATAAAATTGAGAAAGAAAATGAACTGAAAAAAAATATGAACTGACATTGTCAGGGCTTTCCCAAGCAGTTACTTAAATTGGTGATAATGTTTTTGATTTGATTCCCACCATTTCTATGTGACATATATATTATGCATACACATGAAACATCAAATTGGGGGAATCAAATCAAAAGATTTGATGAAATATTGTCGTATTTTCTTTTGCGGCTCTTTCCATGAATAAATTGTTCCAACATGGGGAAAAATACAACTTGACTCAAAGGTCACGTCCACAACCCTGACAGCTATTAGTTTCATTGACGAAATTGCATCAAATTAAATGAACATATTTCTTCCCCTCTATGAGTTGGACATGTTGGTTTAGATTCTATCTTCAGGGTCTGGCAGTCAATAGAAACAGTACTATATTTCACCAATTCTTTAGCTCTCAATAACCACAAGGCTTCCATCAGCCAAATCGTCTCTCACCACTTGGACAGACCAATTATTTTTCCTTTACCTTGCAAAAACATGCTCAAAAGATTCCTAAAAAAGAAGCAGTGAGCGACTCCAACTGCTGTTCGATGAACCCGTCTACCGAGCCGTAGATAGTTCGAAACGGCGTTTGAAAAAGAAAGGAAAAAAATAACCACTGGTTGTTGCAACTTTCTGGGTTTGAAATTGATCCTCACTCACATGTCACCACTATCCCCTTCCATATCCTTGATAAAATCGTACGTAATTACCCCCCTGATATCATTAATAACTCATGTTCTCAAGTGGTTCTTACAAATGGTTCCTAAATAAACACCATATGATAAATAATCAAAGCTAAATTATAGGAGACTTTTTTTGGCCGTGCATAGCCAGCAGCACTTTGATTTGAAGTTCCATGCAAGTGTAGTTGATATGCACAGACAGGTACGCCTTTGGAATCGGATTGAAAATGCTTTACCCCGGGGCAAACCTGTTCCTCTCTTGGAATTTCCTCAACCCTCCTCCCTTATACCGGCCTTCGGGCTAAGAACAGGTATATGTCGGGCAGCTATAAGTTAACCTCTCTCTATCTCAGTGAACTGCACTGTAGAAGTAAAAAAAATACAAAATGGAGGAGTGTACGACGACTGCTCTGCTACTCTGTCTTTAAGAGTTGTTCAGAAAAACAAAGCGTGGCAAGGGCGTGTGGCACTGAGAGCCAGACTAATCCTGCACAGAAAACAACTTTAATGAGGACCTCTTCAAAGAGCATTCTTTGAATATTTCCAAATGTTTGAATGCTCGAATGAGATCTGGATATGATCGGGATATTTGAACAACGTCCAGTTTGACATACCTACTGACTGGAACATCAACATATTGCTATGTTTTTCCTTGATAGAAAATCACTGTTTGAGGAAAATGCCCTACGCTCATTTTAACAGCAATTGCTGAGGCCAAATAGTTTGGCTTCATCAGATCACGGTCAAAAGTACATGCCGAATTAAAGCCAATTGTCAGAAATAAACGGCTTCAATTACGATTTTGTTGAAACGATCTACAATCTCCAAACATCAGGAAACATCAACCACAGGAGAGGCGATAAATAGCCCGTTCCGCGTGCTCTCGAATTAACTCCCATTAACTCAACAAATGAAGCGTGTGGAGACGGCAGTGTTAACGAGAACACTCTGGTTCTTGGAGATGGCCATCCTGCTCCTTACTATTTGTGTACCTGGCCGATCAGCGACTCAGATAGCTGCAGGTGGGTGCATGTCTCGACGGCGCTCTTTTCACCTCCGAAATCTGCCGAAAACATCTGAAGACCCTGGCAGCCAGCCGGCTATTTCCAGCCCACTGACTCTGGCCGAGGGAGAGGGGCGGGGGGGGGGGGGGGGGGGGGGAGGGCTTACAGCACAGCTTTGCTCTAAGAAGTTCAAGCTGGGGTTTAAGAAAGTAGGCAAAACAATAGATGGTGATCAAGTAGAGAAAAGCTGCTGAACTACGATGTACCATTGTTTTAGAAAACCGACTGTGCTAATAGACAGGGTCAATATTTGAGCATTAAGGATTTATAAATTAGATTAATCTAGGTATAAATACGACCTTCAACCAACTCACTTGCACTGGAAGCAAGACTGCACTTCCAAGTCGCTAGCGTCACACAACACGCACACACCCACAGTTTACAGTTTACACAACACCGCCACCATTACCACCGGCAGCCCGACCGCATCTCTTACCTGTCTGCTGCGTGTGATGCAGGGAGGTCACGCTTTTACTGTGAAGTCTCTGATCGGTGCCGTTGCCGTTGGAATACTTGGCGTCCGAGGCGTTCCCCACACCCCCATTCCTCTTGACCGAGCCGGAGCGGGACGAGACGGGCATGAAGGTGGGGTCCAGGTCCATGATGAGCTGGTTCAACTGGTCGATGGAGTTGTCGATGTCCACCGTCAGGGACTTGAACTCCTCGTCCCGCGAGCAGTTGTTGTTGTTATTGCTCGTGGCGGGCCGACAGTCTTCGATACCGGCGCCGTTACCGTCGTCGCCGTCGAGCTCGTCGTCGTCGTCGTCAGGGTCTTCCTGAGGTTCTGGACCGTCGCGTCCCTGCCGGAAGACCGGGTTCCTCCACCGGCTTGGGGGGCTGCTCCCGGGCTTGCATGCCAGGACCTCGGTCCGTTGTCGCCCCCGTCCTCCGCCTCCTCCGCCACCACCTCCACCGCCTCCTCCGGCGTCCTCCGCCCACGTAACCGAACTGCTGGGCGGCCACCATCTGCTGCTGCCGCACCCAGGAGTGAGTCGAGTAGCTGCCCTGCCTGAAGAGCTGCTGCTGCTGGGCAACCCGCCGCCGCCGCCAGGCGCCAGAGCACTGGGGGCCGCCGACGCCAACCGAGTTGGCTACGGTTTGCCAGGAAGCCCCTCCTAGTCTCGTAGTCGTCCCCGACGACCGGCCCAGGGTAGTGAACCTGGTTGTGGTTGTGGTGCTGGTGGATGATATGCTGCTGGTTCTGGTGTTGGTGGTGCGGCGGATGCTGGACCTGCGTCTGCGTCTGCGTCTGCTGATGCTGATGAAGCTCCTCCGCCCCGGGACTCCCGAAGCCGTCGGAACAGAAGTGAGTTCTGGCTGCTCTTGTGGAAGGAGGACGACAGCGGTGCCCAGGCTGTCCACGCTGTGCAGGTCGTGGCCCGTCATCATCACCTCGTCGTCCAGGATGTCCGTCTCCCGCTCCCCGGGCCCGGGGTCTCCGTTGACGTGCGCCTGGTGGGCGGGGGGGCGGTCGCTGCTGCGCCGGCGGGTGGGGGTGCAGCCTCTGCTGCAGCACGGCCGCCCTGGGCCCGCGGTCGTCCATCTCCTCCAGGGAGGGTTCCTCCAGGCCGAAGCCGCTCAGCAGGCGGTTGAGCTCGGCCTTCTCGTGCCGGCTGGGCCCCTGGCCGGGCTGCTTGGGGGCTGTGGTGATGAGGGCGCTGCTGGCGGCGGGGGTGGGGGTGGTGACGGTGCTGGTGCTGTTGGCGACGGGCGCGGGTCTGTCCGTCCACAGGGAGGTGCTGGAGAGGCCCGAGTCGCTGCTGGCGGAGAGGGCGTGGTCGCTGTGGTCGGGGCTGGAGGCGGCGGAGGTGGTGCGGGCCCCTCGGCCCAGCGTGGCCCCCGCCGCGACGGGGCTCTTCTTGGGCGCTGCTCTGTCCTGGCCTAAGCCCTGAGAACGCGGCACTGCAACGAGAAAAGACGCGGCGCCTCACGCGGTCAGAAGCTATGGAGCACGGAGGGGTAACACAGAGTTACCGTGCATGTCACCACCACACACACACACACACACACACACACACACACACACACACACACACACACACACACACGTACAAAGGGACAGACTGCGGTGGTGTTGAGATGGTACACTTGGAGCGTGCTCGCACAACAATTAATGTTAACCAACGACGAAGCCATGATCACACTGAGGGGATGGGATGGAGCGGACACATGGAAGCGGACAGAAAGACCCCACCAACACAAAGCAGACAGGACACACGGACAGAGACAAAATGAATGTTTATTTTGCGTGTGTTTGTGTATGATTCATGTCACCCCGAATCAAATAGAAACTGAATATTTGAGGAACTTTCAAATCTCGGCTGCCCTACCGAAAAAAAGGTTTCTGTTTCTCTGGGAAGAGCCCTGCTGAGGCAGTAGTGTGTGCGGGGGCGCCGTCGGTGGGCCCCCGCCAGAGCTGCCGAGGACCATACCTGTTCTGCTCTGAGAGCCAAAAGGCTGTGACTCAGGGGAGTCCAACCGTAGCATTCCTCACCCGGCTGTGATTAACCTGACCTAGCCCCCCCCACGCAGCCCCTGGCCTCCCCCAACACACACACACACACACACACACACCACACACACACACCACACACACACACACACACACACACACACACACACACACACACACACACACACACACACACACACAGACAGACGCAGATGCACGCGCACACGCACACGCACACGCACACGCACACACACACACACACACATACACACAACCGCCCCCGGCTCGCTCCCTTGACCTCCAGCATATGTCCAAACAACCTCCTTAATCCCAGGACACAGAGTGAAAAGAAAAGAAAAAATGAAAAAAAAACACAAAAAGGTCACGTAGTCATCTGCGAGCCACAGACAACAAATCCATCGCTGTGTCCTGAAAACAAAAAAGTACCTCTGAAGAGATCATGAAAAACAAGCCGGGGCTTAGCAGGAACCCAGCACCTAATAACAGGGCCCGAGCCCTGGCTCTTGTCTGTCTACCTGGAGTCCAAGGGCATGTGAAACGCTGTGTGGCTGTCACTCAAACCCCACAGCCTGGGGTCGGGACAAAGGACAGCAGGAACACGATTCTAATGCGGAGCCCCTCTTCCTAACACCCTAAGTGCCGGCCTTTCAGCCAGGCCCTCACCGGAGGAGCCAACACCAGACACGCATAATAAAAGACTCCCCTGCCTCGGACCCTCCGAGAGGCTCCTGTGCTGCTGATCACCTCCTCCCTGCACTCCCCTCCCTCTCCTCTCCCACAGCACACAACAACAAGCTCGACTGGAGCGGAACACACAACTCACACGGGGTCTTGCCGGGGCCTGCTAGCGTGCGCGGCGTGGGTCAGAAGCCCCCTAGAGACCCAGAGTCTCTCCTCTACGATGCTCCCCTGCAGCCCAAGGTTCAGACGCTCCTCAGGAACAGTGGTCTCCCCTCCCCTTGGCCCATGTTTCTCCCCCTCTCTCTCGCTCTCTCCCTCGCACGCTCTGTCATCGCTATGCCTTCCGCCTCTCTCCTTCGTGGCCCCTCCCTCCCCCCCCCCCCTACTCTATGCTCCCCTCTCAAGGCCCCCCCGGTCTGAATCCTTGGAAGAAAAAAGTAGAAGAGAGAGGAAGAAAAGAATGCAGCCGGCCGTTCCCCTTACCTTCCCCTCCACTGCCAGGTGAACGCAAACGAAGAGCCCCGTCCGAAGTCGCCTCACTCTACACATGCTAGGTCTTTCTCCTCTGTTCTGGTTAAACAACACTGGCCAGGAGAGAATGGAGAGCCTCACAGAGTTGAACAGAGTTGGGCTGGCTTTCCTACTCTCTGAGCTACACTGAAGGTGAGAGTGTTTGTACTCCACACAAGGGGTGGGGGGGGGGGGGGGGGGGGGGGGGGGGGGGGGTGGGGGGGGGGGAGTTGGGAGTGGGGGGGAAGGGGGGGGGGTTGAGGTTTCCAAATATGGGCATAGGAATGTAAACAAGTGGGGCGGGGCTTATCGTGGAGGGGAAGGAGGGGCGTGGAGGGCGGTGAGGTGGGGGACCCCAGTGCGAGTTGTAACCCGAGCTGTGGGCTAGTGTGAGGGGGCTTGGCTACCCCGTTCAGGGAGGGAACGGGGGAGAAAGAGAGAGAGAAAGAGAGAGATGGGGAGGGAGTGGGGTAAAAGAAAGAAAGAAAGAAAGAAAGAAAGAAAGAAAGAAAGAAGAGCAGAGAGAATGGGACCGGGAGATGAAAACAACATTCCTGAAGCTGCAGGCTCGTTCACACTGTAAAAATACACTTTTAATTAGAAGCCTGGCCCTGCCTCCTCTTCCTCCTCCTTCGTCTTCTTCTGCAAGATCGGCTCGTCTCATGGAACCCTGGCGACCGGGTTTGTTTCCTTCGTACATTTTGTGCATCATAAAATTACACACTTGCCATCTTCATGAATAACACCCGCATGAAACAGATGTGGCCTCCAACCTCAATTATGGGGTTGAACAATTGTTTTTTTTCTCTCCGGTCCAGAAACACAGTCATGACCACAGTCCATGAGTCGGCAACCGAGCCTGTTTCAGGTTAAGGAGCCGTGAGCTGGTTACTCAATGCTAACCTCCATTACCACGCAAACTGATGAGAGTCTTCCTGCAGGCTGTGCTCGGTTCCTATTGTGGCAGACGGAGCCATAGCGCAAACTGAATCTCTCTCTCTCTCTCTCTCTCTCTCTCTCTCTCTCTCTCTCTCTCTCTCTCTCTCTCTCTCTCTCTCTCTCTCTCTCTTGTTCTACCACACAAAGGTATGTTGTAGTTCTTATTCTGACTGCGTAATTATTGTGCAGGTTTCCAACATTCTCCGTCATTATGGCCGGTTCAAACACTCCACTCCAGTATGCCAGCCCTGAGTGAGACACAATCTTAATAATCACCACAAAATGTTTCCTTTTCCCTTCCATAACTAGCCATTTGCTGTGAGAAATTCCAAAAAAGAAAAAATGTGCTGT
>NC_044055.1:8139380-8146880 GCF_902167405.1 Gadus morhua | reverse complement strand
CTAAGCTGGCTGATGGGAGATAAGCTCGTGTTTTTCAAGGAAAAAAAACTTTTTTTTGTTTCACAACATAATGACGACTGTGGCCGTCTCGCGATGCCGAGTCAAAACATCAATTTATACGGAAAAAAAAACCTGGGCGTGGATTCCCTCGGGCTTACTGAGACACCGTAATGCAGTTCTCTGCAGTTTTGTTTATGTAATTCAGTGTGTCTGTGCGACACTCACACACACACACACACACACACACACACACACACACACACACACACACACACACACACACACACACACACACACACACACACACACACACACACACACACACACACACGGCAGAGAGTTTGCTAGTGAGAGAGAGGGGGAGAGAGGGTGTGTTTATATGTTTATGTGTGTCCCATGGCAAGAAAGATACAAGCCACCTACAAAGAGTTACATTAAACAGCCCAGATAAGCCTATATTCTGTTTATTGCTGTGCGTCTCTGATGTGGTTTGTTGTCTCGAGCAGTCTTGCGGTGCTAATGTCTTCGCGTTCATTTGGAGCGGGCTCCAGGCTTGATCCGTTTGCAGTGGTTAAACAGTAAACATGGCTGTCGGAGCTGTTGTTGTGTTTCTTTCTTTTTCTTTTTTTACCTCCGCTGGCGTCAAAGTTTGGGAGGCCGTGAAGAATGATGCAATGGAGGAAGAGCGGCGAGGCGTTGATCTTCATCGACCCGCTCAGGAGGCTGTTGAGGATCCACACGTACCTGCCGGTGGGGAACGAATCGGAAAAATAAAATGAACGAAAAGAAGCATGAGTAAAAAAAACAACAACAACAACAGCAACAGTCGTTCTAATGCTAACAGATTAGCTTCACAGCGCTCGACTGAATTCCCATCTGCCTCCCATTGACACAGAAAACCGCCAACAGACCCAGAATATGAAATACAAATGCCCCTTTATATTGTCACGTCAAGAACTCCTCTAATCTGCCTCAAAATAAACAGCCTGAAACAATCCATGCTGCACTCAGCTCATTGCTCATTGGACTTTTTGTTCTAAACCAAAAGTTGTTTGTCTGTTTGTTTGGCCCGTCTTTAAACTTGGGTGCCCTGTGAAACGCATTACTCTCACTGTTTAGGGACAACATAGCCTCATTATATAATGCATCCTAACGTAATCTTCACTGCGTAGCTCTGTGTGCGTCTCAAGACACGCACACGCACAACCCGGGGGGTTGTGCGTGTGCGTGTCTTGAGACACACACGCTCTGGGACCCGAGGCGGTAGCCGGATCTCACCATCCACTCGGGACACAGTTTCGGGAACTGTTACAGAGAAAAGGAACACCCTTCTCTGTGTGTGTGCGTGTGTGTGTGAGGCTGAACTGTCTGGCCGCAGGTAGGAGCTCCGTGAATGAGTCACCGTGACTCAGGAGCCCATGGCCAGGGTTTAAGATTACCAGCCGGCCACCACGAGATCCCATTCCCGTTCCCAAAAACCCGACCATACAATGGTTTGGTTTTATTTTTTTCGCCCCGCTTTTTTCGAAGAGTGTGTGGGCAGGAGAGGTGGGGATTTTGGGCAAAAACAGTTCATAGTCATGCAGTCTATTGTCGCGATGCACACAGGTTCTGTGACAGGAGGGTAGGTGTGACAGCTAGGGACACCAAAGGGAAGGGGCCGTGAAAAAAAGAAAGAAAAAAAAGGGACACTCATGGGAGTACAATGCTGATAATAACAATCTTGCACGGTATTCTAGGAGAAAAGTAGGGCTTTGAACCCGGGCAGGGTTTCAGAGAGTAATGCTCACGCGCACGCTAGGGCGGAACGATATGGGTACAGAAAAACACTGATTGTGATTATTTGGCAGAGTTTACAGCACCTGTAAAAAAAAACGTTGGTCGTTGACTCTGTATTTGTAAAGCGAGTCCAAGCATTTCCCAACATTTTAATAAAATTGGCCTCGAAATGATCCTGATTGTCTGCAGGGGTGCACAGGGGCACACACACACGGGGGGGGGGGGGGGGGGGGCGTACCGTTTCTGGGAGGGGGTCATCAGAGCGGACACCTTGTCGTCGTAGTACTTCCTCATGGCGAAGCGGTCCAGGGCCTGGTCGGCGCTACAACAACAAGAACAGCAAAAGGGATTCAAACTACAAACCCTTTGCTGGCTTCTGAACCTGGAGTCATGAGTACGGCCCCCTCCCTGCTCTGCCAGTATCATCATCATCCTCATCCTCATCATCATCATTATCATCATCATCATCATAATCATCAAATCTAGTAGCCACCCCCCCCCACCCCCCGGAAACCGCCATAGACACGTGCTGCTGACTCAACCATGCAAACAGAAACAACCACACACACACACACACACACACACACACACACACACACACACACACACACACACACACACACACACACACACACACACACACACACACACACACACACACACACACACACACATACACCCATTAAGAAACACCTACAGAGACACATATTAGGAACACAAAAGGCATGCATGTGTGCACACACATGTGCATGGGCACACTCAAACAGGCACAGGCATATATGATCACACACATGAACACACAAACATACGTGTGAACACACACACACACACCCACACACACACACACACACCCACACACACACACACCCACACACACACACACACACACACACACACACACACACACACACACACACACACACACACACACACACACACACACACACACACAAATAAATAAACATACGCGTGGCGAGTGGGGCAAGAGGGGGAAAGTGACGAGTGGGGGACGGGGGTCTGGGGGGGTGGGGGTCCAACAGGGAGAAGAACAATAGCCTCCTTAAGCCAACACAGAGGGGGGACAGAGGACAGAGAGAGGCCAGGAGTGTGTACACAGCGCTGCCATTCCACCACGACTAGAACCAACAGGGGACCTTTGGGCACCGGCCTCCTCTCTCTCCCTCGTTGTCCCTCGCCCGCCCATCTATTTTAGTGTAAATCTCCCGCTTTTGTTCCACGATCTCTTCCTGTAGCTCCTCATCGTGGCTGTGCTTTTAGTTTGTACCTGCTGCGACCCCTGACCCCCGACTAATGCTTGATTCCCGCTCTCTAGCTCTCTCACTCTCTCTCTCGCTCTCTCTCTAGCTCTCAACAATACAAAACAAAAACAGGAAGTCAGACCTGGCTGGCCAATAGCTGTGGTGGGCTACACACAGGGGGCATGGCTGTGTGTGTGGAAAAGATCTACTTGGGCAAATAAGACCAATACACACACACACACACACACACACACACACACACACACAGACACACACACACACACACACACACACACACACACACACACACACACACACACACACACACACACACACACACACACACACACACACACTCCCTGCTGGGGTTTCTTTCTGTTTGTGTTGAAGAAACGTTTGCCCTTGTTTTTGATTCTGGAAGTGGGATTAGACAAACAGAGCTTCTAAATCTCTTGAGCAGACAGCGGGGGAATATCAGAAGCACGGCCACCCTTTGTACTTTACGATGCTAACCCTAACCCTAACCCTGCTCAAACTACGTCTGTGTTGTTTTCTGGTTCCCAGAATACAATGATGAAATCTTGAATGCAAGAAATTGACACCAGGGCCCAAAGTCAATAGTTGTGGGTTGATTCATGCCCGCACGCACCGTAAGCAGTGAATCATTGTGAATAGCTGTGGTTCTTCCCGAATTGACGCTTCTTTTACTCATTGTCTGACTCACTTTGACCCCAAATCTCAATCTGTCAATGGGGTTTTCTTCCGGTTTTATATTATGAGCAGTTGAGCACAGTGTTCGCCTGCGGTCTATGGAACTAGGAGTCCTTTCCAAGAAATTATATTTTGGAATAACATTGGAATAAAATTGGGCCAATTAAGCCATCAGAACATAGGTGCTCATTTCAAACAATTATATTTCATTGCAAGACCATTCAAAAAACAAAAAACGCAGTAGATACCATCAACACTAATAGTTGTATTATTTACCTGGCGGATATGTCGGTGAAGTGGATAAACGATGAAATAACCACTCCAATCCGTCCCTTACCGCCCTAAAATCACACAGAAAATTCATATTTACTTTGCATGCACATTAACAATCTTCCCATTATTGTGAATTCATAACACACCATGAACATCGCTCAAAACGGCTCTAACACACTAATGGCAACTTTCAACACAATAACGGCCAGCCCGATTCCCCTAGTGTACTAATACTAATACAGCTAGATGCTGTTTTGGTGGTGGGGGGGGGAGGGGCACGTACCCTACAGTGGATTACCACTACGTGCAGTGGGTCAGTATTCAGCCACCCCTCCATGGCCTTGCAGATGGTGCAAATCTTATCCAGAGGCGGAGCGTGCAAGTCAGGCCAGCCCGTGTCCAGAGTCTGCAATCACATGCGTACAAAGACGTTATGACACATGCACACACGCACACACACACACACACACACACACACACACACACACACACACACACACACACACACACACACACACACACAAAAATACACATACACAATCTCTACACAGTGGCTGATGTGTAACCCCATCGGTGACTAACTTAGTGATTCACATGATTGGTGAGACAGAGATGGTTCAATAATATCCACTCTAGTCTCAACAAGTCCACCCAGCCCACTTAAGGGAAGGCCATTGATTATTTTATTCTTTTTATCTGTGTGTAAGTGGGTTGATATTCTAATCATGGATGCTTGTTTTGGTATTAACTCTTGGCTGATGTCAAAGTTAAGCGTTCCTTCGACCTTAGTACCTTAGAGTTAATTCTGGACAGGTCGGCTCTTCTCTCTGACAGGTTGATAGTCTAGAGAAAACACACAGAGAGAAGCCGGTGAGATAACACAGTGAACGTCTCCCCTCTCGCTAACCTTAGACTCATCAGATTAGTACCAACAAACACCAAAACCGGCTCGGCCAATCAGACGGAGAAGACGCATCTGAAAGCCAATGGCTGTTGAACTCGGGACCAAGGGGGAGGGGGGGGCGGGGCTAATGTGATGCATAAGCTCATGATCTGCGACTCATCGTCGATCCACATCACGATGAATCCTCTTTCAAGACAATCGACATCTTCATCGGCACTATTTGTTTAATGTGACACTTTTGACTGACAGCGCCGTCTCGGTTGCCTGGGTGGGCGAGGGGGGGGGGGGGCTGGGGGGCGGGGTGGAGGCACTAGCGGGCCACTACTGACCAGGTAGTTGTCGGCGTGCTTGGACCTCAGCATGCGCGTCACATCCTTCAGGTTGTGTGCGTAGATCTCCTCCGAGCAGGCCCGGGGGAAGGACACGGCGATGATACGCTCCGTGATGTAGGTCAGGTCCAGCTCGTATCCCTCCTCCATTCTGAACTCGTGACGTTTCCTGTTCAGAAAAAAAACACAATCAAAAGTACAAGGACTTTGTGAGAGCGAGCTGAGATTTGAACCGCGTGGAAGTTTCCCCCTCTCCACACTATCCCCCAGTGTACCTCGGTGACTTCACCGCTGTCAATATTGAACGGTCAAAGTCCCGAGCTCCTCTCATTGTGTCCATGTTCCCCGCCGATATCTTTAGAGTGCGACCTCAACTCCACATTGAACGACACACAGAGTTCTTTGTTTACCCAGAAACAGCCTAGCTGTACAGCAGTAATGGAGTCAGTGGAATATCACAAGTAGCATATTAAAGGCATTCTTTACTTTTGAAATACAATATCCCCTCCCTTTAGGCAACCTCAAACCAAGAATGAAATCAGCTCTGAGATGCAATTGTGTTGCAGAGAGAAGATTGGGTAAAGTTTACAAATATTCTAATTCCGGATGAGACCGGCTATCCCCATGCCCCCCACACACACTCTTATCTAGTCATCGGTGGGCTGACCTCCCTGTTGCTCTGACTTGCCAGCTGGTGAAGAGACAAGACAAACAAAGTCACTGCCTTCCGACCGCCCCACACACAGAGCTAATGCTACAGCACCGAGCTAACGATGAAACACTGTGCCAACGCTGAAGCACATTGCTAATGCTATAAATCTGTGCTAATGCTAATCTCAGAACAACAAGCAACACCCACTAAACTGTCAGAAAGGGTTACTTTCTGAACCGGTGATGATGAGAACGAGAAGATTCTAGATAATCGTATAAATAAAACCACGTGAAATACATTTTGTTTTGGGGTTAACCATCTGTTTTAAAACACACACACACACACACACACACACACACACACACACACACACACACACACACACACACACACAGACACACACACACACACACACACACACACACACACACACACACACACACACACACACACACACACACACACACGCACACTACTTCGAAACAGCAGTTACGTTTCCTCTCCAAGGGTCACCAACCATTGATTGTTTGTTCTGATCATCTGTTAGACTGAGCTCATCCATTTATGGGGAACACAATGCTTCGCCAACCAAGTCTGTATTGAGTTTGGGGGGGGGGGACACACACTTTGAAGAAGAATAACCATAAAGCAGGAGTTGCATGAGCTGTGGCTCTAAGCGGCCCTCACAGCAGAATGAAAGGGTCCATGTGTCTAAGGAGGTCATCACCCGGGGAAATAGGGCTGTCTGTGTGTGTGTGTGTGTGCGCGTGTGTGTCTCGGGGTGAGTGACAGCATGTGCATGGTGGTCTTCGGGTGGGGGTAAGGGTATTCAGAGATTGATGTTGTTAATAGTGGGGTTAGAGTCTAGTTCACCCCCATTACCCATGTTCTCTCACACACACACACACACACACACACACACACACACACACACACACACACACACACACACACACACACACACACACACACACACACACACACACACACACACACACGCACGCACACACACACACACACACACACACACTCCTCTGGGCTGTGTAGTCTGCTAAGAGGAAGTTAATGAACTGGCCAATACACTGTGGGCCTCTGTTGCAGTGAGGGGCCAGAATGGGTAGGGAGACTGATGTTTTAGCACTGGGCCCCTAAGAGAGAGAGAGAATGAGTGAGAGAGACCCATAACTGACACATTGTGTTCAGATTGAACATGAATGAATGAATGAACTGTAGGCCTATACTAAGCTATATCTTGGCTACCGCCTGGGTTGTTTTGATTTGTTAGGGCGTCAATGTGCACATGCATATGTTTCAAGACATCCCTCAATTGAAAGAAACATCTTTTAAAAGTTCAATTATTAACCTTCACAGCAATTCAGACGGACAATTATCTATATGCTATGGCGATACAGCAATATATATTATCCACACACATCTGCAATACATACTTTACCTATCATTGCTCTATATATGCAACACTGAACCTGAGCCTGTTGATAACCTGTCCACAAACCCGGGCCAAACCAAAACGTGTACGAGCTATTAGGCAGCAGCTCCTTCCCCAGTAGTAGACGACCACTCCTCCACTCTCTC
>NC_044055.1:8094380-8134380 GCF_902167405.1 Gadus morhua | reverse complement strand
GTTGCACTCCCGCTATCGGTGCTAAAATGGAAGTACTTTGCTCTTCCCCTGAGCTGGTGCTGTTGCTGCCTCTGCTTGCTGCTCTACCACCACTACCACCGCTACATCAACCCCCAAGCCCCCCTTTCCAGCAGAGCCGACACAACTTCCTCCAGTAGGACTGCCGCTGAGGCGACCACAAGTCCTGGCATGGGATAGTCCTCCCCCAGGGCCCCGCCCCTTTTCACTCTTTCCTCCCGTCCCGTTCTTTCTCTGTAGTCTCACTTCCTCTCTCTCTCCCTCTGCATCTCTCTCTCTCTCTCTCTCTCTCTCTCTCTCTCTCTCTCTCTCTCTCTCTCTCTCTCTCTCTCTCTCTCTCTCTCTCTCTCTCTCTCTCTCTCTCTCTCTCTCTCTCCAAGTTATTTTACGATAAACTATATTTAGGTTAGGCCTACAAGACGTGGAACTAGAGTGAGATCTCATAACATGAGTGAGAATATGGCATTCAATTATAAAGAGCCACAATAATGAATGCTGCCTTGGTTACATAATACTCCAGTTTGGGATGGAGCCGATAATGTATTACTTTTTCTAAACCTGTAATAACCCCTAGTAGTTAATCTTTCACACTTGTAGAGTTTACATTTTTCGGATTATTTCGTTGTCAACTGAGCAATACACAATTAGCTTTTCATAAGTTATGTGCTTAGTTTAATTATTTAAATAGAGTGTGAAATTTTTGTTTGAAATAGTATTTAATGTGGCGAGTATTTTAATGATATGCTAATAGAAACAGCCTTTATTTAAAATGTGGCTTCAAAGCCTACCGCTAACTTTATTTGTTGCTCTATGGCATGCCATGGACCTATAAATATGCATGAGGGCAAAGCTTCTTCAGGCATGCTTCCAAATGAATGATTGACAGTTAGCACCATCTACAGGTAGAAATATGCATTTAATTGCAGGCAACAGCCTATCGTTGCATATTATTTTTTATTTTTTTATTTTATAGAATATGGAATTCTAAATAAAAACAATAAATAAAAACCCAAATGCAAAATTATGTTAAGAAATCTTTAATTTTCATTATGCAAAGGTTTGGTGCATTCTTTTAATGTTCTTTCAATAACTTTTTATTTTTCATACATTTTAAGTAGGATAAACTTTAACAGTTATGAGTAGTATCAAAAGTAGCATCTAAGTAGACTCAATGTGTTTAACCAATTATTAATGTTAGATAGCTGGCAGTTTAAAGATTGGCATAAAAATAACAAAAGGCTAGGTTAAAAAATCGGTCCTACATTACATACAAAAACATTTGTCCATTACAATAGCATGAATATATATTCCCTAATATTTTAACACCAAACAAACATAGAAACCCAACTTTAAAGAAAACTGAAGGATTGATTCAGGGTTATAAGATTGGTTAAAATATAACATAAAAAAAAAAATAAAAAGATAAAAAGATTGCCCAACTTTAATTTTAACACTATGTAGCAAAAAGCAGATTGGAAAATCTGGAAATCTACTCAAATGATATTGCAACTACATAAAACAATCTATTCAATGACTTCTCGCCATCTCCTAAGTTAGATTTTGCATATTAAGAGAGAGAGCTATTGCTGAAGGATCTATTGACAGAAGAAGAAGAGACACTCAAGGAGTACGACGATGAGTAATCCACACTGCCCCTACGGGAGCCGGCCCGGGAGCCCTGCCTGGAGCCGGAGCGAGAGCCCGGGTTGGACACGTTGTACGGGCTACTGATCCCCTTGGAGGATATGGAGGTGGCTTGGAGCATCTTCATGCCGTTGCTCTCTTCCACCATGCAGCCGTCCATAGCCTGCTTGTAGGAGATCTTCAGCTTGGTTTTGGGACAGGTCAGGTTCTTCTGGTGGTTTTGTGTATCCTGGAGCTTCTGGGCTTCTCGGCCGTCCAGCCACTTCCTGCGGATGGCCTCTTCCATAGAGATACGCCGCCCGGAGCCAGGCTCCAGCAGGCCACCTGTCAGGTACTGGAACTCTAGAAATCTTTGGCCAGCTTCGTAAGGCAGCCATTTCTCCTTCATCGCCTCGGCAGCTGACATCCTCCTTTTGCTCTTCACGTCCTCAAAGCCGGTGAAGGCCTTCTGGGAGGCTTTCAGCTTAGGAGCCATATCTTCATCAATGATTGTCTGATGGACCGCATCCTGGAGAGAAAGCCGCTGGCCAGTAGAAGGGTTGATAATTCCCCCTGTGCTGGCCTGAGCCTCCAGCAACCTCTGTGCAGTAATGTTGTCGACTATGCCTCTTCTGCAGGCCTCCGAAATGGTGATCTTTTCCAGGGTCTCTGTGTCAAATATTGCTCCCACGGGGCTTAGGTCATCGAACATCTCAGCGGGAGAGAGGGTGATAGAGATGCTATTGAAGCGCTTGCGGACTGTTGGGGAGGATGGCCGAGCCTGGGTGGGGCTGGTACAGGTGGCCACATCATCAGCCGTGCTGGCTGTAATGCTCATCTCTCTACTACTGCTTTTTTGAGTTATGAGGTCAGCAAACTCGGTTAGAGTGATGTTTCCACTGCGGTACCTGTCCAAGGAGGCTTGATCGATTGCGCCACGTTCCAGGTACTCATTGATGTCGTACTGAGTTCCTGTTTTCTTATCCACCAGCAACACGCGGACGGATCCATCTTCTCCCTTGACCGTGATCTCCTCCCACTCGCACTCCTGCTCTGACAGGTCAAGGAAGGTGTCGTAGTCAATGAGCTCCCGGTGGAAGGCCTCCCTCACGGACATCTCCAACCCTGTGTCAGGGTCCACAATCACCACCCTTCTCTTCCTGAGCACGTTTTTGCGGCTCTCGGAAAAATCCTTGGGCTTCTTGCTCTTGTCTCTCAGTGCCAGGAGCACTAGACCTGTTTTGGGATCTTTGATGCACCTTTCCTTTAGCTGAAGATACGTCAAGTTATCCTTGGTGTTTGGGTCAAAGAAGCCTTTTGTGTCGTCTCCTTCATAGGTTAAGATCTCATTCATCTCTTTGTTGAAGTAGCCCCTTCTGTAGGCCACATCAACATCAATACGATGGCTCTCTTTCGGGTCAATAATCCCACCACTTGCAATTTGTGCCTCCAGCAGACGAATTCCATGGCCCTTTTCAATTAGATCTTTGTCAATGGCCTGGAAAAGGGAGATTGTATTCCCGGTTTCTGGATCTGTGTATCCAACGACAGCCTTCTCTGCAGATATCAGCTTCTTTTTGAACTCGTTCCCAACCACACCTCTCTTAACTGCCTCCTCCACCGTCAGGAAAACATTGTTGACCGGATCAATTATGAAACCAGAGGCAGCCTGGGCCTCAAGAAGCTCGAGGGTAGTCCCTCTCATGATCAAGCCTTCTTTCATGGCCATGTAGAAGGACATGGTTCTGTCTTTGGCCTCGTCATAGATACCGGCAATGCAGGAAGAGCCGTAAAGGTAGTTCTTCAGCCTGTCTTCAATATCTTGGCTAGTGAGGGTGCCCTGGTAAACTTTCTCCAGGTCAGCCGTACTCAGAAGGTCAGAGGCAACCAACTCTGTCATGGTAACTTCACTACGAATCCCCTTCACAGTCATGCATTTTTCTTTGCCGCCAGGGAGTAGAAGAAGGCCAGAGACAGAATCGATTTTACACTTCAACTTCAAATCACTATAGTTTATCTTTTTCCCTGAAGTTGGATCCAGGTAACAGGCAGGCTTCTTGTTCAGAGTCATGTAGAGGTCCTCGTCAATAAGGTTGCGGTCCAAAGCCAGATCTTTAGGCAGGAACACGCCAAGTACTGGGTCAATGATACCACCAACAGACTCCTGAGCTTGAAGCAAACGAATTGCAGTCGGCTTGTCAATGCGACCCTGTTTTAGAACCTGACCAACAGACAGCAACTTGCCACTGAATGGATCTTTGAATCCTGTGCTGGCTGCTTCAGCTGTCAGCAAAACATCTCTATCTTCTGCATCTACAAGTCCTCTGGTGCAAGCAGTATCCACAGGCATCTTTTCGTTGAATGCTGGGTCCACGATATAGCCAGTTGCAGCTTGGGACTCCAATAGCATTAGGGCACACTCTCGGCTGAGTTGACCTTTGGTTTTGGCTTCTGTGAAGGGCATTTTGCCCTGGGCACCTCTTGTCATGCCAGCAATTATACCAGTACCCTTCAGACTTATCTGGATGTCCACAGCAACCTCTTCTACTGTCTTCCTGCCACTGAGAAGCATTTCTAGAGTTGATTTGCTGATTATACCGCAGTCGCAGAGCTGGTGGGCTGTAACTTTGCGGCGCACTCCGTCAAACAACAACTTGGATGGATCTATTGTTGAAACCTTCTCGGATGTCTGGGTCTGTCTGCTTAGCGAGGAGGGTCTCTGTTGCAACATCAGTATCTCTTTCTCCAGTGTCTGTCTCCTCAAAGTCATCTCCCTGGACTCCTTTTCAGAGATCAGCCGCTGACTCTTGTATGTCTCCTCAAGGGTCCTCAGCTCCCTCGTCAGCCTCTCCACCTCGCTCTTCATGGAAGCCCTTTCTCGATCAGCCCTGTCCCGGTCAGAGTCTCCCTGCCTCTTCTCGCTGTCCCTCAGCTCAAACTGGCTCTTGAAATAGGCCAGATCTTTGCGCACAGAAGTGTTTTCCTCTGTCAGGCGCTGCTTGTTGCGGAGCTCCGTCTCCAGTGAGAGTTTAATGCGGGTGAGCTCCTCCTCAATGCGCTGCTGGCGTATTTTGTCTTGCTCCATCATTTTCATCTTGCTCAGCAGACCCTCCCTCTCTTGCTTCAGCTCAGTGAAGGAGCTTTTGGATTCGTGAATCATCATTGATGTCTGTGGAGACATAAGCAAAACACAATTACAGTTTAGATTCCAATTTAAAGGATTTAAATTCACTTAATATTTCCCAATTCCCTTATGTAAAGGCGTAGAAAACAGTATGAAAGCAAGTTATTTATACCTTTTGAATTACAAAAAAAGGACATGAAATGCAAATACAAAAGGACAGGATCATGATATTTTGCATTCGCCTTAGTATTAAATTAAATTAGTATGCAGTTATGTGGCAGGTGATGGCTTGTTTTAGTAAGTGCGGTTAATGATTGGTTGAGGGCCCAGATTATTCAAAATAAATCAGATTTTGAAAATGGGAAGCAATTTTGTGAAGCATGAAGCAATTTTAATTCCTTATACCTAGGCATGCAAGAGAGAACAAAACTAGTCAAAAAAACTAGGATTATTCCTCAGCGCAAGTATACCTCAATGGATTGCTTTTGGATTTTGTCTATTTCCAACTTAAGCTTTTCTCTCTCCTTGGTCAGGTCATTGATGAAAGCCTCTAGTTCCATGGTTCTCTTGCTGCTGCTCTGGAGCTGTAAATGTAAAGCCCTGATCTGGTTGCGACTCTCTTCGTCTACACTCTCTGTGTTTGCCCTCAGGTCATCTCTGTCCTGCTTCGTGGTTCTCAGCTCCTCTTCCAATCTCAGCCTCTCTTTGGTGATGCTCTGGGTCTGGCTCTTCAGCCTATTGACCTCCGTCGTGCTTTCATTCAGCAGGCGGGTCTTCTCCTCAATGGTCTTATACAGGCTCTCACTCCTTTGGTTGAGCTCACGGTAACGGCTCTGTTCCTCCAGCAGCTGCTTCTTCACTTGCTTTAGCTCTTCCGCCATCTGGTTAAGTTTGTCGGTGGTGAGCCTCAAATCCCGGACGCTCTTATCTAGGGCCTCCTGCAGGGTCTTGACGTCCATGCTATATCTTCTCTCACAATTGGACGCTTCCTCCTGAATGCTTCGCAGGCTGGCAATGGTTGTGGTGTGCTCTCGGCAGGAGTTCTTCGTCCTCTCGAGCTCGGCGTCAAGCCTCTTTCTGCAGGTGAACTCCTCCTGGTAAGCCATCTTCTGCTTCTGCAGCTGGGACTCCATGTTGTCCAGTGCGCACTGCAATTCCTGGGTATGGCTCTGCAGCCTGGCTGCACTCTGCTCCGCTTGAGTTTTTGAACTGGTCGTTTTCTCCAGCTGCAGGTGGATGACAGATCTCTCCTGCTCCGAAGCCTGGAGCTTGTTCATTGCGTCGATATGCGCCTTGTTCTTCATCTGAAGTTCTGTCTGGACCTCCCTCAACTGACTGATCTCCATCTCAAAGCCTCTCCTCTTCCTCTCTTCCTCCTGCAGGCTCTGCTTGAGGAGACTGATCTTTCTGGTCAACTCCTGATTGCTGCTATGTGCCTCCTGTAGCCTGAGGTCGTCCTCTCCACTCCTCTGGACCAGGGTCCTCAGCTGCACCTCTATCTCGCTACGCCTCCTAACCTCCTCGGTCATCCTCTCCCTCTGCTGGAGGACTTCCTGTTCTGCCTTGCCCTTCTGCTCATCTCTCTGGGCTATGGACAGCCTGAGTCTCCTCAGCTCCTCCTCTAGGTCCCTCTTCTCGTCCGTGAGTCGGTCACATATCAGTCGGGCCTCTGTGGCGTCTTCCTCCTTTTGCTGCGAGGACAGCTGCACGGACGTCTTGGTGACGTGGATCTCCGTCTCGAAGGTCTGTCTGAGTTGACTAACCTCCTGCTTGTGCTGTGTTCTTACCTTTGACATCTCCGACTCTGCCCCGCGGCGGCGCGCCGCCTCCTCCTCCAGCTGTATCTTCAGCCTTTCTAGTTCACGTTCCTTGTCTTTCACCAACTTCTCAAGGTCAATCTTCGACCAGTTCACCTCCTCTAGCTCCTTCTGCCTGCGGCGCACGGCGGACTCATACTCCTCCTGCTGACTGGTGTAACGTTCTTCGGCAAGCCTCCTCTTGCGCACCTCTTCGTCCAGCTGGTACTGGAGCCGGGACAGCTTGTCATTGAGATCCTTTAGCTGGTTTTGGGTGCTGTCCAGACTCTCCCTGGTGGCGTTGACCTGGATGACTGAGGTCATCTTCACCTCTTCCAGAGAGATGAGTTTCTCCTTGGACTGACTGAGCTCCAGCTTATAGCGGGCCAGTGCGTCCTCCAGAGACTGGTTCTTGTGGTTGCGGTCCTGGAAGGACTCCTTCAGACGTCTCAGTTCTTCCTCCAGGAGCTCAATCCTGGTGTTCCTCATCTGGTGGGGTCACAAAGTACAGCAAAGTCAATAGAGCCGTTTTTACCGAACAAAAAGATTTCTCTATTTAGAAATTGTGTGCAATCAAATATTAACGTCTCATTTTTGTTCAAAGACTTGTGTTGAGAACAAAGGCATGACGTCGGGAGCACGAACAAGCCTTACCTTTAGCTCTTCCATACTCTTGAGCATCTCTCCTAGAAACTTATGGTAGTCACCGGAGCGGGTCAGGAGTTCGACGTAGCTCGAGTGAAGCACTGTCGCCTTAGTAAAAAACAAATATCGGATGATAAGTAACGGCCTACCCAAATTCCCAAGGACACAAGATGAAACAAGTTAATGCCATGCAAATGACACGGTACACTCTACACAATGTGAAAGTGTACAGCAGGGCTTTGAATTTTGCCCAAAAATCCTATTCAAAGTTTGTTTGTTTATTAATATTAATATTAGAATATATTCGAATATATATGAATAATATTTTGATCATTAAATGCCTTCTGTAAGGCCTGGATTGGGCTCCGCGAGGTTTGTTTACTGCGTTGCTATGGTTACCGGTCTAATCAATACTTCATTCACTGCCTCTTCCGTGGTCAATACAATATTATGAATGGACTGCGTCGGGTTCTCCGACGTCTCTCCCTTTTGGCCTGCCCATAACAGGTTTGAATATTAAGGGCTGCCTAATATTCATTCGAATTTTGATTACATTTTTGATATTCGAATTATATTAGAATAACAAAGTTCGGAGTCAAAGCCCTAGTGTACAGTGCAGCAATTTGATTTAGTCATTGCACAGGATATTAATTTGGCGATGGTAACACCCAAATAGTCAACAGTGTTTTGACACACTGCACCTTGCTAGCAAATACCCACTACTACATGACAGAAAACATTAAATTCTCTATAACCAATAGCTACCAAATCAGCCCCATGTTGATGGGTAACGGTAAACTGATGCTGGATCAGAGGATCTCCTACCTCTTGCCTGACCGTAGAGGCAGGGCTCTTCAACATTGTTCTCTTGATGGGAACGTTGAGCAAAGTCTCCAGACCTGCACTGTATGAGGCCAGCTGTAGCTCATAGTCCTGCACGGACCCAACAAGGGATATACAATTACACAACTGCAACTCCATAGGCCTGCTGTACCGTCAGCGGCATAGTGACAACCAATTTAAATCTCTGTTAATATATATATTTTGTGTACAGTGTGTGTACATCGATACTAACCTTAATGGAAGAAGCACAGATCTCTGCGTCCTTCTGAACATCTTCCACTTTCTCATGCTTTCCTTTGATTTCATTATATAGCACCTGCGCAAAAAGAGATGGATCATTAAGATAGACTAATGGTAGCTGATGTCATATGAAGCATATCGAGTTCCTTGTAGCACAACTATATCTTCTGTCATCTTACTTACATTAATGAGAACGTACATTGGCAGTAGGATAGCGGTCAATAATAATTCAGTTATTTAAACATTTTGGTTTGTCAAGGGATTACATTTGCCAGCTCAATTGTCGTTGAGTTTCGTCTCGGGCGATTTCCAAGTAAATCCAAAGCATACATACAAGGACATCTACCAATATGCAGTTATACTAAGTTTTACCGTCAAAAGTATCTTTAACGAGTTTGAAAAAGAATACGAAAAATATCAAAACAAATAAATGAACTCATAATAACTGTAAAGTGAATGTCTTCAATCCAGCAGCCATGTGTGATTCGGTGTGACTGTGTTGAGCGGAAACAACATGCCTTCTGCTGGTTGAGGTGATCCATCAGAGCCGGGATGTCGGTGAACTTGACCGTCTGCAGGCTGTCCTGCCGTATCCGGGTATTGTCTATCCATGTCTCCAGGTTACCGCTGCTCTTATGGTAATCTCTGAGCTCCTTGTCCTGCTTCTCCAGGTCCCACAATCTTTGGGGGGGAGGGGGGAGGGAGGATGAAAGAGCGTGCGGAAGAGGAAATGAAGGCGTGGGTGGTGGAAGTATTTTTAGGGCTCTTTCTGACTGGAGAAAAGAGGATGTAAGCACGCAGGTGGTTGTCTAGGATGTGGCTGGGTTTCAACGCCATCTCAAGGCCATTTTGTACAGTCATTGTGTCAGACATTTTGTCCAAGGGTGTGTGGTGAATTGTGCTTATGTTGATGTGGGGCTGTTTGTGTTTTTCCTTCTTGTCGTGTCAATCTGGTTTCTATCATACACTATTCCATAATAATAATAAAGATAATAATAATAATAATAACAATAATAATAATTATGATTATGATTTATTATTATTGATTAATAAATGTGTTATTTGTGTTATTATTATGATAACTTTAATTTACAATAATATTTTTTTATAATTTATGAAGGATAATAATAATAATTTATAATCTTACCTGCTGTCAATCTGAGACCGTATGCGGCTCCAGCGGTCGTTAAGCTGGCCCACCTGCTCAGCGTACTTGGTCAGATCCACGTCACACTTGTGGAAGTTCCTTGAGATCTGGCTGTTGTACTGCACTGCTGAGGCCAGTTCAGAGTCCATGGCAGAGAGAAGGTCTCTCTTCTGGTCAAGCTCCAGCCTCATTTGCTATTGGGCCGCATGAATAACAGTGCCGTTCAAAACACGCCCCTTTCATTTGAACGCTTTATGGTTTACATTTATCGCTAAGGCATTTTTTATGAAATAAACATGATACTATATCATCATTAGTGGGAAATAGAAAATAACTACATGGAATAATACCAGAATGAACCCTAAAACACCTACACCGTTTGTGTTGTGTGTAACACAACACTATCTCATCTTAGATAATAGCTGCAATAAATATTTGCCTTTGTCAGATTTGAGATTCTGCAGAACGTGAACACACAAACCTTAAGGGTGGATCGGTACTCGTCCACCTCGCGGGTGTCAAGGGAGGTGGTGTCCTTCTCAGTCAGCAGCACCTCGTTCACCTGCACCACATCTTGGACCTGGTTCATGTTCTGCAGCACGCCTTTCAGGCAGGACAGCCTGCGCACAACACGACAAAATCACAATCAATGACACACCAACCTTAGTGACTACATCATCCTTCACTTTAGGTTACGTTAAGGTCTGGTTGAGGAGATCTGGAGCACACAGAAGGCCGAACTTAAAGGAAGGACTCTTATTCTTAAGCCCAGATCACAGAATTTCGGTTCCTTTTTGTAAAACAAGTGCAACGGAAATCTTAACATAATGATCCAGAAATACTTAATGTAATACTTAATAATATTTGTATCCTTTTTTTGGATACCGATAAGGTCGCGACTGAAACCACTCGCGTAGCAAAAGGCCCAAATGATGACACACAGTGTTCTGGTAGATAAGAAAGTACAGGGAGACTGTGTTTCCCGTTATGCACCTGGCCTTCCTCTGACTACAATCAAGGTTATTATGCTGGCATTGAAACACTGTTGATAATTTTCTTGTCAGCCAATAAGATCCGACTATGTGCTTTAAAAAAATATCCCAAATTCTTCAGTTGAGAGAGAGAGACTATTCTGAAATGCTTGTAAACCTGTTTCTCTGCAAAACATATTTCTACGTGCGTCCCGACAATGGCTTTCTGCCTCGGGATCTATGCTCAGTCTCCATCCATATAAAGATTGAAGAAGGTTTAAAAGGTGGATGACTTCACCTGTTGAAGTAAGAGTTGTTCAGGCCTTGCAGGTCTCCGATCCTCAGGTTGATGTAGTCCAGCTGAGAGCGTAGGTACTTGGCCTGCTCTGAGTCGGCAGGGATCCCATCCAGCTGCTTCAGGATCCTCTCCCTCAGACGGATGTACTCGTCGTGGAGGGCGTCAAGGTCCTTGCTCACCACCTGGCAACCGCAGCACATAGAACGAAGGATTCTCATCAAACGAGAACACATCACCATGAGTGATGGGACAAAATATTGATACGGCGATATAGCATCGCTCTTCTTTGTGCGATACGAGAATTGAAACACTGGCGCCAAACATAGATACATATTTCTTTTATAATTTTTGTTTTGTTTTGATTATAATTATAATTTTTTGATTTATTATTGCATTTTTATGCTTTATTCATGAACTGTTAGACAGAATGGTCCTTGCCAAATATAGATATTTTAATTGATAAAATAAGGCGCACTAAAGTTTCTAAACAGATTTCCCTTCTCCCAGCGTCACTGCTTCATTGCTCCTCCAGGTGGCGCTCAACACATGAATGAGGGAAAACTGAACCGAAGTTAACTAGCCACAGGAGTATCTGAAGAACTCAGTTTGGACCATAAATATATAGACAGAAAGAGTAAAGGACTGTATGTAATCATTTGATGAGCTATGCCGGGTAGACCGCTTTGCACCAACGCACCGTGCAATGCAATGACTGCATACAATTAGTGTGCGATGGTGGCTATCCAACCGTCAAACCTTGAGCAAGGTCAACGGCGTGCTCTACCAATCGACCCGTACACCGATAACCACTAGTTAACGAACGACCACCGCCTGGGTGGCGGTCCATAAGGTCACCGCGGGGACAGGGCGGGGGAAGGGGACCCACCTGCAGCTTCTGGAGGTTCAGGGAGCACTCGCGCACGCTGTTCTCGCCCAGGGGCAGGTGGAGGTGGTAGGTGAGGCTGCTCTCGGTGACCTCCAGCCTCCGGCGAAGGGCGTCCAGGTCGTTGAGCAGGCTGAGGCTCAGGGTGCTGGGCGCTGGGGCGGGAGGCGGGGCGGTGACCTTGGTCACCTTCACGACTTTGACCGACGTCTCCGTCGGGGACGGTACGGTGGGCTTCACCACGGGGACGACTGGGGCCGGGGCTGGAGGGGAGGACGTGAGTGAGAGGGGGCTTTTGATTCGTCGTCTTGATTCATTAGCGTTTGCTTTAGTCAAGTAAGGCGCGTTTCATCTGTTTGTATTATACATTTTTCGAAACTTTGCTTTGTTTTTTTTGTCCCGTTTCTCTGGTTCATTTAGCGCTTTGCAGGACTCACTGTAGGTGGGCAGCTGGACGATGAGGCCGTCGTAGTGGTTCTGGGCGAAGGCGAACTGGCCCTTGATGTTCTTCTGCTCCTCCTCGCCAAACAGCTCGGAGCCCTGGCTGGTGCGCAGGAACTCCTGGTAGTGGGTCTCCAGGCGCTTGATCACGGTCCGGTACTCATCGGGACGCATCTTGGACAGCTGTGTATATGTACGGTCAGAGAGAGAGAGAGAGAGAGAGAGAGAGAGAGAGAGAGAGAGAGAGAGAGAGAGAGAGAGAGAGAGAAAGAAAGAGAGAAAGGCAAGGGTCGGGTTAGAGAGGGCAAAGACGTGCTGTAGGCTGGAAGTCATTTTGCCATTCAGCAGACGTTTTTGTCGTAATGTTAATGCTAGTGTAGGACCGCAAGTGGGAAACCAACCTCGTTTCAAGGTGTATTTGCTATGTGATTAGCGATGTGATGGTAGTGATGGTAATCATTTGGAGCGGTAATGGTGACTGTTGTTGTCTTAAATAGCAGTACAAATGGAATATAGCCGCAGGGACGAAACAAGGAATGAGGACCCTGCTACAGACGCACCATAGTGAGAGTGAGGGAGTTGATGTAGTTGATGTCTTGGCTACAGTACTGCCATGCGATCAGACTCTTGATGTTGATGTAGAGCTGGTTCCAGATGCCCATGATGGCTTCGTAATACTGCTCATTCCTGGGGAGAAGAGATGAAGAGAAGGACTTCAGGAACTCATGTGACTCATAGTCCTTTATACTCCCCGCACCAAACTTATCATGCAAAGTGGTCAACATTTACTAGTGTCTTTAGTGTGTGTTTGTGTGTGTGTGTGTGTGTGTGTGTGTGTGTGTGTGTGTGTGTGTGTGTGTGTGTGTGTGTGTGTGTGTGTGTGTGTGTGTGTGTGTGTGTGTGTGCAAAGCAGAATGTAAATACAGTGTTTGTGGCTTTCTGTTAACCCTCTACTGCCTTTTGTCCTCCTCCTCTAAATCCTCTAAATCATCTAGCATATCAAACTTTTAAACCATAAATGACCAACTTTGTTAATCCCGGTGTTAGATTATCTCAAACTAACGACAATCTTTTGGAGAACATTGTTCTCCCTCTTGCCTTGCGAAGATCCAATACGACCGAAGGAAGTGTTGACATTGACACAACCCAAAACTAAACATAACCTACGACAGAGACTAGACGACGTGTGTTTGCTATGACCTAAATTATACAACCTGCCTGCGTTCATTCCCACAGCGAGACCTCTGTTTGGTTCTTGCTTTGCATCCGTCTACCCTAAACCAACATCGTTATTCTTTCCCTGTGTTGCTTCCTCTTACTTGTTTGCCAGCCCGATGCTCAGGGGGTTGGGAGGGGGGATGAGCAGACACACCGAGGGGATCAGCATGTCCAGCCCCCCTGGGCCTGTCACTTGCCACTTGCTGCGCTGGGAGTTGTCCTTCAGGATGCCCTCGTTGCCCTTCAGAATGCTCTTCTGCACACACACACACACACACACACACACACACACATACACACACACATACACACACACACAAGTTTTAGTACATTCTACCCAATATCATCTCCGCAAATGTATTACTCACTAGACCTGTGTCACATGGAATAATGTTTCATGCATGGTACATTCTCATTTAAAATACCTTTGTGCCCCACTCAGACACATTCATTTACCAACTTTGGACACTTTTAATAACTAAGTGAGTACTGATGCATGTCCGAATGGTCTTGTTTGAAGTCACTGGACCATGTGTGTGTGTGTGTGTGTGTGTGTGTGTGTGTGTGTGTGTGTGTGTGTGTGTGTGTGTGTGTGTGTGTGTGTGTGTGTGTGTGTGTGTGTGTGTGTGTGTGTGTGTGTGTGTGTATTGATGTACTGAGTACTGATGTCGTACCTGTTATGTTTGAAGTCGCTGGACCATCACTATGTGTGTGTGTGTGTGTGTGTGTGTGTGTGTGTGTGTGTGTGTGTGTGTGTGTGTGTGTGTGTGTGTGTGTGTGTGTGTGTGTGTGTGTGTGTGTGTGTGTTGATGTCTGACCTGGTCTTGTTTGAAGTCGCACAGGGCCTGGACCATCACCGTGCTGGAGCTCCTCTCCTCAGGGTTACGAGGCTTCAGCCTCACAATGCTCTTGGACTTGGTCACCAGACTTTGGACCTGCCTCTTGTTCTCCATGATCTTCTCCTTCTCTTTCTACACACACACACACACACACACACAAACACACACGCACGCGCACACACGCGCACACACACACACACACACACACAAACACGCATGTAAATCAGAACAGAAACAAAAAAGATAGCAGCCATTTTGAAATGACTTCAGGCTATCAATTGTGCAGTTCTCTAAGCTGCGTGTCCCTGCATGCGCCAATTAAATATGAATAAATAGAGATCTTATCATTTACATTGAGTTCCATGGCACCAACAACAGCCCCTTTGAACTAAACACTCATAAAGTTGTCTTTTGTTACAAATCCAACAGCTCACATATAAATTATACTTCATCCCATGTGTAACTAGTGTTGAGAGATGCGTGTTTGTGACACACGACTTGACGTCTGCGAAACAAGCAAAAACCTGATTCCACAGTATTCTTTACCTCCAGGTCTTTCAGGAGATCCAGGAGCGATTCCAGCGAGGTCTGCTTGTCGCATGTGAACTTGTTCCGGACATGTTCGTGTTGTTTCTGCAGTTTGCCATAGGTCTCGTTGGCTTCCTTGAAAAACTGAAGTGGGGAAAAAAAATGAAAAGGAAATTAGGGGATTGTTCTCGGAAAGCCTTGTCGTCATGCCATCTGGAGTTCCCCGTGTGGGAGCCAGAACATCTGATCTCATGTGTTTTTCTCACCTGATGGTAGGCGGCGTTCTCCTTCAAGTGGACATGAATGCACTTGGTGATCTGAAGCAGCCAGCTCCACTGGGTCTGCAAGGTGTCCATGTAAGCCTACAAGAACAACAAGAACAACAACAACACAGTCCAAATCAGACGCCAAAACACACTAGCCAATCTATTCAAAGGCATTTACAAGTGAACCAGTGAGTGTCCAACCCCCAGATGCATAACCAATTTAAAACCTTACATCCACAAAGGGTGCAAAAATATCTACTATTGTTCTGGTTATTTTACGCATGAAGACATTTATTTTAAGCCAAATAATTGTATCATTTCAGTATCCCAGGTATTCATAAATTACCATGTTTTGACTCAATAGGCATCATCCATCCATGTTTACTTTGTGCCTGACAATCCTATTTGTATAACTACATCATTTGTAGAAATGGGTCAATAATGACACATGCAATAGTCTCATTAGAGCAACTATAATAATACATTCGTGTAATGTATTTTTTGGGGTGAATTGAAGCACACAATTGCATATCTAAATGCATGTACTTCAGATTCACGTCCCCAGCATTTGACACTCTCTGCTCCCAAACGACGCAGACCGCCGCGACCCGACCGCCGCGACCCGAGCGAGCGCTCACCTCGATCTTGTCGGAGGCGGGGTGGTTTTTGTTGAGCAGGCCGTCCACCTTGGTTTTGAGTTTGTTCAGCTCCTTCTCCTTCTCCTCCAGAGCACTCATCATCTTCTGTGATGGAAACAGGGGGCGTGGAGGTGAGTGAGGACAGGAGCTGTCACTGTTGCCTACACCACAATCAACATGCGCAGCCTTGTTCTCCTCTCTACCTCTGTTATTAAGTGTTATTAAGTAATTATGTGTCCTGTTATGTTGTTACGTGTTTCAATGTTGATTCATTGTATACTTGTTGGAATCTTTCAATTCATATCTAAACTATTATTAAGTAAAATAATTCTCATTCTATGAAAATGTCTGCAACAAAAATATAGTAGGAACTGATCATCACCATGAATACATTTCTTAAGCTATTGATTAATGTTGATGAGCAGTTTTCGTAATACATTTTTGTCTTATACATTTCTATAGAATGAGAAATATTTTACTTAAACTCCTGCTTCAAATAAAACAGAAAAAAAAACAGAAACACATGACATCACATACCTCCTAAGTACTTAGGAAGTAAAAGCACTTAATAAGTACTTAGTAGTACCTTCTATATTCTACTCCCACTCCATTGACCAGAACCCATGAGGCTGTATGTATGGGTGTGGCCCTTACTGAGTAGCCCTCCTGCTTCCTGGGGATGTACTGCTCGATGTTCTTGTCTCCCCAGTCGAAGACCAGCTCCTCCTCCTCCCTCTCGTTCACCCACATGATGGCCCGGGAGATCTCCTCGATGATTCCCTGCAGCTCGCGGAGCTCCGAGAACCGTTTGTCCGACATTTTCTAAAGGGAGAGAGAGTTGGACAGGCGGTCTTTTGTGAGAAGGCGGATGTCAGAGGACGATAACGTCTGATGATAATGAGGGGTCATTTAGGGCATTTAGCAGACGCTTTAATCCACGATACTTACAAGAAGAGTATTTGTCAGAAGAGAGAGAGAAACAATATATCGCCATCGTTACAGTAAGGGTGTTCATAGAAGCAAGTGCCAAGCACCAACAATCGTTAGGTTAACCCGTTCCCCGTAAACCAAAAAGATAGCTAGGATAAGATGAATTTTTTTCATGAATTGTTTCATGTCAAATTATTTGTTTGTTTTACCTGCAGACTGGACCACTCCTGTTCCAGTGTGTTGAGTCTGGGCTTGTCACGGCTCATGTTCTGAACAACAGGGGTTAAAGTTTCAATGAATTTCATTGCAATGGTGAACAGTAGACACAATAATATCCTTCATATGAGTTTCAGTTCATAAACCAGTCCTACAGCTGAATAATAAGAATGAAGCTCATTGATAAAGGGGAATAAATAAGAGGAAGAGGAGAAAGAGGAGGAAGAGAATGTGGAGCAGGAAGATTTAGATGAGGATGATGAAGAAGTAGACGAGGAGGTTGATGAAGATGAGGATGATGAAGAGGAAGAGGAGGAGGAGGATATAGAGGAGGAGGAAGATGAATTGGAGGAGGAGGAGAAGGATGAAGATAAGAATGATGAAGAGGAGGAGGAGGAGGAGGAGGAGGAGGAGGAGGAGGAGGAGGAGGAGGAGGAGGAGGAGGAGGAGGAGGAGGAGGAGCTGGAGGAACAGAGACAGAGAGACTAGAAGGTAAGTGATTCTCCACGTACCAGCTCGTCCCTGGCCCGGTCCACCTCCACACTCCTCTGTATGGAGTTGTGGAATTTGTTATGGCTGATGGTCTGTTGATCCAGGGCCTCAGCATCATCCCCCCACGGCGCGGTCTCAATCAGACGCTGCAACACGGAGGAACAAGGCTTACTATCGTGGCAAATAAATAACATCCATAAGGAAAAGATACATTAAATAAGCGATATACGTGAAATAAAAATGAAAAACACAATCATGCTGTACATTATACAGGACTTGCTTTATATCGCTTGTAATGCATTTCGTTATTCAGTGTGTTTATAACTTCCCCTTTTGTCCACTAGGTGTCATCAGATGCACACGCAGTAAATCAATTTCTCCGGCTTGCCAGCGCCTACCCTACAGCAAACAATTCCAAGCTACCCCCCTCCTCCTCTCCGCCTCCTCCTCTCCTACCCTCCCCTACCTCCCCCCCCCTCTAACCACCCCTCCCAGCCATTTTTCACTGCCCTGGGCTTTGATAAGAGCTCTTCTGGGAAACCAGCCCCAGATGGCTCCTCCTTCACAGCTCTCCCTGACTTTTTCACCCCCCCCCCCCCACACACACACACTCCCTCTTCCTTTCTCTGCCCGATTCAATCTGCTTTGTTTAAGCGCCCCTCCCATTCCCCGTCCACGACTTTAATGGCTGAGAGGAAGGCAGCAAAGCCAAGTCATTGGACCAAACAGAAAGAACCAACACAAAAAAAGGTCAAGGAATGCTAAATAGAAGTCTGTGTGAAAGGAGAACTAATGCAACAAGTAAGCTACCTTTAAACAGACACACACACAGGCGCATGCGCACACGCACACACGACTAGAGATACTAGGAGTGGGGAGAGGGGAAAAATAGGTCAGCAGGTGTTTCCAGTTGGAAGCCCGTTGCTGTAGGTAGGGGCCTCAGGCCTGAGGGGCCAACAGGATTTTAACACAAAACTTGCCAACACAGAGTACGAACACGTCGGGCAGGGAAGGCAGCTTAATACCAGCTTGAGAAACACTGTAGAAACGGGATCGTTGACGTTGAAGTCATAAGTGAAGGCGAGGCCGGGGCGGGAGGGGTGGAGAGAGGAATTATAGGGTGTGTGTGTGTGTGTGTGTGTGTGTGTGTGTGTGTGTGTGTGTGTGTGTGTGTGTGTGTGTGTGTGTGTGTGTGTGTGTGTGTGTGTGTGTGTGTGTGTGTGTGTGTGTGTGTGTTTGTTTATCAGTTTGAATTCGAGTGCTGTCGCTGCAGCTACTGGTGCTGGTGTTGCTGGTGGGTTAGTGTCAGGGCGTGTTCACCGAGGTATGCGAGCGATCAGCCAAAGGAACAGACATACCAAAAACCAGCCTCGCGTGACCCCGCTGAACGCCGAGTGTCACATTTCACACGACTTCACCTCGTTCCTCATTTTCCCTCTCTCTCGCACTCTTTCTCTCTCCCTCACTCCCTCCCTGTCCTCCCTTCCCGGGATTCCATCCTGTCGGTCTTTCACAGGGTCAGCAGAACCCTTTGCTGTTTCTTTTTCTCTTTCCCCTCACTCCACCTCCCTCGGAAACACTACCTCACTGTGCTATCGGCTTTCCTTTTGTTTGCTGGGTCCCGTCACCGTGGGTACGGTGATGCATCTTTCACTCGGGGAGGGCCCTGTCTCGGTTTTACAGAGCGTGTCTTGCTGGATTCAGTTACTGGCCGCTATGTAGACAGGCTTCTGCTTTTTCTACTGTTTTGACCACCCTTGTTCCTTGTTCTCTCTCTCTCTCTCTCTCTCTCTCTCTCTCTCTCTCTCTCTCTCTCTCTCTCTCTCTCTCTCCCCCTCTCTCTCTCTCTCTCTCTCTCTCTCTCTCTCTCTCTCTCTCTCTCTCTCTCTCTCTCTCTCTCCCTCTCTCGCTCCCTCGTTTTCCTGTTTTTGTTAATTTGACTCCTTCCAACAGAGAGTCAAAGTCAGAGAGGAAGAGAGAGAGAGAGAGAGAGAGAGAGAGAGAGAGAGAGAGAGAGAGAGAGAGAGAGATAGAGAGAGTTGGAGACAATCAACTTGGCCTAAGAGTGCCAAAATAACACACTCCCACACACACGCACACACACACACACACACACACACACACACACACACACACAGTACTATTTATAAGTCTCCAATGTGGTCAAGAGGTGGGGGAGTGTGTGTTATCACAGTTTCGCTCTATCGGTGGAATCCTAAGCGATGCGTTCATTCACTCCTCATCCTCATTAACGGAGTTTAACAACCACTGCCAGCAAGTCTGTGTATGTGTTTGTGCGTGCGTGTGCGTATGTGTGCGTGTCCGTCTGACTGTGCGCGTGGGGTGGGGGCTAATGAACTCACTTTCTGCTGACCGATCCAGCCCATGGCGTCGTTGAAGCTCCGGGAATCGTCCACGGAGGTCAGGCTGCCTCTGCTCCACCTCTGGGTGGTGGCCATGCCGCCGGCCATGTTCTGCTGGATGACCCCCTGCATGTGCTGCAGCTCGTCCACGCTGAGGTGGGGGGCAGAAATAACTACGTCAACAGTGACACCACACACAAGTAATATGAATGTAATACACAGCGGCTCAGTCCATTGACACACAAACAACATGCCGACTACGCCTCTTTGCAACGCAGGTTTGATTCCTGACCTACATTCCTTTGTGTCGTTGAGCAACGAGTATGTAATAATAAGTCTGTCTAATACTTAGAATTGATTTATTGTTTAGAGTAGATAATAAGTCTGTCTAATACTTATGATCGCTTTATTGTTTAGAGTAGATAATAAGTCTGTCTAATACTGATAGTCGATTTATTGTTTACGTTGTTAATCAACGATTAGATTATATGCCTGTCTAATACTGATAAATACTGTCGATTAATTGTTTACATCGTAAAGTAGCAATAACAAACATCTGCTGCGTAATGTTGCAGTTTGGTTTAAATGTTTGGTTCTTCGACCATTTCAAAATGGATTGTTTAGTTATTCTTGTCTGCCGGTCAGTTAAAGCATGCACACTGAAGAAACGTTGAACTTTGAACTTCCGATGGCGTATGTTATTATTAATATACATTTTATGGATTAAATGATTAATCAATCAATCTAAAATTTATTCTGAATTTTAAGCGACTGAATAGAAACATTTGTTGCAGCCCTAATATCGTTGCCTTTCTTCTACAACCCACTCTGCTGTCCATGAAGCACACGTACCAAATGTTAAAAAAGCCGCGGAGACATGTAAATAACTCTAAAAAGAAACTAGCTTGACACCACGCTGTTCTCTTTGTGTACACAGGGGGAAATGGAGGCCATCGTAACAACACAGAGACGTTATCGGCATTGGGTTCCTTCAGTCCTGTTTATCCAGTTCATTCAGATGCTCCCAGCTGACCGGGAGTCAGGCAAACAAACAATGCTGCAGGCTTTTAAAGAGCCTGGGTACATAGAAAAGCCCCCGTGGGCAAGGCAGCCTTTCCAGCGTGGTACCTTCTGAAGAGATCATGGGGGACGCGCAGCTGCTGCAGGTCGTTGGCACACCTCCTCAGCTGCTCTAGAGACTCTGAGGACATGGACAACAGCTTCTCCACCTCCATGGCCGGGCCCCCCTACACACACACACACACACACACACACACACACGCGCGCACGCACGCACGCACACGCACACGCACACGCAGACAAGCACATACACACACACACACACACAAACAAATGCACACACACACACACACACACACACACACACACACACAGACAAAGACACAGAAACGCAGACAAGCACACACACACACACACACATGCACACACACACACGCACAGACATGCACACGCACGCACACACACACACCCATGTTACGCATCAGAAAAGGATCATCAGTTGAACAATGACAGGCTAGACGATGCACTGTAATGATATTCGTACTCGTCTTGCGTGCACCAGCCCACGGGCTGTTGCGCAACACGGGCGTCTCCCCGGAGTGGACGTGGATCAGAGTGACAGGAGGGAGTGTCACTCCGTTTCAGAATGCCGTCGTTTCACAACACTTTTCATTTCAAGTTAAGCGGGACTGGTTTGTGTCAACAGTTAAATAAGTTAACTGTATTCAACAGCTAAAATAGCATGGGACTTAAGATATTGTAAAAATGCCAAAAAATAGTTTTAGTAATATGATAATAAACAATAATATACATTATTTTTCTTCATATGACTACAACTATAAATAAAAAAATATATATGTACATTAATATATATATATATAAATAATTTACTGCTACGTATAACCCAGAACAGGCAGAACTTTCTTGAAGGTGAAGCCTTCCATTGTATTATCTTGTGTGTGTGTGTGTGTGTGTGTGTGTGTGTGTGTGTGTGTGTGTGTGTGTGTGTGTGTGTGTGTGTGTGTGTGTGTGTGTGTGTGTGTGTGTGTGTGTGTGTGTGTGTGTGTTCTATGTGTCTGTCTGTCTGTCTGTCTGTCTGTCTGTCTGTCTGTCTGTGCGCATGTGTGTGTGTGTGTGTGTGTGTGTGTGTGTGTGTGTGTGTGTGTGTGTGTGTGTGTGTGTGTGTGTGTGTGTGTGTGTGTGTGTGTGTGTGTGTGTGTGTGTGTGTGTGTTACACACTCACCGTCTTGATGATATGCTGGGCTCTCTGCAGGTACTCCTGACACTGACTGTGCAGAAACAACGCTTTGTTCTGGATCCCAATGACACTGGAAGAAGGTAAGCAACATCAAAATGAGGCCTACAACGATTCAATATCATAAACAATGTGCAAAAGCACAAATAAGAACCAGGCAGGATATCATTTCACGAATTAAAAAAATATATATATAGATATATGTTTGTCATAAAGCAAAACACCATTTAAATTGTATTATTTCATTAATTATTTTTTTTTCAAACAATCTTCCAGAAGTCTGTATCAGTGGTTATTGGTTATGGAATATGGAGTCAGGTCAGCTTTCAATGTCTGTCGTCATCAGGGCAGTGCTGAGGGGTGGCCATTAGACCTGTGGACCTCCATTCGAGTCACTGCGCTTCGCTTACGTTTCATAACATTCATTATTATTTGAATGTTTATGCTAGGCAAAAGGAGAAAATGTATGCACCTTTCTAAAACGGAGACTCCGTTTGACCTGTTGTTCAAATGTCAAGACGCACATTGTCCTTTACGCAGTAGATTGTGGAAAGAAAACTATTCTATTGAGATGAAATTCTGGAATATTGCTTTGTCTAAATTTGTCAAACAGAATTGACTATGTTGTATGTGCATGTTTCATAAGCCTGTAGCATTCAGGATAAAAAGTGCAGGCAGCTACCTGTTAGGTTATGAAGAACAGTTCAAAACTTGTAACCTACTTTGCACCTCCGCCTCCGCCTCCGCCTCCGCCTCCGCCTCCACCTCCACCTCCACCGACAGTGCTGTAAACCATTTTCTGTTGTCCTCCGCCGATACTACCACCACCACCGTGCATCGACGATTTGGAGTAACTCGTGTACACCTGGTTGTAGCCGTCGTTATATTCTCCCTGATAGCCGTTTCCACCGACGTGCATCATGGGTCCACAGTCGTTCCTGAAACTCGCACCTGACAGATCGGGCCGAGAACCACTTCTCTGGCCGAGTGTGTTCATCCTCGATTGAGAGTCGTACATACTCATGTTCGCTGTCTGTTGTAATCCAGGCTCGTTGTTAGGAAAATGAAAACACAACAACCAGTTGAAAAGTGAACTCTGCTGTCCCAACTCGGACAGGTCCTGCGCGCTCTGCCTGTAGCGCAGTTGTGCTTCTTGCGTTGGAAGACGGAAGCTCTGTGTTGGATAGAAGCCACACCTTACTGTGTGCGTGCGTATGCGTGTGTCTGGGTGTGTATCTGTGTGTCTGCATGTGTGTGTGTGTGTGTGTGTGTGTGTGTGTGTGTGTGTGTGTGTGTGTGTGTGTGTGTGTGTGTGTGTGTGTGTGTGTGTGTGTGTGTGTGTGTGTGTCTCTCTCTCTCTCTCTCTCTCTCTCTCTCTCTCTCTCTCTCTCTCTCTCTCTCTCTCTCTCTCTCTCTCTCTCTCTCTCTCTCTCTCTCTCTCTCTTGTATTTTTTTCAAGAAAGTATTCCTGCGCCTTGTCCTGTTTAGTGGTTTTGCGAATAAATAGAAAGTGTCCATGTTGGGTTAAACATTTATCCTGCTCGGGTGAACATTCCTGAGGTCAATGTTCTCTCCTGGAATGTATTGCGTGCGTTGACGCAAGAATCTATTTTCATTTCAACATTTATTTTTTAGCTTTGCTTTGTTAAAGAAATTATTATATGTAATATGATATTATAACAGATTTATTTGTGTGCCCAGCCCATTTAATTGGCACGCATTCCCAAAAATGCACAATGTAGTTAACGCCCACTCCTAACATAGGTGTGTCTGGATTGGAAAAGTGAAAGGTGTGAGCGTTCAGGTCTAGAGTCACACACCCTTTTGAGGCATTGCCCAACGTGTAGGCGTGTGACTAAGAGTGTGTGGGTTTGTGTGCATGTGTTTATGTGTGTGTGTGTGTGTGTGTGTGTGTGTGTGTGTGTGTGTGTGTGTGTGTGTGTGTGTGTGTGTGTGTGTGTGTGTGTGTGTGTGTGTGTGTGTGTGTGTGTGTGTGTGTGTGTGAGTGAGTTGTTGTGTGCGTGAGAGATACAAACACTTACATAAATACACGATAACTGAGGTAGGCCCACGTCCAATGTGAAGGTGACAGCATTGAATTTTTTTCATTGGTTTAGGATTTGTCAGCCAATTTCATTACTGATACCTTTATAGTAGCTGTAAATTTGAATGCTAGTTAAATGCTATACAAAGTAGCAGTTCAATTAAATATGCAACAAGGTACCTAGCCTGCCCTCTGGTGCTTTATAGAGAGAGGGGGGGGGGGGGAGAAAAAGAGAGACGGGGGAAAGACTGGGAGACAGCGAGAGAGACAGAGAGAAAGGGGGGGGGGGGGGGAGAGAGAGAGAGAGCGAGAGAAAGGGAGAGTCTGAGAGAGAGAGAAACATAAAGAGAGAGCGAGAGAGGCGGGAGAGTGAGTGAGAGAGTGAGATGTCAATGCATGGAATGTCTTCATCCCCTGACAGCTCTACACCTACAGTGACCCCCCCCCCCACTGCTTGCAGTTAATGCTTGCACACATGTTGTGAGGGACTATAGCCGTTTACGATTCCCAAACCAGGAACAGAATCAGTTTCAGACAGGGATGCTCAACTGGCGGGCAGCGAGCCCTAAGGGCCTCTTGAGTAGGCCGCAGAGCCTTGAACTTTAGAAAGAAGCGAATGAATGAACTCATGTTTCAATGGAAATTCATGTTCCAACAGCTTATCATTTCATTGAGTTTAACCCAAATTGTGGCAAGTTTCTCACAGTACATGAAGGCATTTTTTATTACCGTAATATATATCTAAAATTAGTACGGGCTGACACTCAATGATTCTATAACACATCCTGAGGCTGGAGCAGTCGAGGAACCTGTTTTGAATGCTTTTTTGTATGGTTCAAATCGGCGGTGAGGATACCTTTGGCGGTCTGGGAGTGTGAGAACACACCCAAGCACAAGATTGGACTCACCCTGCATCATAATCCCACCCTGCTCGGCTTAGGTAGGGCTGATGGGTGTCTCTCCTTCTCGTTTTGTCGCTCCCTCTATCCATCTTCTCCTCTCTGAACAAAACCCCAAACGCAAGACAGGACGTGCCTGGTGTGTGAATTAGCCCTGCCCCCCCCGCCCGGCCTCCACCCCCCCGCCCGGCCTCCACCCTAGTGTAAACTGGAGGAAATTAGGTGGAATCAGTTGGACAATTAACCACATAATCACATCAAAGTGGCACAACATGAGTCACATTGAAGCCGTTTTCTTTTTGTCATCAACGCAACAGGTTTGCCCGTGGTATCATCACGCGGTCACTCTGAAGATGGTATCGGGAGCGACTTGTAGAGGCAAGACCCCGGAGGAGCTGTGGCGTGACGAGGAGATCGCCAGCATTCCCAGCAGCCACTACTGTCACCCTTGAGGTGTGGTCTAGGTGTGGCACTTTTCGCTCGTTTGTCTATCATCACACATGGAGCCGCGCACACGCACACACAAACACAGGCATACAGCCACGCACGCAAACACCCGCTGCCCCTCTCTGTTCTTTCTGGAAGATTCTATGGGTGTGCCACCCTGTGAGGTTGTTAGGGCTGCCGCCCTTTCGCCTGCTAGTGTTACCTAACAGTGCATTCGTTTTGGGATATGAAGTATGTAGGTTGGTTTTATGGTGTTGGTGATAAGCCTTGACATAGATTAATTTGGCTGCGGAAGTGGTTCACAGAGTGTGCCAAGACTTACAAGATACGTGCAGTTAATATTGTGTGTGTTTAGTGAGGTCAGGTTCAAGTTCAGGGTCTATTCTGGGAACGCGGTTTCGGTCCAAAGTGAAGAAACGGCAAACATGCAAGACACATTTTAATTGGAGTCAATGACATGAACGGCTAAATGATGAGTCTCCTGGGCGGATAACTGTTTATAATCCTATTGACCTTATCTGAGTCATATAGCGGGAGTTGGATTGACAAAGATTGGCGTTTTCTTACTGGAAGGGTCGAAAGTGAATCCTCCCTCACTTGTTTTGGAGGGAAATGATTACCTCCTGATACTCTGACGTGGCTCAACATCAGAAAAAGGGTTTTGGCAGTAATGTGTCATATTAGAAAAACCCCTTGCTCATTGATGGTAGTATTTGCTGACCTTGCATGTGTATGTGTGGGTGTGTGTTTGTGTGTGTGTGTGTGTGTGTGTGTGTGTGTGTGTGTGTGTGTGTGTGTTGTGTGTGTGTGTGTGTGTGTGTGTGTGTGTGTGTGTGTGTGTGTGTGTGTGTGTGTGTGTGTGTGTGTGTGTGTGTGTGTGTGTGTGTGTGTGTGTGTGACATGCACTTCGAACAGGTAGGCAGATCACAGTGAGGTGTTATTACTCTCTGGCAGCTTCTCACTGTCAGGGTGTGGACATATTAAAACCTCTATGATTCTGGATGTGTGCGTCATGGAGACAAAAGAAATACAGACGATCACAGACCGTTAAAGTGTGACTCACTGCTTACGTATACGTTGGGGAACAGCTGTGTACATGACTAGACATCAGGCCGTGATACAATACGTTGAGAAACAGGTGTGTACGCGACTAGACGTTAGGCCATATTACACACACAAACACACACACGCATGACATCAGCGGGTTGCAATGAAAGTTAAGGTTTTTCAGGGTAGAGTTCTCCGAAATGAGAATGTTTGTTTTGCCCCAAACAGAAGCCCGCTTTGTCCTCAATTTACAGTACACAGACTGTGAGAGAGGGAGAGTCAAAGATGGCTGCTGGAATCTTTCTTAAACCAGCAGGTTGGAATTAACAGAGTGTGTGAGTGTTGGGAGGGAGGGGGGGGGTATTGTACATTATTAATCATTTATATTTATTAAATTAAACATACAAACACTAAATCCAAACGCATACAAACACGCACACACACACACACACACACACACACACACACACACACACACACACACACACACACACACACACACACACACACACACACACACACACACACACACACAAACACTAACACACAACACAAAGGTGTATTTTCCAAGGGCGGTTCCTCTGTACGGCTGACAGGTGTGGCTAGGCAATAAGACAAGCAGGTTTGAATGATAAAAACCCAGACACGAAGATGAACGAACAATGGCTGCTTTCAGTTGGCTGGACTCGGTGGGGATAATACTGCACTTTGTATTGTCTCTGCAATAAATTAAGGGAGGAGCAAACAGATCCGACTGATCTCAAATTTAAACATTAGTTATAATCATTTAATCAATAATTATAAAACTACTAATAATGTAGCCCTTTCATGAATGGATGTTTAAGGAAATGGATTGCCACCCACATTTAAGTTTAATTTTTTTTAATAATAATATATTGGAAATTATAGAATAAAATATTGCATACGACTTTTACTAATGATGATAAAATACCGGTTAAACGACATGGTTTTTTAGAACTTAAAATGCGAAAGTAGTAACTAAAACTCACCTTCTCTACGTTGGCCAGCTGGGGGCAGCAGTGTGCAAAAGATTGTTATAAGTTGTTCCCTCACCAGCTCCAACGCGGTGTCACAAGGTTTCGCTTGCATTCGGTCAATATTTGTTATGCTGTTAAGAACATTGGCCCACATATATAGAAATAGATGAATGAACGAAAGATAAATAGGGATACGAGCTCAAAAGGAAATGTTTGCTGTGTGCCCTGCCTTATGTTTTGAATACATTCTTAAAATCTCGAAAAGTGTCCTCGTCTCAGATGACCAAAAAGCAGTAATTTCTTTGTATATATCTAGGATAGAATAGATTTATAATTATTTTTTTATAGGCCGTAGTCAGAAAACATGAGCAGTGCAAGCTGCAGCCACTAGGGTGAACTATAAGCCCAGTGTGGAAGCACTCACCGCATGACTCACATATTATTGTCTTGTGGTGTTTCACACTCTCTCAGATGGTGTTATTGTTTCTTCCAAAAGTTCAGTGACTTAAATTGATTGGAAGGTAACCATAAACACTTTTCACCTGCAGATATAGTAAGTATATCTGTAGTTGTGAATTCACATGTGTACCAGATACAGGCTAGCCTCCAGGAATTTTTGTTGCAAGACCTAGATTTAAGTCTTTATAACATTTTATATTGGGTCCAGATGTGAAGCTATAGGGCTTGGATGGCTCAGACTACGTCACCATATTAGTTCAGCTGCTGTCTCCGATGCTCTGGCATGCTTCTGCTGTTCTGTCCAATGTAGGCTATCTCCCTAAATTAAGGGTTTCAGAGTGTTTTAGTGTTTCCTATTATGGGTTGCCCCAAGGAGATTTTGCTTGCAGAAATAAGACGCTGGGCTGATTTATTAAAGAAAAGCATCATTGTTGGTTCCAATGTATTGCGGTTCTACAACTTTTTTTACAATATGTTTTTGTTTATTTGGGGTGTTCATTCAAAAGGAAATGTCATGCTGGTTTAAATCTTTGTGTACTCCATGACCTCACTCCCATTGTCATTACATTTGTCGGTTGTTTTGTTTATTATTTTTCATTGTTCGTTCCACATAGAAAGCTATTCCAATAGACTGGTGTGAAGCCAATCACACTGTTTACTCAAGGAAAATCATTCTCAGATCAGAGCCACACTAATGTGTAAAGTTTCTATGACCAAACATACAACTACACCAAATGAAAAAATAGTGACAATATCATCTTCTTAACTCCGGGAATGGCTGCTCTATTGAGAATAGAAGAACATGATTACTATTATTACTTTATTTTACCTTTATTTAAACAGGTAACATAACAAGGAGACACAATGTCAGAGAGTGAACCAGTGTGTGTCGCGGCATGGCAACAGTTTGGATTGAGGAGAACAGATTTAAATATAGGGACCCCCTTAACACCTGGCATTATCATGCATTTAAGGCCATGGGATATCATTTGGATAGTGGTAAAAGGCATGCTAATGCCAGGTGGAGTGGGGGTATAGGAGCCTTGCGTGTGGAGACGTTTTTGCAGGTGAAAAAGTATCAGTTTGTCATTATTTTAACGGGAAATTGACATCCTGCACACCATTAGAGAGTGTATTCCACCTTCAGAGTATTCTGAAGACAGCGTAGGAAGGAGAAGGGAACACAGCTGGGCTTCATCATCCTCCATGTCCCTACCTCTAAAGGGAGGAATCTGCCCTTTGACCTCTGTGGCCGTGACACCGGCCTCCCGTGACCTCCGGCTCCCCACCTGCCCACTCGCTCAGAAATGACCTTAGCCTGCCCCTCTTACTCTCAATCAGAGGTCGCCGTAGCCTGCCCCTCTCCCTCCCACTAATAGATGACTTCAGCCTGCCCCTCTCCCTCCCACTAATAGGTGACTTCAGCCTGCCTACCTTCCCTCTCACTCGTAGGCGGGCAAACAGTTTCCGGCCACTAGAGGCACCGGGCATGATGTGCAGCTGGAAGCAGGGTCCAGAATGATGGGGGGGGGGGGGCGTGGGGGTTCACAATACTGTGCCACGATAATAAATATGTACTGTATGTGTATCACAAATGCAAACCCCACTGATGAAGGATTATAAAGCTTTTCCAGAGACGTAGCCAAATTAGTCACGATATGCAATCGTTTCTATGCGTGCTCCGGAATGAATACATTATGATATAGCATTACATTGTGAGGGCTGGGAGGGAGGGGAGCCTGAAGGGGACGATGAGAAGGGTTCCTCCACAAGCTGAAGGAAGAGGACTGAAGGGGACGATGAGAAGGGTTCCTCCACAAGCTGAAGGAAGAGGACTGAAGGGGACCATGAGAACGGACTGAAGGGGACCATGAGAACGGTTCCTCCACAAGCTGAAGGAAGAGGACTGAAGGGGACCATGAGAACGGTTCCTCAGAGCCCTGAGAACACCCCACCGTGAGACACAGCCAGCAGTCTGTAAAGGAGCTAGTTGCCATGACACCAACAGACTTGACTTTATTTCTTGAAAAGCCCATTGTGAAAAAAACATAATGATGTAATTATTTGGCTTCTTTGAAATGGGTTTATAACTGTGGATATGTGAAATATAAAAAGTATATATGCAGACAGTCGGCCGACACATTTAGACGTTGTACTTTTAACATTTATTATGATGGACCTCGACACATTGGTAAATAGAAAAAGTTTCATTTATTGTCATCATTCCTGTGTTATGGTGTTGTGTTACTTACTTCATAACATGCTATTGTTTTGTTTGTTTTGTTTCCCTGCTAGTTTGGCTATAGGGTAAAGCTTTGTTTTGTAGGCACAGTAACCTTATGCTTCAGACTAGCTTAGTCCAAGACGATTATGTTTAATTTAGTATCATATCATGATTTAGTATTAATTAAACAATAACCCTACAACCTAACCCTAACCCTAAAATAAATGAATACAAATAAAAAAGATAAAGAATATAACTAACTTAAAGTAGAAACAGATCTTGGAAAAAACACTTGAGGGGGTCACCACTACACTCCCCGGACTACAGCCAGAGTCAGCGCTTTATTTTTATATATTGCAATAGCCCATCTGCTGACTCAGTCATCAGGAAACTTTCAAGCTGAACTATAAATATGTTTCAAACAATAGCTAAAGCAATCAACATGGAAAAAACTAAATATGCTGTGTTTGCAGGACATCAAACTGAAATGATTTTCATAATCTGTTTTTGACCAATACCAGGTATACTTTGAAATTACAATGCTTATACTTTTGTGTGTATGGTCCAAGTGAAATAAACACACACAAGCACACTGAGCAGAACATTTACAACCACAAACACACAGACACAAAGACACACACACACAAGCACACAATATACCACCAAAGCATGTAAGACAAACCTGCACACGCACACACACACGCACACATACACGCACACACACACACACACGCCCGCACACACACACACACACACACACACACACACACACACACACACACACACACACACACACACACACACACACACACACACACACACACACACACACACAAAAGGAAAATGCAATAAGTCAGTTATAGCAAACAGGAAAATCTATGGGTAACTTGGTAACTTATATTTTAGGTATGATATAGAGTAGATATGATGATGATGCTGATGATTACTATTATTATTATAATTATCATTATTATTATTATTATTGTTATTATTATTATATAGTGCAGGACATGTGTGCTGATATAAAGGTTAAGGGTGATCAACCATGTCTAGAAGCCCTCGAACATACTGTACCAGACAGATTAATGGCAGATTAATCATCTGCCACTGAGGGCTGCGAGCCAAACAGGTCTGAGTTTCCCCAGACACCAATATGAGTTTATGGTTCTGTAACCGGGCAGAACAGGACCAGTTCAGATGCAACTGGAACTCAGATGAGTTGCAAACATATTCATTTACCAGTAAATCAAAACACTTTTGACTCAAGTCGTTGTTTCGGAAAGGTAATAACATCCAAGATGACTAAAAACACACCAAGGCCTTTGGTACAAGGTAACAAATGTGTGTCATGTTCCTCAAAAAGCATGGTCTGGTGGGCATAATGAAGCAGCTAACGAATGATCAATAGAGCAATGTTATATTTATTACAAACCTTATATTTTTATGATATGTGGAATGATACATTCAATATGGATGAATTTAATGCAGAATAAATATATGGCCTGTTAAGCCCTTTGAGACTGTACCTATGATTAAGGGCTACATAAAATAAAATTGAATTGAAATTGAATTGAACATTTAATTGAACATTTTGCTATCTCTGGCTGGGAAGTCAGGACTGAGACACACGTTTGTTCTTAATCTATATTACATCTAGCCCCATCGCTATATCCTTGTGTAAATTATAAAAATGTCCATCCTGCAAAGCAAGGAATGTCGAAATGCATAAACATAGCTGTCCAACGTCACGTGATGCAAGGGTATCTGGCCATGTTGCAAGAGCTGTAATGGACCTTTCTAGAGAGAGTTTACCAAAATGTCAGACTTACATAATGTTCAGCTCTTATCATGCTTTTCATTATAGGGCCTAGTTTGTTTACATGCCAAACAGGTGGCAACCTTAACCCTAACCACCACCACCATCACCTGCAATTTCCACAGGGCAAGGGCAAGATCTTGCACTCTCAAACGTGCTTTAAGTCTTCTTAACCAACATGCAAGATAGGGCTGTATAGCTGTTCGGAGTGTTGATCGGGCTCGATTATACTGCGTAAGACAAAACAAACAATTAGTTTCAACTAGTCTTACAGATGTTTAATATGCTGACCTGCTTGAATGAGGTTAGCAACTGAGTAGAGGGCGGGGCTTGGTCCTGCTTTACCCCGCCTCTTTTTAAAAACGAACAGGGCGTCATAATGTCTAGCACTAAGCAGTCTCTACTAAGAAGTTAAACAATGTACTATCATTGATTTGCATTGAATTACATCCGTTGACCCAAAAGGTGTGCTTAGATTAGCAGGCTATGCATTTACCCGGACAGCAGGTGTGTTACCTGTGGCACCTCCAGGAAATAGTAAGCTCTGACAGACACGGGACTTCCTCTGTGATTACTCCATAGCCACACCGCACAAACGCAATCAACATGGCTTGCCGGGAGGGCGTAAGGGCGAGTGGGCAAACCTTTATTTGATCCTTCAAAACCAGATTTATTATTCGGTAAGTTCTGCAATCCCGCTTTATGCGAATCCAGCAACAACCACAACAACAACACCGGGGCCGCAACAGCCAAGATTCAGAGACAGCGGCATTCCCCATGTACCTTCTCCTGGCATGATCGGCTTCCTGATCACAAGAGCTGCGTCTTATTTCCCATTCCAGTGAGTGACTGCGCACGACTTTCCCCATCAGCGCGGGGGCATTGACGCATTGTGGAGTCGAAAGGGGGGGTAGCACTACTGCCAACCCCGGCTGCGCTAACACACGCATCTAGGATGAGCGAAACCGCGATGGCCGGGGTGCAGCTCGAGACGGAGCCGGAGGACGACCACCAGCAGCCCGAGAACGGCTTCGTGTCCCCCGAAGCCACAGCCACGCCGGGGCTGCTGACACGCATCGACGGCTGTGTGCTCCCGTTCCTCGGGGGATTCGGGAAGTACCAGAGACAGCTCATCGTGCTGACATGGATCCCAGCGCTGTTCATTGGATTCAGCCAGTACTCTGATAATTTCCTGCTCGCCCAGCCCAACATCACATGTGTCGTACCCGTGGCTAACACGACCAATTTATCCAAAAGTCATTCGGCGTTGTTTCAAGGTCCACACAATAGCAGCAGAAGCAGTACGCGTTCATCTTTTATATACGCTAATGGGAGTTATGGCACTCGCAATGACAGCAGCAGCATGCAGTGCCACTGCACGGAGTGGACGTTTGAGCTGCAGACCGGACTGGTACGGAATGTGGTTACCAAGGTAAGCATGTTTCTCTTAGGAAAGGCATCCCTTGTTTAATTGCATGCATGAATTGTCGTGAGATTCGTATTGTGGATCAGTGTCCAGTGGTTGGGGTGGATAGGCGATGTGGTGCTACCTTCGACATTCCCACTCCCCATGTATGATAACAACAGTGCCCCTGTCCTCCAGATGGGTCTATTTTAATATATGCGCAGTGTATATCTTGACCGCTTCATGCGAGCTTTAGTCTAAATAATGAAATAATAACAACCAACAAGGACACCGTGATCCAATCACTGAAATATATCAATGGATATTTGCATACAGCCTTGAATAGCCTGCAATCTGCTTTCAAGATCGGATCGTTTGTGTTCAGTCAGTCGTGTTCACCGAGTGGATGTAGGCGATTATTCAGTAAAGCTCCCGGAGAGCATTTGAACTGACAGTCTACATCGATGGGGGATGACCAGGGTGGCATGTTTTGTCATGGCATTGCAGAAAACCCCGGGCCTTTGGGTCACATCCGTAAACTCATCATGTAGACCCCCTCAAGACATGCATAATGATCCCCCCCTTTCTAAAATATGAGTTTCTCTTTCTGTGCCCCTTGGCACGCAGCCATCGTATTTGGGAAAATACCTTATTTATGGTGTCGTATTCCAACCAGCAATGATGGCATTTGTGTTGGATTGGAATAATTAGGAGTTATTTAGTACATGCATTGAAATTACAGCTCTATGTTCATGAATATATACGATTGTTTCATTCATTCATTTATAGGAGTAAATCCTCCAATGGGATTTCCCAACATTTTCCATTGTTCACCTCAACAGACGTTTAGTTTCTACGGAACTGAATATTCTCAAGACTGAGGTCCTTTCAGGTATTTGGCAAGTGTCCCGTAGTCAATCAATAAATACATGTAACAGCCTTCAGTAAAGATACTCTGATCAAAACCGTCAAACAGAGTGTGAGGCCTTTCTGTTGGCAACAACTCATCTGTTTCTCACTTCGCATGTTCCCATTTGAAACGACTTCATTTTATTTCCCCAGGTCATATATATTCATGCATGGTTGCATGTCAAAGCCTGACACTTTAAATATACACTAAACGTATGATTTAGATCTTCCTCTCAAATATGGATTTTAATATATTCAAAGAAAATGCACACGCTCATGGAAATGACAGGATGGCTTTTGCATGCAATGTAGAGTCAAGAATCATGTGTATGTGTGTGTGTGTGTGTGTACCTGTGTGTCTGTGTGTAGGTGTCTCTGTGTGTGCCTGTGTGTGCCTGCGTGTGCCTGCGTGTGCCTGCGTGTGCGTGCGTGTGTGTGTGTGTGCATGTGTGTTGCGTATGCACGCAACGACTGTGAATGTCATATTGACACTACCATCAGAGCGGGGACGGCTGTGTCCGGGTCTACGCACAGTGGGGTGGAAGGGCCAAGCCGTGCAAACGCCCTCCTCGCCTTTCCTCCTGACCCTCTGCCCTCCCCCCCCTCACATCCTGACAAGGTCACCCATAGGGAGTGTGGTGTCTGGGAGCAAATCAATAGTCATCCATAATGTGCTCGCCTGTGTCGTATCGCGCGCCATGTGCACGGAACTCCCTGGGTCTTCCTCAGGTCCCCCCACCCCCCTCCCTACCACTCTTCCCTTGAACACTGCAACACCCCCAGGATGTGACACTATGGCAGGAAGGGATGACTGGGGCTTTCCTGTGTGTGTGTGTGTGTGTGTGTGTGTGTGTGTGTGTGTGTGTGTGTGTGTGTGTGTGTGTGTGTGTGTGTGTGTGTGTGTGTGTGTGTGTGTGTGTGTGTGTGTGTGTGTGTGTGTGGTAACCACCCAGAGATCTCTATCAAACACTGCATTACGGTTTGCGCAAATAAGCGTGCCCGGGGCGATCCAATCAATAAGCCCAACAATGAGGGTTTATCGTTTTTCTTTTTGTTGTAATCAGTGTTGTACTGCATGGCTTCCTAATGCAGTTCTGGTCAATTTGTGGCTTTCTTGATTCATAGCTGAAAAAGAGATGCACCATGGAGAAGCCCAACATGAGGTTTGAATTACATCTAATCAAACAACGCGTGTCCTGTTTTCTAATGACCTAATACTACGTAGCCTAGCCCGCAATAAATATCCTTTGGCACACGGAATTCCAACCATCTGTCCGGGTTATATGGCCTAGCCCCATTGCATATTACACAGCCAGGCCACTACCTTGTACTACCATAGTCGTAGTGTCTCAGTGTCTAGAGGAAAAGAGTAAAACATCAGTTTGCAGGGTATGACACCCCCCCCCCTCCGACCACCCCCTCATGCTGGAGAGGGAGTGGGGCATTCTGATGTAGCAGATCTCAGAAGGGAAGGCTGGGGAGTGGAGGGATCCAGAGTTGAGCTAATGCAGAGTCCTCCTCTAATAGAGTCCTCGTACCCCCTCTGGGCCCGTCGTAATTGGCCCGAGCCGTCGGAACAGGGATTGTATCATTACTAAGAGACAGACGGGGGGACTCGCTGCAACATACTCCTCAGATGGCTTGGCGGGCGGACGGAGAGGAGCCCAGTGGGTCGTTGCCTGATCCAGTGGTGAGAAGGCCTCGTGAAACCAACAGATTAGCACTGGGTGAATCCCCCATGATGGCGGTCTAATGATATTAATTAGGCAACGTTTTGATGACGGAGGGGCGGCTGGGAAATCATCGTCCTCGGTTCTCGAGGATGAATATCGGCGGATGGTATCATTTTAAATCCGCTGCTGATATTTGCAACCATGACGATGTCCATGCGTGTATGTACGTCAAACAAGGTCTGCGTACGCATGCGTGTGTGCGGTATGTACCCTAGTGGTAAACGCAATCATACCAGCATGTAAGTCCGGCTATTTTTCAAAGCACTACATTCTCGCTCACACCCAAGCCGGGCGTTCACTGCTTGTGATGTGCACACCCCCCCCCCCCCCCCCCCCCCCCCCCCCGAGCAACTGAAGATGTGCAAGATGATACCGCGGCCCGCCCTACCATGCCCCCCCCCCCCCCCTAGCCCCGGCTCGGCTCTCTATTTACCCAGCTGGCCCCCCGCACGGCTGTGCCGATCCAGAGTCAGTGTGGGAGAGTTGAAAACAGTCTCAGCTGTCGGGAAGGGGGTGACCCCATGGCAGATGCCAAGTCGACTGCACAATGACCACCACTCACCAGTGTCAGCTGTAGGCGGAGAACACTTTGTGTGAGCAACAGATGATAAATAAACGTGTGTGTGTGTATAGGTGGGGTTGGGTTGAAGGTTAGCAGAGCATACAGTGAAGAAGTACTGCTCGTTTGCTTTGTGATAAGGGGCCGTTTTGCAAGGGGCCGGATTGAACACGGCGCAGGATGGCCGACGACCTTTGGCTTCCAGTTGCGTTTGGGTTGTTTTTAAGATTAGCCGATGGAATGTAGTCCTGCGAAGGGTTTTATTGCATAGCTAGCGTCGTAACGAGGGCGAAAAAGAAGAAAATGTTGATTGGTTATCGATATGTAGGCAAAGTTGCAAGGTTGTTTCTTGCGACACTGTTTAAACGGACCATTTCAACACAGAGAACGAGCGCATTGGTCCAAAGATAATGGCCACAATCAGATGACTTCTTACAAAAGTCGCAGAGAACCCTTTGCACCACAATTTGCGGTGCAAAGTGTGTGCATATTATGTACTTTTGTGAGACGCACGGTTTGAGTTTACCATTTGCCTGTCACCCTGAGAGTTAATTACAGGGACAAATAGAGCTAGGGTAATTAAAATGACTTTCTTCTTTACAATGCCTATTTGAATAAACAGGCAACTTCCCGTACCCACTTCTGCCTACATGGGTGGGTTTATTTTGGCGTTCCTCCACGTCTTTCCAACACACTAGTTTGCCTCACCCTGCTAATATCAGGAAGCTCCCCGAAGGGAGCATCAACGTTAGCTGTCAGTGCTAACAAAGACTACTACTGTAAAAACTACAGCAGCGCAGCAGTGGAATGCGGGCAATGCGTGGCATGGCCGCAATTGTCCTCGATCCCTTGCTTGCTCACTCGTCTTCTGCACTGAGCTGACATTCTCATCCTGGGCCATGTGCAGCCTGCATCCATAATAGATGTGTCTCGAGCCCACGGAATGGGGTGCTAACACTTTCAATGTTGAAATGAGGAGTGTGTCTGAGGTGATGGTGTCTGCCTGCCTGCACGTTTTCCCCCTGCTACGATGGTCTGGTCTTTCCGCGTCCCTCTCTCCTCCCCTTTGCAACACTAATTGCTTTGGAGCATCCCTGTGTGTAACCAGAGACGTCTTGAGTCTTCCGTATAGCACCTACTATGATTTCCTCAATTCGCATGAGACCGCCTTTATCATGGATTCTACTGGCCTGACGGTAGCAGTCCGTCATAGCAACCGTTCCTGTAGAGGACTGAATTGAAGCCAATTTGATGCAACCAAACTATTACAGACACACGTTGTGGTAGCCCATATGTTCTAGAAATGACCTTCTTCGTTATTGAAATATGGGTCAAAATAACACGGGGAGCAAGATGTCAGCCATCTTAGTAATGTTGACAGCCACTTGTAATGGTAGCCCTTCTATATGCAAACAGACACACACTCAGACTATTCATGCATTGAATTCAAACAAGCCCAACAATAGCAGTTGATATGCAGCTGAGGTGAAGATAGACTATCGGCGACCTAGGTTGAACTCCTGCTGTGAGGCATTTTGTAACACTTTGTTCTCTCCCAGAATTGGTTGGGTTCATACGCGTATGTATTTATGTATTCCTGACACTCTGTGTCTTGACGTTTGAGTCGGCCACATGTTTTCGGCAAGAAGTCTTGATTCTAGAATTGTGGTTATTTGTCGTACACAGTCCCTTGAGGCTATGCTGTTAAAACGCACAGGAAACTCAAACTATGAGTATTAGAAGCACACTTGATTTTCCTGAGGTTACTCCCACGCACACTCTTCTATTTGCTAACTTCTGACCACGTGCACACACAAGGACACAGAGTTTGCGGTCCCCTTGATTTATTCTTGCTTGATCATAGTCTGGAGGAAGGTCAATGTCCTTTTTTATAAGGCCTGTGCTTTTATTTTCTCCCTTGGCCTACTTCATCTTTTTCTTCTCTATTCTGGTGGTCAGCTTTTGCAACAGTTGGCTTATTTTCCTTCCTTACTGGCAACTTTTTTTCCGCGGCTGACATCGACACCGAAACCGTGAATGAGTGGCATGCCGGGACCATGTGACGGCTGGTCTCCTCCGGTAATCCCGGCGTTCCGGGCGGAGCGGGTCACTATGCTAGAGGTTATGGAAGTTTACCACCGCACCACCCAGAGAGACATCGGAGGAACTATGATTTCCTATTGCGTTGAGACGCATATAGACCTGTTCTCAGTCCTGACGCGTTGGTCTAAGTCAATGAGTCATTCGACATTTCTGTGTGTTTCTTGATGCGAGTTGTCTTGAATCAGGTCAATATACGAGGCCTTTATACTCTAAGTTAACTCGAGATGCAAGCTTTCTTTTCCGTTTTAATTGATATTTCTGGGTGATTCATTCACAAGTCCTTCCCACCAGAGCTTTCGGGAGATCTTTTTTTTATTGCCCTGATTATAATCTGCGCTAAAATGTGTGCATAGCCGGCAACAAGGTCGAAAGTTCATGCATGTTCAGGCTCTAAATACAACATTGATGGGTGAGCGTTATGCTGTGAATCTCATCCACTTCTTACCAACTTGTCCCATTTAGACATGGCATCTATTACTCATTGTATCATTATATGTGACGCCCGCCTGACACCTGTCACTCAAAATATATGTTTAACTCAAGGCGACTGGAGCAGTTATTTGAAGTACATGTACCGGAAATATCCAGCCTCAGCCCAGATGAAATGGGCATCAATCATGTAGAATCAATCAATACATAAAAGCTAGAACTGTAAAAGAAAATATAATGGGTCTCTCCACTGTATGACTAAATCTATCAATGGATGAATAATTGAAACATTGATTAAATAATTTTGAAGCAATCTTAAAAAAAGCCATTTCGTGGTTTGGTTTGGGCTGAATGTTTATTTATAAAAGACTGCCCTGTCTGTGTGAATGACTGTTTTCCCTTTGTCAAACTCGCCATTGAACCCTTCTTTCTGAAATATTAAGTGACTTTTACATGATTTATCTATACAAAATACAGAAGCTCACTATTTCTCTTTTGATAACTATAAAAAACGGTTAACGGCTATTAGACCTATTATGATCGAACGCACTTTAAATTTTTAATTCACAAGAAGAATTTATTGTTCATATAACATTTTCAGTCCTGAAATTAGGATATAGGTTTACCTACTTTCAGTTAGTGTAGGCAGGTGTGTTTTGGCATTAAAGTGTACTGGAACCAAGTGTGCTGTACTGTAAATCTGGACAGGATGGTCAACATTTCGTTCTGTCTGTCTGTCCCTACAGTGGGGTCTCGTGTGCAACTCTGCGTGGAAAGTCCACATTGCAAAGTTCTCTCTTCTCGTTGGGTCCATCTTTGGATACCTGGTCTTTGGGGTCCTTGCAGACTGGTGAGTAGACCGCAGTCAGTACCTCATTGAGGGAAACAATATGTGTATCGAGATAGAATTGTGATTTATTCTTTCTGTATGTTTTTATTCATGATAAAACAATTGTTAATTACTGTCTCCGTGAGGGCGTGACTCCAGATGGTTAAACAATGTGTCACGCCCTCATAACCCATCTGGGCTTAATAAAGTACGTTTGAACTCCACCAGCAATAGCTCTACAAACACGGCCCACTGCCCTGCCTGTATAGTTGCATGCATGCTTGGGTATTGTAATAGTGAGAAAT
>NC_044055.1:8024380-8091880 GCF_902167405.1 Gadus morhua | reverse complement strand
CAATGTCTCTCTGCACATTCTGATAATAGGAATGGGACTATATGGGATAATGGGAAATAACCAATGATTTATTCTTGAGTTCCCATGTCTTACGACGGCTACAATAAGGTAAATCGGTGAACAACAAAACATTCTACGGTAAATCCCCATTCTTAGTCCCGCTCTGTTCTTAAGCCTTATTCATACACGCTTTTTGTTCCATTGCAGCATCAGTACTCATTGTTACATTTTCACGTAGAGCCGGCTCAACGGGTTCGAAGTCAAGGTACATTGTGTTGCTGGGGGTTGATTTATATGTGTTTATGGTAACGGCCATACCCTCTTCTCTGTCTCTCTTTGTATTAATACATCTCTCACCCTGCTGGGGCTAAGTGAATGTTACTAGACGCTTTATATTATAGCAATGTGCTACACTATTTATTATAGCAATGGGCTACACTATATATTATAGCAATGGGCTACGCTGTATATTATTCAACAAGAGAGAACTATGTATTACCCCTTTTATGTTTATTTACTTTTGTGTGTTTGTTTGGCTGTTGAGAGTTAGTATTTGGTGCCGTGTTTTTATGAGGCAACGGGAACACCATGTACTTGGACAGACACTCTGCTCTTGGCGAGCAGTGCTTAGGGTTCCGGCCTCTAGAACGTGGGACTCCTCTCGGAGCTCGCATCAACGTGCAGCTTAGTTACCGGACTACAAGGGGCTTTTCCAAATCAGCCGTGTTCCCAAAACAAGGATGCGCTCATGCGACGCTTAACATTTTACAACCACAAAAGCTCTGGGTTTATTTTCAGCGCCGGTCACGAATCGTCTCTCTCACTGCAACCGGGAACCGCAATGTGTCCTTGGGCAAGGCACCTTACCCGAGGGCAGTTGTCTATTTATACACGTTTGTAAGTGTGTGCAAAGGATGAGAGAATAAGTTGGAGGACTCAAATGTAAACACCATGGAGATTAACGCTGGGGCTTCCCTCCTGCAGTGGGACATTGAATACTCAACACCCCTGGAAGACGTTGTGGCTAACTTTGATTACAGCTGCCGTGAATGGAACATGCTTTAGCAAATGTAGGAATTGACGTCAGCAACGTTTTTACATAGCGAGGGCCATTTACCATATTCTTTCCATGTCATTACCCCTTTGCTCTCTGAAGTCTAGTCATTTGTATACAAGCCTCAGGGGACGGTGATGATATCATATTCCTGTTTCATCAGGAGATCCCTCCGACTCTCAAACATTGTCAATTCAAATTGGATAAACTGTCAATAGAATTGGGCGACACAAAAGGCTTACAATCCATTTTGAGTTCCCATTCACCTGAATAGTAGGACTTGGAATGGCCATTAGCTAAATCACTGGCTAAACAATCTTCTCACTAGATTGGAGTCATTGTTTAGGACAGAGATGCTGCAGTGACGGGTAAAGGCTACTCTAAAGCCTCTTGGATTGGGATCTCGCCCACTCGCAGTGGCTCATATGGCCGGTGAAAGGCAAACCGCGAATGTATGATGGATTTGCAGCTCAGCCTAGCAGGTGGGACGAGAAACGTATTCATAGAAAATATATATATATATATTTCTAGGTCGTTGCTCTACCCCATTAATTTACAGTAGGTCATTGCTGCTATGTGGCTAACATGCTTAACACTATGCATCATCTCCCAAAAATACAAGTAGCCCAAAGGGTAAATAAACTCGGAATAGCAAACAAGGCACGACAATGGCCATTTTATGACATGCTGTTGCTATTTACACTGCTATTAGTGGGTTAGCAATCAGTGTGTTAGCATAGTTTTCTCCAAGGCTATAACATAAGGCCAGGCCTATAACATATCCAACCCAGGGAGCTGCTGTAAGCTAGTACAATTCTTTATTGTATGTAAAAGAAGTGTGTGTGGACAGACAGACACACACTATGACACACACAGACAGACAGTCAATATGAATGACACACACAGACACTAGGACTGACACACGCACACTATTACTGACGCATACTTTACACGACATAAATGAACATGCACATAAATGAACACGCACATGACAAGCGCAGTCAACACACTGTTTAGCTGAGTCATGCTCGCATGCTCCGCTGGGTGTTTGTTTGTGAACATTGTAAATATCCGTTTGAGCCACGGTGAATGTGTTGGCTCTCCAGGTTTTCTGTCTACACTCACACCCGAGTAGTTTTGGGGGCTAAATTAAATATTGTTTTTCATTTTTGAAATGTGTTAATTAAATACTGTTTAAAAAACATTTACCATTTCAGAATTATGCCTTCTATCCATAAGGTGGAAATCATCTCAGCGGACATATTTACTGTGGAAGGAAGATGAAAATGTTTTCCTAGTTAAAAAAAGAAGGCAAATATACACTTATTAGACGAACCAAGATCGATGGAAATGCATCATTTTCGGTTTAGTTATGTTCCATTAGTACTTGATTACAAGAGGCTTGTCTATACTTGTTGTGTGTGCATCATGTGCCCTGTGTGAGGGTGAGAGGGGAGGGTGAGAGAGGGAGAGAGGGTGAGAGGGAGACAGGGTGAGAGGGAGAGAGAGAGAGAGGTGTGTTTTTGAAATCCTGTAACAAATCGTCACAATAGCAGAAAAACACTGCAATGACCTTTGACACACTTTGGCAGTGTTTCATTAGCTGTACGCATGTTATCCTGCGTTCGAGTGTCTCAACTGTGATTTAATGAAAAGTGCCCATGCATCAATGAAATGTATACTATTTAGTATACGTAATTCATCAAAACTTTCCGTACCGTCGGTAGAGCTTATAATTGTTTCTTACGGCGAACATTAAGAAGGAACGTAAATATCACACAAGTTGGTTGACTTTGGCGACAAAGTTGATCAGGCGAGTGTGACATATACACTCCATAGTGACACACCTTCATGTTATTACTACAGTAACTACAAGGGACTAACTCTTATTTATTCAGCAGCTTATCGACTACCATTTTATGCTCCAAACCCATGATGTGGACGGTCGTCCTTCCAGAAACTGTTATCTGATATTTCATATTGGGCCCCACACCCAGGCAGGTTCAGCTGTATTGGGACTGTGTGGTTAATGGGAACTCCCTTTGTACACAGAGATCTTTTAGCCCAGCACTATTGGTTAAGAAGAGGAGACTGCAGTCTATTCTATATTGACTTAATTGTCAAAACAACCGGGTCAAGTCGTCTTCCATCCATCCTCCTACTTGTCAGACTTTCACAGAAAGGCTTATTTCAATATCAAGAGAATGTTCTATAGTATTCCATTCACTTTTCCCTTTAAATGGGAATTCAGATTTCGAAACCGAATGAGTCCGCATTTGTCCGGCTGCAGTATTGGACCAGGCTAGGCTAAATTGAGCTAATTTAGTTTAAGCTAGGCTAGGGTAGTTTACGCTAGGCTAGGCTAGTTTGAGCTGGGATAAACTAGGCTAGTTCGAATCTGCTCCACTCTACGATCGGCCCATTTCCATTTCCTAACGAGGTTCCATCTCTCTGCTGTACCCTCTTATCATCAGCATTAATCTCTATGATCCATGATGAGTGCCTGGGGATGTCCCTCACAGAGTGCAAGAGGTTGGTTGTTTGTGTGTGTGTGTGTGTGTGTATGTGTGAATGGATTCCCTTCCTGTCAGCGACGGATTCCTATACTGTCTGACGGTCTTGAGTTATGTTTACGAGCTGGCTCGTCTGTCCAGCGGTCTGTGTATGAATTGATTTTTTGGCTTTCTCTCTCTGATGGAAAGCTCTCAAGCTGAGCTCTTTGACACGATTAGCATTGTTCTGGATATTGTCACGGTCTCGACAGTTTTCATTCCCCCCCCCCCCCCCCCCCCCCCCCACCACACACACTTTATTATGTCTTCGTGGGGACAGCAGGCGCAACCAGTCTGACACCACTGCAGAGATAACTGCACTGCAATCCAAAGCACCTCAGGGGAAAAATGACTCACACACACACAGACTTTACAAGAAGCAGACAACCAAGATAGACAGGCGGGGAGGAGGGGGGGTGGAGGGTTCTCGTTCTGCCGATAAACACTGAGCCTCCCGCGATTTACTGGTCTCTCATCAACTACTTGACGTCCTTAAACGCGCTGAATAACCAATCTCCCCCCTGGTACTTAAAAGGACAGGAGTGGGTTGACATTGACCCTGTTGTTGGGAGCAGCAATGCTCAGCACAGTGCCCCTGTGATACTTAATCAACTGAGTCCATGTCTCCTTGCTCTACCCTTCTCCTAATCTTTCCTTTGTCCCTTTCCTCTCCAGATAAGTAGGCTAAGGTGGACTTCACGCCTCTGATTGTCTTTCCTCATGGGAACAGTCAGGGTTAAAGTTCCCCCTTTTCTTTCGATATATTTTTGTAGCAGTGTATGTGCTCTTGTCCACTCAGCATGTCTCGTAGCCTATTAGGATATATATATATTCCCCCTAAGAATAGTCTTGCTCTACAGTTCCCGAAATGCAGCTGGTTTCTTGAATAAAGTTAACCAATCCGCACGTTCTGGGCTGCCACACATGGAGGAAACGCGTTAACTGAGAGATAAATATTGTGTGACATAATCCCCGCGCTATCTGAGTCCACAAATACCTAGGTGAAGTCCAACGAGTGGCGCAATCATCGAAGGCTTCCACGCTTTGTCTTTTGTGAATGCCACCGCAGGGGAATGAATGCTTTGATTGAGGCCCCGTTTTTGCTGAACAATGGCATGGGCTCATTGTTTGGTTTGATAATATACTTCAGATACTATGGTTTGGAATCAAACCCGTTGCTAACCATTCATGAATCGGTCGTTGTGTTCCAATGGTCAGGCGTGCATGTGATACAGCTGTTTAGTGTTGTTTGTGTTTTGCTAATCTTTAACAGCATTACCTTCCTAGTGGCAGCTGTAAATGTATGAATAGCTTAGCCTTTGAACCCGTGAAGATCAAAAGGGCTTCACCCCCAACACACCGCCATTGCTGGAGATTAGGCCTTGAATGATCAATGATGACCTCATATGTCATATGTCATGGCGTCGGCAAACAAACTACATTCATACACTATTTCACCCGGGTCTTGACAGCAAACGCCATGTCATATTTAGTCAAAAGTGTACCCTCACCAAACAGCTTATTCCTACAGAAAGAACACCACTCAAGAGAACACCACTACTACAGAAAGAACATCCCAATTACATAAAGAGCACCACAACTACAGAAAGAACACCACCCGAGTTGTTATTGATTGAAAGCAAGGGCTGGTACTTTGGCCATATGTGCTCTCAGCAAGTATGTCGCAATAATTATATATTAAATGTCCCGTCGCAACGTGAAAAACTTAGTCGGCCGGAATGTGACCCACAGACCCAGTGCCCGGGCTCAGGCGGTGACGTCACGGTGGTAATGCGACCATGCGGCGCTCATGTGACCAGCGAAGGTCGTGGCATTAGCCGGCGGCTTGGAGGAAACGCTCTTACAACGTGCCCCCGGCGATCAAGTCGGTTGTATCACTTTGATGACAATGGGGCTCGTTGACTGAGTGTCGTGCGCTCCACACAGGGCCAGTGTACTGGCAGCCGCTTGTGTACCAGAAGGCGTGAATCACACACTTGTTTTTTTCCGTTTTGTACGAAGTCAGCAAACCCCCCCCCCGCTCAGCCTCTCTTTGGTGAATTAGGCCGCTTTTAGGAATTGGCTGGTGGTTTATTGGGCTGTGCGGAGCGTTTTTGTGACATTGTGTTTCTGGGAAACTTGTTGTTTCTCTTTCTGTGGGTTCCCCTTCCAGAGGCGGTTTCCTTGGTAGACTGTGTCTGATGATCAGTTGCTTGTGTTGTAGCATCAGCTGAGTCGGAGCTGTCAGGGGGTGAGGGGAGGGGGGGGGGTCAGACTGTGTCAGCAGCAAGGCCCTGAATCATAGTGCTGATTCAGGGAGATGTTTAGGATTTAGGTCAGCCCCGGTAAGGCGCTCACAAGGCCTCCAGTCCTTCTACAGGAACCCAGGTACCTCTTGCTTTGTGGCTCCATCTACTGTCTCCATGTGGAGGCCCTGGTTTGTCTTTTGCTCTTTTTATTTTAAGGACCGTCACAATTCAGTACCAAAGTTGAGGTGTATTTTTAAAGGTGTGTGTGTGTGTGTGTGTGTGTGTGTGTGTGTGTGTGTGTGTGTGTGTGTGTGTGTGTGTGTGTGTGTGTGTGTGTGTGTGTGTGTGTGTGTGTGTGTGTGTGTGTGTGTGTGTGTGTGTGTGCTGTTACCCAATTCCCCTGACTAAAGAGCCCACACTGTGCGGGTGCAGTGCATTGACCTGTTCCCAGGTCGAGACTTGGGGTTAGTTGGTTCAAACCCCTTTCTGGTTCTGCGAGTGAGAGAGAGAGAGAGAGCATTGGGGTTAGTTGGTTCAAACCCCTCCCTTGCACTGAGAGAGAGAGAGAGAGAGAGAGCATTGGGGTTAGTTGGTTCAAACCCCTCCCTGATTTGGGGAGGGAGAGAGAGTGTTGGAGTTAGTTGGTTCAAACCCCTCCCTTGCACTGAGAGAGAGAGAGAGAGAGAGAGAGAGAGAGAGAGAGAGAGAGAGAGAGAGAGAGAGAGAGAGAGAGAGAGAGAGAGAGAGAGAGAGAGAGAGAGAGAGAGAGAGAGAGAGAGAGAGAGAGAGAGAGAGAGAGAGAGAGAGAGAGAGAGAGAGAGAGAGAGAGAGAGAGAGAGAGAGAGAGAGTGCGCGCGTGTCTTGGGGTGAGTTGGTTCAAACCCCTCTCTGACTTGTAGAGAGAGCGTCTTGGGGTGAGTTGGTTCAAACCCCTCCCGGGCTCTGAGAGAGCGTCTTGGGGTGAGTTGGTTCAAACCCCTCCCGGGCTCTGAGAGAGCGTCTTGGGGTGAGTTGGTTCAAACCCCTCCCGGGCTCTGAGAGAGCGTCTTGGGGTGAGTTGGTTCAGACTCGGCAGACCGTGAGCCCGTTGCCCTGCTCTACACTCATTGGCTTTGTCGTTCCAGCTGCGACAGTGTCTGTGAACAGAGACCATTATTCATGTCCGGGCCGTTCACAGAGTTCGGCGGGGGGGGGGGGGGGGGAGAGAGAGTGTTGTCAGGGTGTGTAAAAGTGGGGTGGTGTGTGTGTGTGTGTGGGGGGGCTGCTAATTAAAATTCCTGTCCTTTTTCTCTCTCTGAAATGAAGTGGCCTTGAGGCAGCGACTGTATTACTCACGACTATCACCTTGAAACCCATGTCCCCCCCCCATCTGCTGACAGTCCATGCGGGCGAGAAAAAAGGAAAAAAATACACGAGTGGCTGTTGTGGTGGTGGTGGTTGTGTGGGGGTCGGAGACAGGTGGTGGACGGCTGTGTTATGGGGGCCGGTCGCATGTGTGCTGCGCCGCGGCGATTGGGATGTCCACTCCGTTTGCTCCGGGGCTCTCCTGCTCGGGTCTTAAGGTCCGGCCTGTCTCTGGTTGCTGCCCGCCCGCCGCCGCAGCCTGCATGCTAATGAGCTGGGCTAGCATGAATCGCTGCCATTCTGAGCCAGTGAAAGAATGAAGCACAAGGAAGCCCTTTTCTTGTCCACTGCCGCGGTTAGTCCACTGACTCGCTGCACAGAATACCAACTGTGTAGGCTTCCTGGTATTATTATCCCCGTTGGCCTTTTGCTTGGTTTTGGTTGTCGTGTGTGTGTGTGTGTGTGTGTGTGTGTGTGTGTGTGTGTGTGTGTGTGTGTGTGTGTGTGTGTGTGTGTGTGTGTGTGTGTGTGTGTGTGTGTGTGTGTGTGTGTGTGTGTGTGTGGTAAGTATGTGGGGTTGGTTTGCTTGCATTGGGTTTTACTTTTCTATTGTGTGTGTAATGTTATTCTGCAGCTTTAATTGCTCCTATAGTACTAATATTGTCATCGCACTTGGTTTGATTTGAACATGCATTCATGCATTAGTCGCACATTAGCTTGAGAGTATCTCTGGACACGATTAGCTGTCACAGTCAGCACTCAGCAGCCATAATGTTTTGTCTCGCTTAATTATCCACGACACTTTCTATACGCTCCCTCTAATCTGATCTTTTACCAAATGACATTCAACCGCTTCAAATAGAAACATGCAGAAGTTGATGAGAAATGACCCTACTTCCAGACTTCTACCTGATCTGATCCTGTGTGGCGTTGTTTTTGGACAGAGCATACATTTCTTTGAAGAGTGGGATGAAATGTGAGGAGGTCAGCAGTCCAGAAAAATGAAGTTGCAGTGAATCTAACACAGAATCTCTCGGTGGATGTTTCCATGAAACTAAGATGACACCTCAAGGTTGCTGCTGCAGCAAGTCAAAGACATGCTCTTTATTCACCTCAATTGGTTCTGCTATAGCAATGTCACGTAGTCTATAGAAGTACGTCCCGCCAAGGCAAAGTCGAATGCAATACAACAGTAAAATAAGACTTATCCACTTATCCACTATTTTAAACAATTGTGTTTAAAATAAGACTTAAACACATTTGTTTCCCACAAACCTTTTCTCAACATTACAGATGTTATTTCATCGTCATACTAATATTTTTATAGAAACGAAAACATATAATTGCATAAATCCTCATTCCTTTGTTCTTTCTCGCCCTTTTTGTTCCCTCTCTCTCTGTCTCTCTCTCTCTCTGTCTCTCTCTCTCTCTGTCTCTCTGTCTCTGTCTCTGTCTCTGTCTCTCTCTCTCTCTATCTCCCTCTCACTCTCTCTGTCTCTCTATCTCTCTCTCTTTCTGTCTCTCTCTCTGTCTCTGTCTCTGTCTCTCTCTATCTCCCTCTCACTCTCTCTGTCTCTTTATCTCTCTCTCTTTCTGTCTCTGTCTCTGTCTCTCTCTGTCTGTCTCTCTCTCTCTCTCTCTCTCTCTCTCTCTCTCTCTCTCTCTGTCTCTGTCTCTGTCTCTGTCTCTGTCTCACTCTCTCTGTCTCTCTATCAGGACTGGAGCTATGTCTACCCGACTGGCGCTTCTCCATGACCATGGTGGCCAGCTTCGTGGTGCTGGGGGGCCAGCTCCTGATGCCCGGGGTGGCGTACCTCTGTCGGGACTGGCAGGTCCTCCAGGCGGTCATCATCTGCCCCCTCTTGCTAATGCTGTCCTACATATGGTAAGGATGGCGGGGCCGCCCCTGACATCTGCTGCACTTTGCCACAGATGCTAGGCTCAATTACAGCCATTATGGCACCGAAGGCTAAGAGCTCTAGTGCGTTTGTAATTCAATTCTTGAAAAGGCTTCAAAGGGCGGCGGCGGCTTCGTGTTTTGCTTCTAGTCGAGGTTGACCCTGCTAGCCACTTCCCACTAGCGACGTCACATGCTGTTTGCATGCCTGCGATGTGCCTCCTCTGAATGGGGATCGTTTGAAGTTCATGACGCAAAGTCTTCGGCTTGGTTGGGTCTGTTCTGTGACACGATCATGATTAATACCAATAACAAATATGTCTGCAGCCCCCCTCTCACACCACCGTCTGTGGTGTTGGAGGGGGGGCCCTGTGGAACGGAACAATTTTAGCTCATTTCAATTCTAGTTTGTGGGGGGGGGGGGGGGGGGGGGGGGGGGGGGTCACACAGCTCTCCTGCCTCTGTCGGCCCACCTGCACAACAAAGGGCTCCCCAATCCCCACCCGTAGCTCTGAAACACAGTATCACTGATAGAATCCTGCCTTAGAGAATAGGTGAGAGAATAGACAACATAATATGCATTGGCATAGTTATGTGATTGATTAATTGATTAAGGGGTAGAGGTTAGTGTGGAAGCTAGGGTGGTTCCCTGATTCGAATCGGAAAGGTTCTGGGTTTGATGTCAACAGCCTAGCTTTAGACATCCTACAGAAACAAGATCAGTCCCAGCTTAGTAATGACATGCATCTCAATTCCCTGTGACTCACTCTGGACTAAAAGGTTCTTCTAATTAACTAAATGGTAGAAGTGAATGGTGCTAAACAGTAATAACAGGGACTCCTGTGGATGGAGGGAAAGGAGACTTTGCCTTGATGTTGGCTGGTCTGTGATGATGAAAGTGTGTGTGTGTGTGTGTGTGTGTGTCTGTGTGTGCCTGCGTGTGTGTGTGTGTGTGTGTGTGTGTGTGCCCGGCAGGATCTTCCCAGAGTCTCTGCGGTGGCTGCTGGCCACGCAGCAGTACTCACGCTCCAAGTGGATTATGGGGCATATTATCAAGAAGAACCAGGTGAACACGGAGCAGGACTCGGAGCAGGTGCTTCAAGGTAGGACGAAATCACGCGAGGAGGGAGATTATTTGATGATTTGAATTTTGTGCTACACGTTGGAATTTTTTGTATACTCTTGTCGTCTGTGTGTTTTTAAACGTGATTGGGTGAACACAGGACTCTGCCTTCAATAAATGGTGTTCCACCTCAGCTCCAAAAGTCTGTGTGCCGTGTTGGGGCCTGATATTGCTTTCCTTAACTGTGTTTGTGTGGGTGTGTGTCAGAGAGAGAGAGAGAGTGAGGTAGAGAGAGGAGGGAGTCTACTTTTAAAATAAGGCAGATTAACTTGGGAACATCCATTCCCTTGTTGATAATCATAGTTACAGGCCACTCCTGAGGTGGTGAAGTGAGGTAAACACACCCTACAGCCCTCAGGGGGACTGGGGGGGGCTTCGATAATTTCATTATTACCAGGAGATGGCACAGACTCCATATGGACACGCGTCGGCCATTTTGTAGAAAGGTTCAACGTATAACATTTTATGTAGCGCATTATGTAATTATAGTTCATGCTGTGTTACCTCCCACACTGTACTGTACTACACTTCCCACCTCTCGGACAAAGCCATCGCCCAGTTATTAATAGGAAGTGTTTTGGATATTCTTCTTCGGGCCAAGTACCAAATAAGTCAATCAAAGTGGGGAGAGCCATTTAAAATGAACTAAAACCCTCTATTCTTAAGCACACAGTCTTCTTTCTTTGCTGAGTTGGCATTTAGGGCCGGTACAGCTCGCTCTGGCTATTAATTTGACTCTCCCTGCTTATACAGCCTGCAATCCCAAAGCCTTATTGAGCTGCATGCTCATTTTAATCAGTGAATGAGGAAGATGACATGAAAGATAGCCTGAAATAAATGGCTGTAGTCTTGAGACACTGTCCCGAGACAGCTGTTGGCTGCTCTAAAGTGTAGTTAAGCGGGATTGGGATGATTTCAGAGAACAACCAAGAAATAATTCTGGAGGCTGTTAAGGAGTCCCCCTTTCGAGGACGTGTCTAAAGCCAGACATCTCTGGGCTCGGAGTGCGAGGTGTGGAGTGCCTTGCGCTGGAGTGGCCGCCGCGCGAACGGGCGGCCACGCAACGCACACGAGGAGGCCGGTTGTCGTGGCAACAGACCTCCCGTTCCTCCCCACATCCAACCCCCACGTCTCGACATCCAACATGACGCGAGGGCTGCTGGCTTTTTATACATCACCTGCAGTGATGAGCCCTCGCCACCCAACGACTCGTTGTCCTCGAAATGATCTTCTGTCATTTATAAACATCGAAGCCCCCCTCCCAACCCCCCGCCCCCCCCCCCCCCCCACCTGTTTCACATGACAGACGGACAACCAAGAAGAACACGGGATCAAAAGTGCTTACACGATGATTCATCAAAAAATTGACAACGTGTCTCTTCTGCACCTGCTCTGTCGGCAGGGGATTTGAACATTCAATATGGCTGTGTTCCTTCTCCAATACTGTCGCCGACCCCTACCCTTCTGTTCCCCGTGCCCTTCTCATGGCAGAACTACAGGGAGCCCTGCAGAAGAAGCCCAAGAAGACCTGCATCGTGAAGATGGTGGGCACCAGGAACCTGTGGAAGAACATCGTGGTGCTCTGCGTGAATTCGTAAGTGTGTTTTTGGTCTATGGGTCCCGGGGGCCAATCGAAAGTCATACTTATCTGTGACCGTATGGGTTTTGGCTGCATTTGATTTGTGAGGACACGGTGGAAAAGTGTACGTGTGTGTGTGTGTGTGTGTGTGTGTGTGCGTGTGTGTGTGCCTGTGCGTGCGTGTGATGGTTAAAGTGATGCCAGTTAGACACACCTTTCTGCAGAGTCCAGACGCTACTATAGAGAGGAGAGGTCGATCCACCATTGATCGATGGTGCCCGCCAGTGCTTCTATCCAGCGGGCTGTCTGTCTATATATTTTCTGTTTCCCATTGATGATGCTTCTATATGCTTCGGTTCTCTTCTGTCCTTCTCCTCACCTCTCTACTTCCCTCTCTCCCGCTCTCCTTTGAGCCCCCCCCCCCCCGCCCCTCTTCTCCTCACTCCTCTCATCCCCCTCTCTCCTCCCCTCGTCCTTGCCTCTCCTCATCTCTCCTCTGCTCTCTCCTGCCATCTCCTTTTGTCTTCTGTCCTTCTCTCCTCTCTCCTGTCATCTCCTCTCCTCTCCTCTCCTCGCCCTTGCCTCTCCTCTCCTCTCTCCTGTCATCTCCTACACTCTCCTGTCCTTATCTCCTCCTCTCTTTCGATAAACCGCGGCCATAGTTTGGACGGTGTGGGCCTCATTGCATGGTGTCCCTAGCTCTCTAAACTCCCTATGAATTTTACATGAGCTTATGAAACCGTAGATAACCACGAGGGCTGTGTGTGTGTTGTTCATTTTCCATGGCTGTATCTATGTGACTGTATGCCTGTCTGTGGTTAGGAGAGAGGGAGAGGGAGGGGGGGAGGAAGGGGGGGAGGCAGGGTGGGAGAGAGGAGGTAACTCTTTTCCTTCATCCGCCCACTCCGCCGCGCGTTTTATCTTTCCATCCTTCTTCGCTGAGATATTCCTCCTGTGATCGTGTTTATCTCTGCCTATCTGTCCCCCTTTAGTGTCATCTCTTCCGCCTCCCTGCGTCACTGTTACTCTCTCTGTCTTCATGTCTCTCCCCACCCCGCCCATAATGCACTCTGCTCCCACTGCCTCTCTAATGAACTTCGTCCTGTTCAGTGGAGATACAGGGATCCTTATAATACAGTCTCTCACACACACACACACACACACACACACACACACACACACACACACACACACACACACACCTAGTGTAGATACAGGGATCATTATAATACAGTACTATGCACACACACACACACACACACACACACACACAGTCTGTCTATTGGTGCCCAACCTTAATGACCTGACCTCCCTGCACATGTTGCTGACGTCGATTCATTCCTACTCCTATAGATTTATTATTGACTTTGTTTCTAAATCTGGACGTGCTTCTGTTTTGCGGGCAAATGAAATGGGATATATGTGACTGAAGTGCATTTTAATTAGTTTTCTGGCCGCTTGTGCTGTGCATGGTGGTGGTAATTGAAGGGTGTGTGTGTGTGTGTGGGGGGGGGGGGTAAATTAATGTGCTCTAAGACTGGGAAGGTCGTGAAAGGAAACGATGACCTATAAATCATATTTATTTGTTTATATATGGATACATGGCGGGAGAGATGGAGAGATAAATTGCACAGGGTGTTATGCCACGTAATGGACAGCAGAACGAAGTGAGACAGCGCGCAGTGGGTTGAACAACCGACACGAAGCCTCTGCAAACGGGGTCGGGGATCGCCCCCTCGGTCGTCACCGGGCCCATCGCCCACACGCTCTGCCCACGTCGGTGGGTAGCACCACAGATCTCTCTCCTATCCCTCATCAGTGACTCCTCTCTCTCTCTCTCTCTCTCTCCCTCTCTCTCTCTCTGCCGCCCACCCGCTCCCACCTCCACCCGCAGGCTGACGGGCTACGGCATCCACCACTGCTTCGCCCGCAGCATGATGGACCACGAGGCGCACGAGACCACCATGTTCCACAACTTCTACGCCGACTACTACACCATGGCGGGCATCGCGGTGGCGTCCTGCATGGCGCTGTGTCCGGCCGTGGGGCTGATGGGCCGGCGCGGCGGCCTGCTCATGTTCATGATCATCACGGCGCTGGCGTCGCTGCTGCAGCTGGGCCTGCTGAATCGTCAGTGCCGCGCTTTGCGCTCTCGTTTTGGGGCTTTTTTCTATGAAGGATTGATATGCAGCGTTGGAAGGCACCTACCCACACACCACGACACATCTGCCCACTAACACCCCCCCCCACACATAAATGATAATATTAATAGTGATATTCTAAATGAAAGATGTAGCTTCTTTGTGGTCAAAGACAACGTTGCATGATTGATAAGACATGCAGAACAGGAGCTTAATCTAAGAAAGCAAACAATCTTTGCAAAGTTATGACATTTAACAGCATACAACTTAAGGGACAGAAAGTGCACCCACACAATTTGTTGTGATATTGTATTACGAGTTTAACCTACACTTTGGAAAACATGCGTGTGTACATTTTGTTCAAACTATACAGTTCAAAATAATACTAAGTACCGACGAGTGAAAATCCATCCGTCGATGACTTAATCCACCCAGATATTATTCCCTTTTTAAAAGGTTTTGATCTGGGGAGGAAAAGACGATTGGAACAAAAAGCATAAAATCCATATCTATGTTTATTTTATATTGCGGAAATACATTCAGTCATAATTTCCCATCGCAGGGATATCCGTGAGAAGATACACTAAAAGCATTGTTCCAGTTCCGCCCGAGTCAGGTTTTAATCCCTAATTTGGGTCAACACACAAAGGTTATGGCCCATGTGTTTCCTTTGAGGTAGATTGAGTATTAACACTGCATGTTGACAGGATTGTTCAACGTGTGTATGTGTGTGTTGTGTTTTAATATAATGTCGTGTTGGTTTTTCCATGTCACCCCCTTGTCAGTTATTGACCTAGTTAGTGTTCACGGACATGCATTGTGGTTCTTGTTGTAAATTTGATTGAATATATTAATTACCGGTAATGCACTGTGAGATTAATGTATTATTTTCTCCTTTTTTCTTCTAGTGCTGGGAAAATACAGCGTTCAACTAAATATAGGTATGGTCATCTTTGTACTATTATTTATGCATCTCTATTCTGCATTTGACGCCATAGTGCTACTTTTAGAGAGAGCATACTTTTTAAGACATCACACACATGCACAGGGAGATTCATTACCCACAGACAGACGGTGACTAATTACTTATTATAAATGACGCTAATTTCCCATTGCGTTCTTTTGTTCTTGCATAGTTAGACAGAGTAGTCCTGTCCCACATTGCATGAGGAGAATCCAATCCCTGCGCAGACAAAAGCGCATCTCTAATTATGTCCCAGGTGTCATTACAGTCGACCCTTGCACACACTTCCCTCTTTTGTTTGTTATGCGGTTTCCTGAGGGAAAGCAGGAAGTGCTCTCTGACCCCTGCTGGGGGTGTCCTTCTCCTCCCTGCTCCCTGGCCCGTTTTCTGTTTGTATATATCACTCTATCCCCTCTCTTCTCCCTCCTTCCTAATCCCTCCTTTGGGCGGCCAAATCAAGACTTGTTGCTGTCTTCCCACACTGAGGATTAGCGATTAGAAAGCTGATCACAGACACAATTGTCTTGTGATCCTCTCTATGCCTACCCGGGCACCTCTCCCGGTCTCATCCTGATGGACATGTTTAAACGAGAGCTGGGTCGGTTCAAATGAGCTGATCAAAATCTCTTGTCTGTGCCGATCCTACAGCCAAACACGTCATTTAGGAGATATAAACACACGGTACACAGTGGCTGATTCCACACAACGTTTTGTTTTGGTAAAGCCGAATGTGTCTTATGGCCCAAGATACATCTTCATGAAGTAAAGTCTGAAACGTCTTGCATTAGATGTTTTATACGTGAGATGTTAGACCGAGGTCCTCACTCCCACTCCCGTAAAGATCCCACTTAGTAAAGTACCCGAGGCTCTCATCACAGAATAGGTGTGCTAGCTCCGGTGTCCTGGCCAAATTCTCAACCCGACTCTTGTACCAACATGGCCCCCTAATCATTCCCTGGTCTCTGATTGGCTGGCTTCATCATTCCACTTCTCCACACACACACACACACAGACACACAGACACAGACAGAGAGAGAGTGTAAAGTGCTTTAGTATGTTCCTCCTAGCATCCTGTGTAGGTTTACTTGTGCAGGTTTGAAACATAGCTCGAGCAGAATACAGAAATAACCCTCCTGAGATAACGAATGCAGGCGATTCCCAAACGGCTATTCATTATTCAAGTGTGTTCACAGTTGGAAACTGGAAATAAAACAATTTGTATTCCTGTGTGTGTGTGTGGTTCCTGCTTGGTTTGCAGTGCGCTCCGAATCGCTGAATAGGAACTTCTCCATTGCCTTTTCCATCATCGGCATGTTCTCGTCCCACGCTGTCAGCAACCTGAGCATCTTTTTTTGTGCTGAGATCACCCCGACCGTCATCAGGTAATCCCAGCACACACTCGGAACGTACCATCCTGTGGGGGGGGGGGGGGGGGGGGGGGGGGGGCTGGGGGGGGAACAATGGCTGGATTGTTTTACAGAATTGTGTCTTTGTTCAATATAATCTTGGTTCAGACGTTTTGGTTTCGTCATGGTGTCCACTGATAATGCATGGGGAAATATACACAGTGTGCTTTTAAATACAAGGTTGCACTGACCTTCTAGAGATTATATGGTAACTAGATTGTAGAATTTTTTTGTGACTATTATCTTGTTTGAGATGTTTCTGTTTTTTGGCTTTCTTCGCTGATAATGCAATGAACAGCTATACACGGTACATACACTGTATATTCATTGTCTCATGTTACGGGCATGCTCATAATGCATGGGTGCACTGACTCCTTCATTATTGCGTATGCGTGACGCACTTCTGCTTTCCCCTATTGCTACGCAACCGATAAAAGTTATGCTTGTTGGAAAGCTGACAACTTTTTAAACGCGAACCGCCTCAGACAAGTCGAACGGGCTGATGTAATTCTATCAGCATGTCTTCCACAAATTCCCCCTCTCCTTCTTGAGGATCTATGACCCAGCATGTTATGTAAGTTTGGAAGCCCCCTGCTGGTTAGAAGTAGCCACTGCGGTTGGGATTAATTCCGACTGCAAAGGAAGGAGGAGGATTATATAGTGCTGCAGCACTCTCTACTGCTGCAGGACAAAATGGCAGTGATTTGTTTCAGCGTTCAAACAAATCGAGAGCATTCCCCATGAGCAATGAGCTGGTTTCTGCCTTTGTTCAATCGCTTCCACTTCTTTTCATAGTCAGCGTGTCCTAGCAACCCCTTCATGTCAAACATGAGAGCATAACCTTCCAGCCGCATGTCAGGCCCTTGTAACCACCTTGTATTTCCCTACTCCTAGGGGCGGAGGTGTGGGCCTGGTCCTGGCCAGCGCAGGCTTCGGCATGCTCACCGCGCCGATCATGGAGCTCCACAACCAGAAGGGCTACTTCCTCCACCACATTATCTTCGCCTGCTGCACCCTCATCTGCATCATCTGCATCCTGCTGCTGCCCGAGACGCGCTTCCAGCCCCTCCCCGAGACGCTGGCCGACGGCGACTGCTACACGCGCCAGCCCCTGCTGCCGCCGCCCAGGAAACCCGGGGAACAGCACCACCTGCTGGGCGCGTCCCAGGGCAGCAGGGACTACATCCGGGTGCACGACACGCCCCCGCCGCACAAGGCGCCCGCCACCGTGGTCTCCACCCTGGACTCCACCGCCTCGTCGGCCGTGGACCTGGCGGCGGCGCCGTCCGTCAGCAACCTGGTCGCCATGGAGGTGCACCCTGGCAAGGCGGACGGCAGGGACCCCAACGGCCACTCCTACTGCTCCCTGCCCATGACGCCGCTGGCCTCCTCCTCGCTGGACAAAGGGAGCGTCGTGCGCCCCGGCCAGGACCAGCGGCTGTCCTCCACGCCGCTGCGAAAGAAGCCCTGCGTCACCGACCCCCTGCTGTCCGGCGCCGGAGACCCCGGGGACGGCGTCAAGCCGTCGGACATCACGGTCATCACCCAGCTGAACGGCAAGGTGGACCCCTCGCACGGCCCCCGGGCCGGGTCGCCCCCCGTCCCCGTCCTGAAGCCCGGCCCCCCGTCGCCGGTGGACGCCCGCGGCCCCCCGTCGCCCCTCCCGGGGGACTGCAGCCCCCCGCCCCCCCCCGCTGCTGCCCAGCCCCGGCTCGGCTCCCCGTTGGGGCCCCCTGTCACTCTGGTCCGAGGGCCCCCAGCCCCCCTACACCCCAGGCCCACGCTGCTACCAGAGGCCGGCCCCGAAGCCGCCGCCGCCGGCCCCGCTCCGCCGATGCACGACCGCCGTTCTCCTCCGCGCTCTGCCTCTCCCCCAGCTCCTGCTGCCTCTCCTCCTCCTCCCCCTTCCCCTACTCCTGCTCCCTCCCCGCCCCCCCACCGTGAGGCCCTGGTACCCGGTGCCGCGGATCCACAACCCGCGGAGGGCCCAACCGACCCCCTCGTCGAGGCAGATTGCCTACCGGCGGAGGAGCCCGAACTCCCACCCGCACCAATCTCCCTCCCTCCTCCTCCCACCTCCTCCTCCCCCCTCCCAACGAGAGACTCCCCCACACCGCCGCCTCCAATAGACTCTGTCCAACCCCCGCCGTTGGAGTCCACTCCTCCTCCTCCTCCTCCTCCTCCTTCTCCTCCTCCTTCTTACATGGAGGCCATTCATGACGGACCTCCTCCCCTCTCCCCTCCTCCCTCCCCTCCTCCCCCCCCTCCTCCTCTTACCTGCACGCCCCCCCCCCCACCTCCCTCTCCGCCCATCGAGGCCCACCCCGCCCCGCCAGCGGACGCCCCCGCCCCCCCTCCCTCCGACCCCTTCGCCCCCGTTCCGTCGCCACCGGTGGTCCTCCCCATCACGGACATCGTCCACGCGTCGCCTCCGGAGCCGGCCGATGTCGCGACTGTCACGTGCCAGGGGCCCGCGGGGCCCTCGCCGGGCCTCCTGCCAGACCCTCACAGCGTGGACCCGGCCGTAGCTGAGACGGCAGAACAGCCTTCCACAGCGGAGGAGATGAAGAAGGAGAAGGAGGAGGAGGAGGAGGAGGAGAAGGAGGAGGAGCCTGTCCCTCAAATTGAATGCACTGTCTCCTCCCCTATTGACTTGGGGGCCCTCCCCCTTAGGGACTCTGGCAGCACAGAGAACAACACCTTGAACGGTGAGCTGTCGTCGTGAGGTTTCCCATGAGGCAGTGTTCCAAAACAGGAAGAATGTTCACTTCCTGTTTTCGGTTGGAAGAGAATGTCTGGACAGGAAGAAGGGGGGGGTGTTGGGTGGAAACAGTCAGAGGGCGACTCAGTGGGGGCGTGAGGCGAGGTAGGGAGTTCACCGCACTGCTGCGGGCTACAGGCCGCCCAACGAAGACTTCTGGAGAAGCCCAGTGACGGAGTCGGTAAACAGGTGGTGCACTTTTGTTACTCTTCACCCTCACGGCATTCAGCCAGTGAACGGAGACGATGCAAGTGGGGTTGCAGTTGCTGAGAGGCTGTGCAGTGATCGTGACGGTAAACGTTTTGCAATGCTGATATCACCAGCCCATGAACTACATGAAAATCAATGAGAATCACTGTCTGTCGTTTTAAAGACTTAGAAAATAACTGGATACTGCTGAGTAGGGGTATCTGGTGGGATTGCGATTAACCACTTCTACCCCACCACAACCCCCCAAAAAATATGAAGAAAATCACTGATACTTTTGTTCTAATGACGTGTCCACTCAGCATATTTGTGTAAAAATTGTCGGGGCTACATTGAGGGATAAAAGGAAAAAAAATGAAATGTTAATGTAAATGTTACGATATTTTTGTCCTGATAAAACTAAACAAATGCTCCGAATTGGACATTTGACAACAAAAAAACAAACACCAAACGCTAATCTGACCAAAAAAATATAAAAAATGGACTGTGCCAATCAATAAGTATAAGAAGATGTTATTATGAATTACAAAATCCTGAATGTAATTGTACTCTTTGTTGTGGAGGACAATGTTGGGCAACGAGAAAGGCCAAAAAAGGCCCACAACAGACAGAACTTTGTATTATGACACAATGAAGACTTCCTAGGTAACGTAAAATGAGAATAACGGTTTGAAAGGATGAGTTTGGAGGGCTTTTAGTTTGTTTTTTTTGCAATCGCTCCCAGTCAATAAATCCTCTGGAAGGCAAATCTTACTTTTTTTTTTTTTTTTTTATTCAAAAAAATATATTGTTGTGAGCAAATGCATACTTAGGTGTTGTGCTTGATTCAATTCTTTGGAGCATAATCTCCCGTGGTGTGTGCCATTATTGTACAAAGCTATGAGGCATTCAGACTATGTTTGTGTGGATGTTTAGTGGCACCTTATGCTTTGCACATGGGGACAAAGCATGATTGAAAAAAGTAAAAGTCAACAAAATCAACGTAAAAACAAGAACCTTAAATATGATGAAAATAACCAAACAATGTTCAATGGACCATTAGTGAAAATACAGTTAATGCCATTGCAACAAATTGCTTCATTAAAAGTCATCGTCTGTCCCCCCCCCCCCCCCCCCCCCCCCCCAGTCACAATTTCATTTTAGTTTTTTCACTTCCGTAAGCTGCAACACCATTGGTCTGTTTGTGATCCTCACAGTTTGGAACAAAAGCCTAGTCCATTGGTTCATTTCGCCATGAAAACATAATACTATTAACATTTTTGCATCAAAAGACTCAAGTACACTGAATTGATTGGATAGTTCCGCCATGTATATTGCCGCGTTCATTTCAGAACACAACATGTGGACAGCATTACACTTGATTCTTATCCACGTCGGATGCATTGAGGCGATTGTAACTCTCACCTAGCCAACTAGATATGATTGTAGATAGACCACCGTTTACAGCGTTCCTCATCATAGTAAACACTATTTGTACTGTACGATTCTAGAGCCAAATGAACGATGTCTTGTCATTTCCAATGTGATAAACCCAGTCTTTTACAGTAACATTGTATTGCAAGTCATTTATCTTTTTGGGGGTGGAGGGATGAGGGGGGAACAAGTAATCTCTGAGCACCTATGTCCCACGTTGGAAGAGAAAACTGCTCAGTTTATGTTCCTGCTTCTAACTTCTTGGCTGACGTGTGTCTGTAAGTAACCAAGGAGAAACTCTTCACACTGATGTGTCAGGTGGTGTGTGTGTGTGTGTGTGTGTGTGTGTGTGTGTGTGTGTGTGTGTGTGTAGTATGTGTGTGTCGGGGGGGGTGCTCGTATATATACCTTACTATGATATGAACTGACTCAGCCTACCTGGTACCTATTGTCGTTGTTTTGTCCTATGATAGACATCCACACATACAGCTGGACTATATGGTGTTTGTCACCCTGGTTTAGATTGGAAAATACGATCATAACACTTTTGAGAGATCCATGTAGAATTGAATGCCATTGCCATGCATTAAAGCACAAAAATGTTATCTATACTTTGGCTTGCCTTAAAAGCTGTTGAAGAAATGGGGGGGGGGGAGGGGGTTTTGGAAGAATCACATTCTGCGTAGATATTTTTCTTTACGTCCATTGAAACCTTAGCACTGGATTTCCTTTTTAATTAGAATATAGTTTTTTTTCACAGCCATAATGAAAAATAAACCACTGAAGGAACAAAAGGCACGTTTTGGAAGTCATCTTTGCAATGCAGAAGCCCAGCCAATAATCCAATCATTGAAACCTGATAATCCACTGATGGATTAGGGTTGCCAATGTGTGTACTTATTTTAGTACCCAACAAGAACGTAAGAAAAAACGATGGAAACGTTGCTAAACCCACTAAACGACGTGTCACTCTACTGTATGTTTAAGTACAAATTACCTTTTTTGACTGTTAACAAGAAAAGATTGATCGTAAATGTCTTCAACCTGGAAAGCAAGAATCTCAACTGCATAAATCCCCGATGAAGACATTATTTTTGCTTCTAAGATCTTGCTTCTGGCTCAAAATCTCTATTGTATGGAGATTATAATGAATGTAGAAAAAACTAAAAAAATACATGGATTGTACCAATACACTTTCTGATTTATTTAATTTGAATGTTTTATTTGTTTTAACATCAATAATGCACTTGTAAATAAGCCATATGTTGTTCAAATAAACCACTATTTATTGATCAACCATGGATTTCCGTGTGTCAAGACCCTTTGTCTTCAGAATCAGACTACACTTACACTTGTTAGAGTAGATGCAAAAGTACAAAGCGAACAACGAAAGTATACAAATAAAGTAACATAGCAATGTATACAGCTATTTACAAAGTATGTGTTTTAATGGTTTTATCACATTTAAATGAAGAGGGGCATCGGGTTATAGAGTATACCATCAGTCAAAACCAATCAAATCCTCTATTTAATAAGGTAGAGCAGCATTATGAAATGCCATGATTACGTCTAGCTGTAATACGTTAATAACAAGCTGTCGAGTTGTCAAGGCTGGCATGTGGGAGCTCTCTTTCCGATGAGGTTCTTCCTGTCTCTCTCCTGGAGCATGGGGCCTTAGGCTGCAGTGCTGGCTGACAGCTGAAGTGCGGTAGGCCCTGGCCCGCTATAGCTGCTGATGAATGCTATCGCTGCTGATAGCTGCTCCTGGTGATGGCTGCTGCTGGGGGAGAGAGAGGGGTGGTGCTGGGAGGCAGGTAGCTGTCTGTCACCATGGCAGTGTCCCACCCACGGTGGGTGGGCATCGGTGCTGCAGTTGACCCTGCAACACAACCGTCCACCTAAATGGCTTTGATGGACTCTCCTAGAAGACACAGGTAGTCGCTAAACACCAGGGGATTGTCAGCAGGTTGGCAACATGTTATTGTTACAGGTTGAGCGGGGGTTCAAGTGCTGCCATGTCAGTGCTTGCTTCCCAAGTTTGTGGATTGATGTATGGTTAATCGTGCGGTGATTACCCTTTGTACACAGGTGTGAGGCCTCACCCAGTGCCAGAGATCAAATCTGCAGGTTGGATTGGGTGGGGCTGCTTGAACCAGCTTTCAGCTGTGCACACGCACTCCACACAGATTTACATTTATTAAAATGCAACGCAACACAATGTAGTAATGCAGAATACTACCACAAATATTCCACAGTAAGCACCGTAAAAAACATTTTTATTATTATTATTGTTTTGGATGGGATTCCAAAAATGAGTCAGCATAAAATGAAAGACTTTGAGCTGCATGCCCCTGTCTCAATGATTGAAAGAAATGCCCCATCAAATGTTGTGTGATAGTGAAGATCCACCGAAAACGGTACAGAGGTTAATCAGTGTATGATTGCCTAGTTACTAGATAAGGAATCTAACAAGGTGTGTGTTTTGCGGTTTATTATAGCCCCACCCTACCCCCATTGACTCAGCTCTGTGTCAGTTCCTCTTAAATGACAAATCTCATTGGGGTAGAGAAAATGGTTAAGACTGAATTAGTTGGAAACAGACGGTATTTAGAAAATGAAGCCGTCATTTTTTATAATCTAGTTTGGAGTATAAAAATTGTTAGATGAAATGTAACTGCTTAACATGATTAAAGATCATAGCTTTGATTTCTCTAGGACTTTAACACTCTCTCTTTAATTTTGAAAGTTAGACAGTAATGTAAATGATTAACAGGGAGTCATCTACAGACAACGTACTCTCTTGTATAATAATGTTAAAGTCAGACAAAACAGCACAAACAAAGTGATCAAGCCTCTCAGTATTTAGTTTCCCTGGCCCTCCCATCAGAATCACTATGAATCAACAGTTTTTGTTCATGAAATCGCAAAGATGGTTCCCTGCTTACGACTGTTTTGCCTGCAACACTGTTCTCCTAAAACAAATATGTTGAATATAATTCCATTCGATAATATGCTCGATTATTTATGCCAATACAAATATATTACCTCACTGATTGTAGAAGCAGTCAGCTCTCTTAATCTCGAACAGAGTAATGTCAGGCCACACTCGTGGATGATGCAGCATCCTCTGGTCCACTGCATCAAACCGCTGCCCTCCCATTGGCTGAAAATGGATGTTGTGATGCTGCGCCGGCGTGATGTCACCGGCAGCACGCTTATCACCTCGCCGGTTCCATCGCTTCATCATCGGATGTAGCAAGTGCAGGAGAGTGATCAAACACAGTGCCTCGCCGAAGACTGGACATCGAGGAAGCTGAGACGAGCAAAGACAACCACCACCAAAACGCAACCATGAGGGAAATCGTCCACATCCAGGCAGGCCAGTGCGGAAATCAGATCGGGGCGAAGGTAAGGGCAGCACGCACTTTGTAGAGTTATTTTCTTTGGTCAAGGAAAAAGAAGCCTCTATGAATGTTTAAAATTAAACACCTGCTATTCGTTATTTGTACGATAATGATGCTACAACCCGATCTGATATGTGATATCGGAAAACAGTTCCTGGTGAATTTATTTGCTTGTATTTTTGGAGAAACACAATTATAGTTTACCTTAAGTGTTTTTGAACATCCACATTGGTGGGTGCAGTGCATTGGGTTTGGGTTTTGCTGCAAGGCGGCGGTGCCCCCCACTGTACCGCATTTGTCCCCTAACTGCGCAACGTCTCTCAGGCCTTGTCCAGTACCTTTAGCCCTAATCCGACGCATCATCGCTATGCAACATGCGCATTGCAATCCCGTGTCTGCTATTAACGTCAGGTGTTAATAAATAAGATATTGCGGCTTCTAAGTTTGGCTATATTTTTATATCACATTTAGTTCTGGGAAGTTATAAGTGACGAACACGGCATCGACCCTACTGGTAGCTACCAAGGTGACAGCGACCTGCAGCTCGAGCGAATAAACGTCTACTATAATGAGGCGTCAGGTAAACCTTCTCAACTTTTTTCAAACAGATCTGGTTGCAAATAATCGTGTTCCCATGCAGAAACCCCCCCCCCCCCCCTCGGCCGTTGTTGTTTATTGCCTCATGATCCTGCAGCAGGCAAAACTGCAGAGCTCATTTAAATGGCACACTGTATGCCCTTCTCTAGTGGAGCTGCGTGAGGGAAGTAGGTCACGGTTGGACAGGGGGAAATGAGGACAGCACCAGCACCACCTGGGAACTCACTGTTCTCTGCTTCTCACTCTTTCCTTCTAGAGCCCATTCCCTCCTCCTCCTCCCCCCGCCTCCCCTAACGTGTGCTTGCCTCTGTCTGTCTGTCTGTCTGTCTGTCTGTCTGTCTGTCTGTCTGTCTGTCTTTTCTACTGCTCTCAGGGGGTGGATAATGCTACTAGGTATCCATGAATCAGCAGTCTATTTCTGCAAAGCTGCGCCACAGTATCTCAGAGTTCATATCACTCTGATTACGTATTTGGAAACGTCAATGATGGTTTATGGCCATAATCCCAGTGTTGTCGTTGGTAGCTTGTTCAGTGGCCTTTTCGGCAGTATAGGTTACAGTGCCTAAATCAGTATGCAGAACCAAGCATGGAAACCAAACTGTAACCTCTGTAAACCCTTAGTAGGATGCTTGACAGCTTGCCAATATCCAAATGATACCAAAGCGCCAACAGATGATGAGAAATATGGGCCCCGTCTGTGAAGAGGTTGCCTTGTTGCATTGCTTAAATGCCTCTTTTGCAAAGTGAGCATTTTAGCAGCAGTACCACCTTTACAAAGAACGGAAAGTGCAGCAATGGGCATGCAAGACAGATCAGAGAGGGAGACAGACAGAGAGATAGAGACAGCTCAGAGAGAGCCAGACAGATAGATAGAGACAGCTCAGAGAGAGAGCCAGACAGAGAGAAAGAGACAGAGCAACAGAGACAGCGAGATAGAGGGAGTGGGAGCGGTTTGGGGATGGACGGGGGCTTGAGAAAGGGTGTGGCAAACGATGTGGCAGTGGTGGTTCTATAAAAAGCATTCAAGCGATCCTTCCACAATATTGGGTGTGTCGCAGTTCGGTCAGGAAGATTTAAAGGCAGATAGATGTTTGGGACATTCAAGCATGAAACACAGGATTTCTATCTTCGTTTCTGTTATCATGTTTGCTTGAACAGTTAGCATTATATGAAACATTATATAACCATTAAACAAATGATGATAATAGATTTCTTCGTTTTGGATAACTATTACGTACATATATACTGCTATTACTTGATATTGTGCTCATCCTTAGAACCATTTCGTAATCATCGATCAGTCCATCGTTCAATCACTTCCCACCCCGTCTAAACCTCTCTCCTGTTTTACTCTCAAGGCAGCAAATTTGTCCCCCGTGCGATCCTGGTGGATTTGGAACCAGGCACCATGGACTCAGTGCGATCCGGTCCCTTTGGACAGCTCTTTCGACCCGACAACTTTGTCTTTGGTGAGTTATTCCTTCACTTTGCATTTGTCCTTGTGTGTCTGTGTAGGAGGCTGTCACATAAGAGGCTAGGCTCTAAATCTGAGCCTATTTTTACTCGACAGTGATGAAGATTCCCCTTGCGTGCGTTCTCAGCGAATATGCCAGTGTGTGGATGCAGGGGCTGAACTGTGTTAGGCTCGGGAAGCTCTTGCGGTGACTCAGCCAAAAAAGATAGAATGCTGCAGTGCTGCTGAGTGCTAATGATATACTCTCCCAAGTATGCAACACAGTGACTCCCCAAATGTACACACTCCCACTTAGTTTTTTCACAGCAAGAATGTATCTTCCCTTTGGATATATGGTTAGTGGGTGCACACAGCTCTTCAACAAACAAGGATATTTAGTGGTCTTACCGTATAATAGGGGCTTTCGACACAAGCACTTTATTATGACACTGAACGTTACCAGCATTAATCAACAAATGAAAGAACTTTAAACATTCTTGTGGTTTGCCAAATATGATCCAACTCCTGACTCCCCATTTCCTGTATCACAGGTCAGAGTGGAGCAGGAAACAACTGGGCCAAGGGCCACTACACGGAGGGTGCTGAACTGGTGGACTCCGTCCTGGACGTGGTGAGGAAGGAGTCTGAGAACTGCGACTGCCTGCAGGGCTTCCAGCTCACACACTCCCTGGGCGGGGGAACGGGCTCCGGCCTGGGCACCCTGCTCATCAGCAAGATCCGCGAGGAGTACCCCGACCGCATCATGGTGACCTTCAGCGTCATGCCCTCGCCCAAGGTGTCCGACACGGTGGTGGAGCCCTACAACGCCACGCTCTCCGTGCACCAGCTGGTGGAGAACACCGACGAGACCTTCAGCATCGACAACGAGGCCCTCTACGACATCTGCTTCCGCACGCTCAAGCTGACCACGCCCACCTACGGAGACCTCAACCACCTGGTGTCGGCCACCATGAGCGGCGTCACCACCTGCCTGCGCTTCCCCGGGCAGCTCAACGCCGACCTCCGCAAGCTGGCCGTCAACATGGTGCCTTTCCCCCGCCTGCACTTCTTCATGCCCGGCTTCGCCCCGCTCACCAGCCGAGGCAGCCAGCAGTACCGCGCCCTGTCCGTGCCCGAGCTCACGCAGCAGATGTTCGACGCCAAGAACATGATGGCGGCGTGCGACCCCCGCCACGGACGCTACCTGACCGTGGCGGCCATCTTCCGCGGTCGCATGTCCATGAAGGAGGTGGACGAGCAGATGCTGAGCGTGCAGAACAAGAACAGCAGCTACTTCGTGGAGTGGATCCCCAACAACGTGAAGACGGCCGTGTGCGACATCCCGCCACGGGGACTCAAGATGTCGGCCACCTTCATCGGAAACAGCACGGCCATCCAGGAGCTGTTCCGCAGGATCTCCGAGCAGTTCACCGCCATGTTCCGCCGCAAGGCCTTCCTCCACTGGTACACGGGCGAGGGCATGGACGAGATGGAGTTCACCGAGGCGGAGAGCAACATGAACGACCTGGTGTCCGAGTACCAGCAGTACCAGGACGCCACGGCCGACGAGATGGGCGAGTACGAAGAGGACGAGCTGGAGGATGAGGAGGAAGAGCAGCAGGACGTTCGCCACTGATCGAGGGAGACTTTCTAAAGAAGACCCCCCGCCCCCCCCCCCCCCAAACCTAACCCCAAACCACCCACCATTCCCAACCACACTCCCCTTAACAATCCTTGTGCTAGCTCTGTGAACCAGTCACTTTAAAAAAAGATCATCATTGTTGTCAGAAGTTGCAGAGGAGATGGTGAGACGGGGGGTGAGAGACAGAGGGAGAGCCGTGTTATGCTGTGTTCTGAACGTCGCAGGTTCAGATTGCTTGTGTAGACTTTTCAATGCTGTCTGTCAACCTGGTCCGTGGTCAACCATTTGGTGCTGTTGGAGCATAACAATTATGTGAGCATTATAGTCATTGGTTTTCCAAGTCATGCTTATCCAGTGCCAATTAAGAGAAACTTGCCCTAAATACAGTTTTGTAACATTTACCTCAGAATGGATTCAGTGATACAAGTAAACCATAGCAAAAATAAAATATTCTGTCCTATCAATGTGTTGTGTTTCCTTTTAACCATTAACTTAGGGTTTATTGATACTACTTATATTCACTCATATATACAAACAAATAATAGTATTAAAAAGGAACTTACATTTGGATATGGTTGTTTATAAAACAACTAGACTACTATTAGACTACAGCTAACTATTGAAATAACAAATCTTGCAAATTGTAGCTTTAACTCTAATGTTTTAATATTTCCCGACATGCAAACTGGCAAGCCAACTCCCAAAGGAAAAATACTGATTGTTGGGCTGCAGACCAGTTTATTGACTACCAGATGCAGCAACATAAACCATCTACAGGCTCTCAAACTCTGTCAGGATAAAAATAGACCAACTGCTTTATCACTCATGGAATTTTAATACTGCTTTAACACCTGTGTTTGTCAGACTTAACACTGCGTGTTAAGCTCACCTAAACATGCATAAAACTGTCATTGACAAAACATTAGACACCAAAACAGCTTAAATATGGAAATTGTGGACAATTCAACACACTATATACAGAGAAGAATTTGAGGACAGCTTGAGGGCAAGTTGTATTTGACCTCAACTGCCTTCTGACACCTGACCTCTGAGATCAGCAGTTCAGTGGGTTTTCTGACCCACTCCTGCGTAACAGTGCTATCATCGCTCTGGCAATTACTTCTAATTATATCGCTCACAGCTATTTTGCATGAGCAAGATAGGAGTGCTCCCAAACTGCGGTGGACAATAAGTGGCCCGCTATCTAATTAAACTAGCTTCGTTTTATAATTTGCTTTGTAAAAGCAGTAGAATTCGGTGAACTTGTAAAACAAGCTAATCCACCGTTTAACATGAACAAACAAAACAACTATTTAAACAACTATACTTCCTTGTAGCAAAAGAACACGATTCCCTTGTTATTCAATTCTAGTGAAATACATAGGCTGTAGATTAAGTTACAAACGACCACCGATTATGCAACTATGGCATTTTATTATAACAAGAGGCGAAAAACAAGTTAAACAAACATTTATGGCGTACAAATGCCATGGAATGGGATGAAACTATCAACATAATTACCATTACCCAAACCAAAACAGCAGTCATTGTCCCTGAACTAAAATCAACAGTGCTTTCCGTGGGAGTCACAACATAATATCTTTAGCATTATTAAAAAACAAAGCATATCAAAACTATTTCATAACTTTTTTAATTGCCAGTCAATTACAAAACCACAGAAACACATCGATTAAAAAAAAAAAGATATATTATTCAGCATAACCATTGTGCAAATTCGGTACACACAAGCTTTTTCTTTTAGATAAAAACTGTTAGTACTACAAGCATTTTGCTATAAACCTTTGCTCTGATCAACAGTAGAATTAACAACCAGCAACCAGTTTGAGCCCAACATAAACAAACACATTTAAACACCTTAAAACAAATTAATTGTATGTAGTATTATTATTATTACACCCGCAGTAATCTTAAAATTGTTTTAAAACCCTATTACTGAAGTCATACTGTCAAAATACAATGTGATTCTCAGAATGCTGGCATCTCCAGGTTGGATAGATCAAAGAATACTCAGAGTTTTATTTTTCTAAGAGTATTTCTCTTTCTTCTGAGCCTGATGTATACAGTATATCCAAATAAAACTCGGAACATGCAGTTTTGACAAAATTACTTCTATCATTTGGGTGTGTTATCACCTAGTACTTAATGTTTCAGGTCTAGATCCAGGTTTTATCAAATCAATTCTTTGTTGCGGTAACAGATGCAAAAGTCAATCGAACATACTTGGATGATTGATAATGACTACAAAGTCATTATCAATGCTCCTACAAAGTCTTGGTCATGCAAGACAAAGCAAATACAAAGGGATAAACATTCCAAACTGGCGCTACGCTTGAGAACTGGTTTCGACATTTCTCTCAGTGACAACGATCTTTTTATGCTGCGTAACAACGTTTTGGCTCCCTACAGCTATGGGCGTGGTCTTGACAGCAGAACTCTTGTATGACCCCGCTGATGAACCCTGCTGGTATCTCACCGAGAAACCCGCTAATCCTTGATCTCTGACCTCCAGCCCAGGCCCCGCCAGGCCCTGACCCTCCAGCAGAACCGTCTGCACTGAACCCCTGCTGCCACTGGCCCCTGCAGACGCAGAGCCGTTATCCAACATCACCACCTGCTGCCTGGACATGGATCCACCGGCAGAGCCGCCGTGAGAGACCCCTTGGGCCTTGGTGACGTGCTCTGTCGTCGTGGTGATGACCGTCTGCTCCGCCCCCTGCGAGACGGCCAGGCCCGTCCCGTTGGCGACGTAGTGCGGCTGGGTTCCCGCTGCCATCTGCGTCTCCACGAGAACCACGCCCTGCTGGGAACCTCCCACCTGCATCAGCCCCTGACCCAGCCCCACCTGACCCACCGCCGGCTGGGCGCCCCCCGTCACCAGGACCATTTGAGGCCTCTGTTCGACCACGTACATGGGGGCGGCCGTGTAGTACATGGTGGGCTGCTGGACGAGCATCGTCTGACCGGCCATCACCATGTTGTCCTGGTACTGCATCCTTGGGAGGGTGGCTATTCCCTGGGTTCCCCCCTGCACCAGGTTCCCCTGAACCATGCTGGAGGATCCGGAAACGACACTGGAGGTGTTGTGGGTGTTTAGGGTGTTTTGCGCGTTGAGGGTGTTTTGGACATTGTGGGTGTTGACGCTGACGTGGTCCTTTTCTCTCACGCTTTCTGTGTGGGTGTGGGTGTTGCTGGAGGTGGACGGCCTGGAGGTGGACGGCCTGACGGGGGACACCGGCCTGGGCTGCGGTGGACGGGCCGACAGCCTCACGTCCACAGAGGTCAAAGATGAGCCCTGGCAGATCTCGGCCAAGGTTTTGAACTTGGGTCCGAGATCATTGAGGAACTCGAGGTCGTCGTCGTTGTCCAGCATGCTGAAGCTTCCCACGGAGCCGGCCGGAGAGCCCTGGCCCTCGTAGGCAAACGCCTGCAGAGCATCCGCCTCCATGGACTGTTGCGCACCATGGCTGGCTTTCTGTAAATAGTGTAAAGTACAATTGGGAGAGTGTCAGTTCTAAAGACTTTTTGGTATTGTCTTTTAAAACCTCTTAAAAAAAGGTATTGATTTAAAACCTTGACAGCACTCTTTTGAATTTGCTTGCTCTGACAAAGTTGTGGTTGCTGTTAAAAGCCAATTACTACATGAGGGCTTAGAAGAGAGAGAAACGTGCAGGAATATTAAGGTTCTAGGCCAAACCCTGAGGCCAATACATCAAAGATTAAGTAGGATTTGTCCCAAACAAAGTGAAAGAAACTAAATAATCCAGGTTTCAGATCATCTGCTACCAGATTTTAAATCATTAATTTAAAGTATGATTTGTTTGACCACAGCAAAGAAATAGCTTTGGCCACAAAATGACCAATGGCAAGATGTCTTCCATGAAGACACAAACCAATTTTTTTTAAATAAACTAAAGTGTATTTTGTCATGGCTCCTAAAACCAGTTGAAATGTGAGGCTTTATTTAAGGAAACCTTTGCGAACTGAAAAAATGCTTCCCACGTCCTCAAACACTGCTGAATGACAAGGCAAGGCGAGAAAGGCAACCGAAATGCATATGTAGGTGTGTGTGACTCACGTTGGAGTAGTACTCGCGCAGGAACCCCTCGGACACAGCCATGCCGTCGTACGTCCCGCCTCTGTATTCGGAGCCCAGATGTGAGGTGTAATGGCCGTGTTGCCCAGTCATGCCTCCTCCTCCTCCTGCTTCATAGTCTGTCTGCATGGCCCCCAGGCCGTGCTGGTGGTACCCGTTGTAGTGATGCATGCTTTCGCTGGTGAAGCCACCTCCAGCGCCTCCGGTCCATCCGGTCCCTCCGGCTCCTCCTTCATTGCCCCAACCGCTCTTTACGTGTCCCACTGACATGCAGCCTGTTTGCCCATGGTCAACCTCTGATACGCTGATGAGAGGAACCGCCTATAATGGAAATAAGACATTGCTAGTGAGATACACTGGACTTATTTTAAAGAGGCGACAAACACAGATGTTAATCATGGCACTAAATATGGGTCTGTTCCTTTCATGTAACAGGGCACAGGTAGTCGATTTATCTCAGTGGTTACATAAAAGGAGCAAATAATCAGTGGTATGAGTGACCCCCTTTGTCTGTCATACGATGACCCTTTAGTTAAAAAGGGTCTATTTGGAACATAAAATGAAGTTAAACATTATCAATACTTGACATGGCTGAACATATTAACTTGGGGAATCTTATTTGGATTGATGTCTGGTACCTTGGCTTCCCCCAGTCCTTCAGTATGGTATGCAATCAACTGTTCTTTTGCATCAAAGGGAATAGCCTTGAAGCTCCCAATAGCTCCTGCACCTCCACACAGACAGAACAGCAGCAGCAAGGGCAACACTGAAAGAGATGTACAGAAAGAAATTTGAGTCTAAACTGTTTCTGTAAAAGTCCCTTTCATTACTTTGCTATGAACAGGAAATCATGCCTGTTAATTGTCCAATTAGGCTACAAAAGGATGGGTCACATTACGGAATCTATCAGTAAAAAAATCTAACAAATGTACAGCATAGGTGTCCACTGTACATACACAGTATCCACACGTTAAAAGTGGACCTCATTCAACATGCTGTTCCAGTTCCCCTCCATGAAGCGTGGACATCCTTTAAAATTATTCTCCATACCTTGTATCCAAGGTCTCAAAAAACATCCATCACGACTGCAATAATCTGTTTCTCGTTTACTGCGCCGCATTGGTATGGGCACTGGGTATTTGAATGCATATCACGACGGATCAGAGTCCATTCTAAGAGGGGTTTGGCCTAACAGCCGAACTCACAGAGCAGGAGCAGCAGTCCCAGGAGTAAGAGGAGGACGCCTGAGGCGCCGAATTTGGCGGTGCTTGTCTCGCGGGCAACGCAGCTCTCGGTGTCTTCCCGGCAGGTACAGACTAGCACATCCAGCACCTGGGCGGCTGCACACGATTTACCCTGCTGGTCTGTGACCTCAAGGGTCACCTTGTAGTAGCCTGGCCACAGGTGGGCCTGGTCGCGAAGAATGACTGTGGTCTCTGTGCAAAGCGTCCAGAGGGTTAGCCTAGCCATTTTAAGTAGTTGGAACTTGTTTGTGCGAACATCATTTTTTCTCTTTCTTTTGACAAATATACTTATTGTAAGTTGCTTTGGATAAAAGCTTCTGCTGAATGCATTTTTACCTCAATGTTCGAAAAACAACAAAAACAACAATGGAAAAAAAAAAGGATTCTCAAATGAGGTTTTAAAAGGACGCAATTCACACCAGGTACTTACTGTTAAACGGCTCGATGGTCCATTTTTGCTTGCTTTCAGAAATCACTCTGAATTCAAACGGTGCTGAATTTGGGAACTCATCTTTGTCTACAGCAGTAACGTAGACCATGTTGTCATTAACACACATGGTCTGGCTGGTAACTGTCAGTTCTGGACAGTGGTCATTGTAGTCCTCTACTTGAATGGCGATGGTCCCTGTGGCTGTTTTGATGGGGGTATCTGGAAAGAATAAGATTGGAGTATGCATAATACAATTCCAGTGGACCTATTGTTTCAATAGTAATTTACAAATTCCCGATACTGGCATCAGAATGATTATGATAAACGTCCCATTCTGCACTTACCTTTTGTGATGCATATTATTTTGGCATAGTATGTTCCGTTTTTCAGGTATTTCGACTCTCGATCGGGTAATTTATTCAACTTAATGTCTGCTGTGTGTTCGTCGATAGTCAACCAGCCACCGACATCCTCGAGTTTGGCATACCTGAGTAAAAGAACATATATATTGATGACGTTAACAAAAAAATGTTTTTTTACCATGCATTTTACTAACATGATTAACAAAAACATGGGGGAAAAAGGACTGCTGGGCCTCACCAAACGTTGGTAGCGATTTTGGTTGTGTCGCTGTCGATGGCGGCGTAGTTGGTGATGACCTTGTTGATGCTGATGGTGCTGCTGTCCTCCGATAGGGTCACCACCTTGACGTTGGGGTGGAAGCGGGGCCCTTCCTTCTGGTTCACCACGTTGATCTTGATGGGGTAGGTCTTATGAGTCACCTCGTGCCTGAAGCTGTACTCAGCTTTGTTGGAGACGCTCAGCGCCAAGTTGACCACTTTGAGTTCCTCGTAGTCCAACGACTGTGGAGTAAATCGGATGAAAACTTGTTTGTAAAAGATCCAACGAGCTTCACATGGGGAAGCAACAGGAACGACAAACCGGTTAAAGATAACAGTCGCAGTCTGAAGCCCAAGGATATTAGAGTGTTAGGATTAAACATAAATAGGTCATAATGTGTCATCAATATATGACCTTTTAAGCCCTTTGACACTATACCTAAGATTAAGGGTTATACAAATGGAAAATTACATAACACTTAATTGAAACAAAGACGATTGCACAAGAGTGATGAAGGTAAACTGATGAGATGTATTATCAGATGCTGTTTATTCACATTTCATCTTGACACATGGTGTCAAAGGAGAACACAGAGAGGTGCACTCCCACAACCAACGCACTGTGAAACCGCACCTCAGAAGAATGATCATAATCATGAATCATCATTCCAAAGAACAGATTTGGTTCTACATGTTTAAAGGAGTCAGAGTGATTCCCACATGCAGTGAATCTGCCGTGTACCTTCTGAATCATGATCACGCCCTCGTTGGTCTTCGAGTCGGTGGTGATGCTGAAATAGCCGGCTTCGTTCCCGGAAGCGAAGCTGAACACTGACAGCCAGTTATCAGTGTACATCATATCCAGATCGATGGCTCTGACCCGCATCACCTCCACGTTGACCGTGTTCTCCTCCACGTGACCTACGTACTGTGAAGGAAAAATACGTAAGCAACGGAAATTGTGGAGGCAAATAAGGGAAGACCCAAAATGATGTTTTTGACGTTACCCTCGTTGCATTGCTCGTACCATTTCTTTTTCCAGAGTGGGGATGTTGTCGTTAATGTCCAGGAGTTTAATCACTACGTCACCCGTTGATGACCTTCCTCCAGCCATTCCGTTCAAGTCTGTCCCTCTTACAGTCAACGTATATGTGTCTTTGGTCTGGAAAATGGGACAATAAAATAATAAAAATTTGGTTGATTCCCAAGAATATTTCATAATTTGGCCTTTAATGCTCTTACATAGTGCATTGAATTGCTGTAAGCTTTATATCTCACCCTTGAACTTTCATTAATAGAATTTTAAAATGGACATGTAAACTTTACATCCTTGCCTTGCTAATAATAATAATAATAATAATAATTATAATAATAATTATTGTATGATCATCGTATTAATCATAATAATACTAAGAACAAGAATTAGAACAACATCTGAGTGTAGCGACCCTCACCTCTCTATCGAGCGTGTTCTGACGGACCATGACTTCGCCAGTTCTGGAGTTTATGATGAACATGGAGCTGCTGGCGTCCACTATGCTATAGGAGATCACGCTGTTGATGCCTTCATCTGCATCCGTGGCAGTCACTCTCATGACAATGGTGCCTAGAAGCATAGTTTTCAAGTTACACCGTGTTACTACCTTTTGAAGGGGCTTCCACACGGCCCTATCACCGGCACCCAACTATAGCATGTTGGCCGACGATGATTCTCACCCTGACAAAAGCAAAACAGCCATCAAGGTGTGTGAGAGGTCCTGATGGTGCTGTGTTTTCTGTTACTGTTGGGGCTTTGTGCGAGCGCATTTAACTGAATAGACTTTAGGATAGATAACAACACGTAGTATATACATGCTACACATAGGAATAGTGAGAGATGGGGGCTACCTGCAGGGCTCGATTCGTTGACAGAGCCCATCTGATTAACCTGAAAAACAGGTGAGCAGTCGTTCTCGTCCAAGACCACAATGGCCAGTTCAATGTCCTTCTCCGCTTTAGCCCCATTGGAGTATTTCGCAACGCCTAGCAACTGAATCCGGGACATAACAATGGTTTGTTATTTTTTTTATGATCGCTTCTTTTCTAATCGTGATCTCGTTTATCGTGGACGACTTACAGTGTAATTAGAGATCTCCTCGCGGTCCAGTATGCTGTGGACTTTTACCAAACCGGTGTCGGGGTTTACGCTGAATCTCCCAAACGGATTCTGGTCGGCTCCCTTGCCCATGAGCGTGTAGATGACGCGTGAGTCATATTCCTTATCGGAACGAATCTATAACACACACACACACACACACAGACGCAGACGCAGACGCAGACGCACGCACACACACACACACACACACACACACACACACACACACACACACACACACACACACACACATACATACATACATACATACATACATACATACATACATACATTACATACAAACATTGTAAAACGGCCAGGCTTAAAGGCTTGATTATTTGTCATTGTTGTTATTTGTGGAAGCTCTTGATTAAAAATAATAATAACTTAAACACATACTTTTGCAATGTATGCCTGGTGAGTGTAGTCATAATTCTCATTTAGTTTCCTCGGGGCGATAATCCACTCTCGTTTTTGCCTCTTGAGCATCTTCTCACCGTCTCCTGCCGCCACCAGGACAAACTGCAGACATACAGAAGATATATATAGAGAGTGAGATAGATAGAGTGGCAGGTCATAGTTAGGGCATGACCAAGCTTACGTGAAAAAACGTTTGCTTGCATCCAATATGCTTGTATTTTTTATATTATTAATATAATATAGCAATAATCTTTATTTATATGAACCTTTCTTCACATTTACAAAGCCCTTTCAGAACACGACTACATGGCAATAAAACACAATAGCCAAAGACAATCCATCATACACTAAGGTCATGGACATGAGTAAATATAACACAATTATAACAACTGTAAAGAACTGTAAGAAGTTTAACTGTATGAACCATATGAAAACATGTTTTGAAACATAAGTAAGACAGGCCTGTGAGCGCGAGAGTTAAAACTAATGATATAAAGTAGGCTTCAATAGTTCTGCTTTTTTTTTATTTATTTTTTAACTTTTTTAAAACAAAAAACTGCATGGACGGCACGATTTGGCATTCCATACTCTAGCTGGTGAGGGAAAACTGGGCTAGGTCAAAATATGCCAGAATGTGTTTCCAAATATGCTGTAGGACAAACATGAGGCCAACACATTAGGCCATCATTAGTGTTGTATGGGTTTATATATAGACAAAGAATAGTAATTAGAAGACAAGAGATATTCAAATGGTCTACATTTCATTTGCATGTTTGATAAACAAACAACTTTGGCAATGAGCCTTTTTGATTTCACACAAGCATCTAAACTATAGTAAAAGTTAGTAGGGATTAGCCTCTAGTTACTCTGGCATTACTCTATATAGGCTACCTGGCAATTACTTGGTAAAACGTGTGATTATTGTTACATTGTCTGACCATTCGTGTTCAGTCCATTTTCCGTGCAGACCACCAACACAGCACCACGTCGCAGGTCAACAAGTTTGGACGCAAGTATTCATTCTGCCTTTTATTTCCTCAGTGAATCGAAAACAAAACTTAAAACAATCATCTTCGCGATAGGCTACTAGGCTTTCTGTTGTTGTTTTTACATACAGTAGATTAAAACTACACTCCATTTTAGAATACACAAAGTTGCGCACTAAAACCGCTCTGCGCTCCCACCACCTCCCCGGCGGGACAGGAAAGCCACACCTGCTTTCCGCTATCGCCCTCCACTTTTTATATTCTCACAAAAAGCTACCATACAGATTTAAGTTTTTTTTTTTTCGGTTTTACTTACCGCAAGCAGGAACGGTAGCCACACAACAAAGTTGCATTTGGACACCATTGTTTATTTGAATAGTAACAGAGATTCCCCCCCACGCTTGTGGCTGATATCCGCCTGCTATGTCTCTTCTGGGTCTTGATTAGACTTTGGCCCTTGGATGGCAAGCTGAGCACTATGTCTAACGCGTTACAGACGTAGGCGGTGCCTCTTCGGGTTTCGCTGCACTCGGCTGCTGATAACAGACGTTGCGTGAAAGGCTGTGTCCACTCCTACATAGCTGCAACGCTCCTGTGTAGCCTATTGTCTCTGTGGAGGAAAAAGGGGGTGGGTAACTTACACTCAAAGGGAAGTGGCCAAAATAAAACACAGAATAGTCCAGAATGAGTCCACTAGATCTTGACCCATCAGTTCGTAGTCATGATACGTCACGAGGTCAATTCTGATTAAAAGCACGTGTGGAAAAACATTTGTTGGTAAAGACCCCTCTCTCTCTCTCTCTCTCTCTCTCTCTCTCTCTCTCTCTCTCTCTCTCTCTCTCTCTCTCTCTCTCTCTCTCTCAACAACTCTCTCTCTCTCTCTCTCTCTCTCTCTCTCTCTCTCTCTCTCCCTCCCTCCCTCCCTCCCTCCCTCCCTCCCTCCCTCCCTCCCTCCCTCCCTCCCTCCCTCCCTCCCTCCCTCCCTCCCTCCCTCCCTCTCTCTCTCTCTCTCTCTCTCTCTCTCTCTCTCTCTCTCTCTCTCTCTCTCTCTCTCTCTCTCTCTCTCTCTCTCTCTCTCTCCCTCCCTCCCTCCCTCCCTCCCTCTCTCTCTCTCTCTCTCTCTCTCTCTCTCTCTCTCTCTCTCTCTCTCTCTCTCTCCCTCTCCCTATCACTCATCTGTGAAATTTGTACAGACAATGTGAAATTCTTGAGGAATAAGACCATAAACCATATGAAATAGTATGTGTGTGTGTGTGTGTGTGTTTTTGTGTTAAGAGATCCACTACTTGGCAGAACTATCCGCCAACGATCTATAGATACAGAAAAATAATAACAAAAACAGATCTGTGTGGCATTGTGCTTGGACACTGACCCATGCAACAGGGAGGGGCCGAGAGAGGGCGCCGCTGGTTCTTCAAATATTTACTTAAAACGGCCTGGTTGTAATTGACAACATGAAACTCCCCTTTAACTATCTCCAAAACTGTGTGGGAAGTGGACACAGATAAGGCCTAATGTGTCGACCCCTCCAACCCGTTCCTGTGGTACAGCATTTTTCCCCCTTAACAATAATAATTGTCATAACGCTGACTTTGCCTTCATGATTGCTTTCTTGACCTTATTTGCAGCCTTGTGTATTAGCTTTCTACCACCCGCATGCATAGAGTAATGACTGGTTTCACTGATACTGTAAATAGAAAGCCCACATTATTTACACTAAATCATTAACCAGGGCTTTGTGAAAACCAGTGGAGCGCTAGCTTACCCAACTGTCAATTATTTAATCCCATAATGGACAATAATGTTTATACATGAATACGCAATAAGGCAATACACCTATGTTGGTCAAATGTATAACAAACTGTTTTTTCATTGCAACAGCTTGGACAGCCGCAATTGTGGCCTACTTCATAAACAAATAGCATGCTATAATAAGGAAATGCTGGTTGCTGTTGGACATTTTTCAGATCTGTGTAAGTATCATCCTTCTTCACACTAATGTAACTTGTCTCACCACGGTAGCATTCCTCCCTCGCAATGACCACACCCTCATTATTCTAAATCATTCCCTTGAGGACATAATTCCTCAACCCATGTACACACAGATCCAGGAAATTGTTTGATTTACTCACTTCCAATCATAACCACATTTTTTTTTAAGGGTAATTTATTTTCTTCTGTATTAACCTTTCATAATATTTGATTATTCTTCCTTTGTTTATTAAAAAAAAAGATTGGCAGTGTACAGTCCATTTCTCATGCCAATAAAGCTATTTCGTGATGAAATGGGGTGAGACAGAGATCGAGGAGTGAGTGACGCACATGGACAATGACAGAGACAAAATTCGATGGGAATTGTGTGTCACAAGTTCACAAAACACTGTTCGCACTCGTACTGCTCTGGCCGGGAATTAAAAGGGAAACGTTTTTTTACTCTCCTAAGGAGTGATCAATGAATGCATCAACAAGGGAGAGGTTAGGAATAGTGCCTGCCAGCATTGCCCACGCTTACATTGACCTGTGATATATTGTTGAGTGGTTAAAACTGTAGTTTGGAATTAAATGATAGCATGTCATCAGGGTGATTCTGGTCGAAGGTGTTCAGCATTAGGGTGTTTCGATTCTATCGCAACCGGGGTCACTGACAAACTGCTTATCAGACGATTCCGTTGAATTTCCCATGCAGGCTCAGTGGCTTATTAGGGAGTCGCACAGGGCGAGTCGGAGCAAAAGTATGCAGGGCGCATGCTTTTGCTCCGACTCGCTCTGTGCGACTCCCTAGTCACTTCTGGGTTTATCTGTGGTTTATAGAGATAGCATAAAGGGAACTCTACAGTGGGGTAGTAGAGTCGACCAGCCCCCCCCCCCCCCCCCAACACAGACACAAACACACACGCACACATACACACATCAGGCTTCATTCAACACATTCCTGTGGCGTTAGCTACGAGTAGGACTTCACTTCACTCCTACACGCTTGGGAGAACTGGAAGTTGAGCAAGAATGTCGAGCTACAGGTCATTGTCTCGGACAGAAACATGGAAGTGAGAGTCATTTCGCACAAGAGATCACAGTTGAGTCATACAATAAATAATTAACACTTAAGGGTGCACACAATTCTAAATGTACGTTTGGGTAAAAAAATTACAAATATAAATTAGGTCATTTTATATTTATATATATTGATATGAAATTAGTTCAGAGCCTTAAACGGCAAGAGGTGTGAAAACAAAAAACATGTTGCAACCTGCCTACAGAACAGAACTGCGTAGCGCAGGAGCACAGCTTATTTGAGCTCTTTATACAACACCTCCCCCTGCTGGAAGCGTTAGTCTATTCGTCTAGTAGTTTTCCCACCAGCGAGAAAACACAGACGGGTCACAATATTCCGTTGTCTAGGTGGAGCAGTCTAGGTGGAGTAGTTAGGGTGTGTCAGACCAAACACGTCACTTTCTCTAGTTTCATGTGTCGGGCTGGACATTTTAGGACAGGGAGTCGTCTAGCGACTAACACAACCTACCTGGACCCTTTACAAAAGCGCGTGTCGAAGTTTTTTTTTAATCTGTCCAACAATTCGACACAAAACAGCTGATCTATCACGACTCAAGTTCATATCGACGGAAGACAATTTGAAGTTAGTGAACCCAACCCATTGGAGGGAGAACAATTATAAACAGACCTTTGTGGAAATGGCAGCAACATGGCATTTACACATTTACATGTTATTAATCACAGTAAGTAATCGCAATATTATTACTTTTTTTACTTGGAAGATGTATTTGTTCTACATAGACGAAGGGAACGTACAATACTGACTCTAAAGATAATATATAAAACGATATGTGTATGAACCTATGCATTATATTATGCGTTGTGTATTGTATAGATGCTTTCCGTTGGGAACGCATGGTTTCTCCCCATTTCCATCCGAGTATTCGTGCCAGAGACGATCCCGACCGGTTATGAAAGTATGAGACCTATAATATCCCTCACCTCAACACCTGTAGAGCGGTCAAACAATCCACTCATTACCAGGCCTGTTTTGGTGGACGGCAGAACTGACTTGTTTGGTCTTTTTGATTCCCCCCCTCAGTTAAAGTGGATAGCCTCAACACCACCGAGGCATTACAGTTCGCTTCGAGCGATGGTAATTTCTCGGTTGGAAGTGGAGCCATCTTTGCGTTATCCAGCACTGTGGTCCCGCTGACGGGTTGCCGGTTCTCGGTACGTGCGCTGGACGCTAGCGGAAACACTAAAGTCATGGAAGTCAATCTGCTCCGTGAGCCGAGTGCAGCGCCTTCAAGACTGGTAGGCTATGTTTTATTTGTTATTCTAATAAATTCAAAACATTGCATAGCGGAGTTTAATTGACAGGTGGATGTATAATATTCTCCAAAAGTTTCTAAATGTTTTATTTCTGGTGCATCCGTTGGTTTCGATGGTTTGCCTATCACAGGTGGAGAGGCGGATCAGGCGCTTCCTGAAGCGGGCCAAGAGAGAGTGGAGACCGCCACCGTTCAACATCATGGAAAACGGCAAGGGGCCTTTTCCGAAAGACCTCGACCATGTAATAGCCTACTACTAATAATAATAATCAATTATTGGCTAATCACCTGTTGTTGAACTATACGCCGATATTTCATACCAGCCATCACGAGGGTCCGGACCGTCCCCTTTGTCCTGACCGGTGACTTGTCGTTGACACCTCCCTTGTTTTTTTTTTAATGAAACGAGGAGCAACTTGCATACACACCCAGACACACCCATCGAGGTTCTCTGTGCTATTCGTATATATTCTTAAAAAATAAGGATGCATGTATTTCTTTCAATATACTACAACTCAACCGCTAGGTGTGTTTCTGATATAATATGATATAATTATTACGATCTAAATATTTGAAGCATACTTTTACTGTTCAATGGCTAGATTGGGTCGAACTCGGCGATGAACCACTCAGTGTACTACACCGCCGAGGGGCCGGGGGTGACCATGACTCCGGTCGGGCTTCTCACTCTGAGCAAAGATGGAAGGTTGAAGGTCAACAGGGATATCGACCGGGAGGTGTACCCCCAGTTAGAAGTGAGTATTATAAAAGTTTATGTCTGTTTAGCCTTTATGAGGTAACATAAATACAAGAGAACTTCAGGGATCCATAGGGATATAATGTGCTAATAATCTTTTTGTGTATTCTTTGGAGTCTAAATAATACATTTTCTTTTTAAATTTTTTAGTTTACGGCCAGAGTTTATGAATTCGGCACCGACAGAGAGACAGACAAACCGCTGACTGTCACGGTCATCGTGGACGATGAGAATGACAACCCACCTGAATTCGTGGGCCCTCTTTTGTTCAAAGTGCCCGAGGCATCCAAACCAGGTCAGTACCCCTCAGACCCCAATGCTGGCTGCAACGCCACACAGTCCTACACAGTTTATGGGGTTCCACTAACCAACTGCTTTGGTCACCATCTCCACAGGAAAAGTAGTGGGCCGGGTCCAGTCCACCGATAAGGACCAAGCCAACACCCTTCACACCAAGATCAGCTACTCTCTCTTGACGGGGGGGGATCTGTTCTCCATCAATGCCGAGTCTGGCTTCATTATAGTGAAGAGCGACCAACTGGACCGAGAGGTAACAGTGCGCCTGGTCTAACTTCACGATTAATTCAATACCGCACAGTGTTTTTCCCCCACGTTCTCTCCGCCGCTGCAATAAAAATCCTTCTAATTTTTATTTTTTTTATTTTACGTAGCTCCTTTTAGAAAATGTACAGCACGTAACGTCAATTGCGCAGCACGCGGCACATCGTCACGTAACCAACATCAGAGAAGAAAAATACACGGGGTGAACACACAGCTCACACTGATTGGCATTCAATTAGCTTTATTTTTTATTTTTCATGTGTGTGAGTCTGTGTTCTTTTCAAATTTTAGTTAGGTTTATAATTTAAAAAGATATGTTTTGCCCATTGTTGCAGGAGATTTTATTTTTGTGTCTTATGTAAAAAAACAGTTATGCTTTGGGCATAGCAACCATGTTTAGTGTTTAAGCATTAGGCAAAAATCTGTAAATAAATTGTGCAAATTATATTTGCGTTGTGGCATTTTTTGTTTAAATATTACTATACAAAAATATAAAAATCTGTAAATGAAGACACAAAAGGCAAAGTTACAACACCAATAATCCCATTTACAGTAAGACACAGGACTGTTTGAATAGGATTTAAGTGCATATTCTCCTCTCAAAGTGCACCAGATTCATGCATTCCAATGTAAAGGGTACAAAAAAATGCCCCCGTACCCCCCCAGAGGGTTCGGGGACCACACCACCGCTGCTGAAAAAAATCCTGCGGGAAACACTGCCGCAATTACACATAGCGAAAATAAGTGTTGATTATGTTTTTATTTGCCATTGGTGTATCTTACCTTTGTCTTAATGCTGTAAAGTAATACAAAATAACAAATAAAATAAAACATATATATTTCATTAAATATATATATAGATACATTATATACTTTGTATAGCAATATATACATAGGTATACAAAATGTGTTTGTATTCGGGGAGTGTCATGCAAGATAAAGCCGACACTAAATGCGTGACACTAGACAGCATGATTTTGGTTTAAACACGGCAACTGTCGTCTTTGATTTCGTCAAAATATTGACAGTTGACAAATCATTATGATGCCTGGAAAAGGCCTAAGATTTTAGACTTTTATCTGTTTTCTAGACCCTGGAGAAACATTTGGTGACAGTGCAAATCAAAGACATGGGTGGTAGTCAAAACGGGTTGGTGGCCACAGCCACGGCCACCATTACTCTGGAAGACATCAACGACAACGCTCCGAAGTTCACACAGCAATCGGTAAGTTGCCTAGAGAGTAAAGTACTAACTTCTTAGTGCCTTAATCCTTTCTTTTATTTCTGCAAACATTCTTCACCCTTATATGATATTGAATATTAGCATGAAAGTGTCATGTGTGATTTTTTCTTTTGGGAAGTAGTTGCTTGAATGTCGCACTTTCACTCTTTCTTTTTAACCTTTCTATTCTTCTTAAAGTACGATATAAACGTCGACGAGAACGAAGAAGGAATGCTTATCCTCCGGATTCCGGTCGAAGACAAGGACGCGCCGAAAACACCCAACTCGGAGGCTGTGTTTAGAATCACAGAAGGAAATGAAGATAACCACTTCAGGATCGAAACAGATCCTGTGACCAATGAAGGACTGCTGTACGTAGCCAAGGTAACGGTTCTCTTTTATGCCTTTTGCTTTTTTATTCATCAGCAGTTGGGTTCAGTGTCAAAGAGAAGATAAACCACAGCCGTTGTTCATGCTACGGTCACGCAGGACACATTTTCCAATCACTGATTTGTTTTCAGGGAAGAACAAATGATCAGAGTGAAGAGAAATTTGACCGAACTTTGTTTTCTTGTTCCGTCCCTGTTTCTCCAGTCTCTGGACTACGAGAAAACCAAGAAGGTGGATCTAAAGATCCAGGCGCAGAATAAGGCCCCCTTGGAGGGCGTCGCAGCCACCTGGCTCAGCATTCCCGTGGCGGTCGGGGTGAACAACGTCGACGAGGGCCCCGAGTTCAGGGCCCCCAACATCCGCCTCACCGTGAAGGAGAACACACCCAACGGCACCGTCATCGGTAGCTACGTTGCTAAGGATCCCGAAACCAGCAGTGCCGGCGGCATCAAGTAAGCGTTCCCTCTTCTCTGTGGGGTTGGGTAGGGCGGGGTGAACAAGTTGCCGGGAAACACATTGTCATTTATACTTCGACAAGGCTTTGCGGTAGATCCCCAAAGCCTCGTGGGGCCGACTCTCACAGCACGGGTGCCAGAATGTGGTGTGAAAGAAGCAAGAAAAAGAAAAACACTGTTGTTGATCTCATCTTCACGTCTCAGGTACTACAAGGTCACCGATCCCGCCGGATGGGTCAATGTGGACATGAACAGCGGGGAGCTGATGGTGGCCAACACCATTGACAGGGAGGCGCCTCATGTCGTACAAGGGCTCTACAACATCACCATGAGGGCCGTGGATGCGAGTAAGTAGTGATCTCTCGCCGCTGTAACCCTGCTTGCTCTTTTTTGTTGTATCACAGCCAAGTGTCGTATAATGCAGAATAAAGTAGGGCATTTCATGCACCTGCACCGTTGCCGCTGTGCTCTACTGCGCTCGTTGTCTATCTACATGTTAGCGTCTCGAATCTGTTGGGATCTTATTGTAAGACAACGACGGAACCTCGTTCCCAGTACCACTTGAATGCTGAGTATTCTTGTGTACATAGGATTAACCAGATGTCTAAATTCATGAATGTAGCCAATCCTCTACCATGCATTAGTCAGCTAACTGTCGGTCGCAGTTTATAGAAGCCACCTGATGTCTAAGGTGGAGCAGTCACACCCTTTGTGACTCTTGAGGTTTTAGGGTTGGAACACATTCATGTTCGATGTTGTTCGGTGAATATTTTTGGTTAAGCTCTATCTGACGATCTAATGGCCTTCAATTACATTACAGCAAGCTACCTTTCGTTTTTGGTGTAAGCTAGACCGGTTTTATGTTATTATTTCCCAACCCTGCTCCACCCCGTGCAGTTGTCAGAACCCATCTTTTTCGTGTCTTTCTTTTTGTGGCTAAGCAAGGACTATATAAGGACTATAGTGTTGTACTGCCGACTCAAAGTCAGAACCACTTTCCATTACTCATCGGATTATTCTCCAGCATGTCTGAACATATGTGACCCATCTGCTTTTGTATCCTGGCTATGAAGTATCCAATCAAGTCATGTTGATACTAATGAAATCAAAATGATTGTTCCTCTGTTTTTGAGGAGAGAAATGTCAGGTATTAGGAAACCTTTCATTAATTTGTAGAACCAGTTTTATGAGGCCGTTGACTTTGAACTCCCTGTGTTTCAGACAAGAAGTCCGCCGTGGGGACCGTGACCCTGGTTGTGGAAGACGAGAACGATAATATCCCAATGCTCCCCAGCAAAGAGATGTCTTTGTGTGAGAGGGAGGGCCATCTTGGCTCCGTGGTGATCAAAGCCTTCGACCCTGACAGCAGTCCCTTCGGCGCGCCCTTTCTCTTCACCCTCCCCAAAGACAATGACGGCAATTGGGCGTTGACGAACGTAAACGGTGAGCGAGTCTGCCGCCCCCTCTAATGTGATTCAATTTGAATGGAATTGTATGTAATGTAAATGTATGATTTAAATACTCACCTCAACAACCACAACCGCGCTCATGCTAACTCTTGAACTGAACATCGCTAAGAGTTAGCAAGAGCTCACCAGCGAGTCATGAAAGTGAATGGTTTTTTGTAATTTTTTTCCCCTTCCACCCACAGCTACGCAGGCTACCTTAGAGCAGAAAAAAGAGCTCCCATTGGGGATCTACAGCGTGCCCGTAATGGTGACAGACCTGCAGGGGTCGGGCACTGTACAGACGGTCAAGGTGAAGTTATGCCACTGCAGCAGAGGGGTCTGTGTGCCCACGAGCTATAGCATTGGCCTGGGCCCCCTCGGGATCCTGACTCTTCTGCTGCCCCTGCTGCTGCTGCTGCTGCTAGGTAAGCTCTCAACGTTTCAGCCGATATTGGCGCCGCTGCCAAGGATCCATCGTCATGATGGATCAACCATTAATTACCCAGACCACACCCAATGTAAGATAACAAAGATTACCAGAATTACCGCTCACTCGGAACGCTTTCCTGTAGAAGAAACCTTTGTAAGAAATTAGCATAAATTATGTTAAGAAAAACTGAAATGTTGTGAACCTTGTGTAAGTAAGGGATAATGTACAGCGAACCACTGAACTGCAACCATAGCAACAGACTTGTTATTCAGAAATAACTGACGGTTCCATAATTGACCGATATGAATCTGGGACATTCGACCAAGCCGTGTAATAAGCATGAGATAGATAATGCACCTTTTTCCTCTGGTCAAACAGATAAAAGCTTTCAGTCAAATGGAGCAGCAGGTCTGGTGTAACATAATTAGACTGGAACTGGAAGACATAATCTCAAATACTATGCTAAATAATGTACTTAGCAATTCTTTTACTGCCTTAATTCCCTTAAGAGTGAAGATAGTAAAAAGTCAAGAATGCTTTATTATATCATGTATGAAGATTTGAAACATTCAAAAAGTTTGTTTTATAACTAACTTTAACAATTCTCCAACATTGCTCAACGTTTTTTTTAATGGGGTTTTTCTTGGCCGACCAATATATTTTTGTGTGTACAATCGCTGTTGCATAGAACACGTGTCACAAAAGATAATATAATAGTGTAAATAGTGTATTTTACAACTTATCCGTGACACTATTTGACAACTTAAGACGGGGTGAACATAAAAAAACTACTTTGAGGAGTCAACCCAAGAAGAATAAGAAGAATTTGGCGTAAGCATGAAAGAGACTATACCGTTAAATATAACAGATAAAGTCTTTGCGGAGAAGCCTGCCGGCGTCCCCGACTCCCGAGCTGTAAACTTGTATGGAAATGTCTCCCTGGCACCAGAACCTGAAAGCGTGTGTTTTTTTAATGAGATGTTGTTTGATCTTGACAGTGTGAGTCGCCCACTCCACGCACGCTACGTATCTGATGTTCGCAGTGCTAATTAGGTGTTCCTTTATTGAACTGTGGGGTTCCTTTTTAAGCACAAGGGTGCTCAGCTCAATCTTATTCTTCTTCCTCCTCCTTTTTCCTTTTGTGGCGTAGGGATCCTCCTCGCGCTGTTCTGTGCCACAAAGCATGAGAAGATGGAGATGGAAGACATGGGAGACAGCGGTGGCATCTTGCTCAAATCTAACATTGAGGTCCCGGGGGAGGAAGTGGTGGTAAGACGTGTGTGTGTGTGTGTGTGTGTGTGTGTGTGTGTGTGTGTGTGTGTGTGTGTGTTTGTGTGTGTGTGTGTGTGTGTGTGTGTGTGTGTGTGTGTGTGTGTGTGTGTGTGTGTGTGTGTGTGTGTGTGTGTGTGTGTGTGTGTGTGTGTGTGTGTGTGTGTGTGTGTGCACAAAGACACAACCCAAAATAATGAAAGACGTTTGACATCTATCATACAATTTGGCTTTTGAATCTAATTTACCCATGACTATTTTTTCTTATCCCTATAATCTACAATATTTCTGTACCATTTTCTTACATCCACTACAGGATTCCAAACTCCCCGGGTACGACATGCCGGGCTCGGTGAAGGGTTCAATGAATAACGTGGGCTGGCCGGGCAAAAGCTCAAGCACCATCGGATTCGGCACCCTAGACAACCGCCAGCACCTGGTGCAGGGCTTCAGACAGAACACCCTCTCCAAGGGCCAGTTCACCAACAGCCAGTACGGCACAGGCCAGTTTGGCCAGTATGAGGAGACACAGTACATGGACAACAACATGGCAGTCAACAATCTACAGTTCTCCCAGGACGAGTCGGCGCTGTACCAAACCTGGGCGACCAACGGCATTTACCTCGACGAGGTAGATTAAAGAGTTAAAGGGTTGGAGTTCAAGTTAAACGTGGTTGATTTTGTTTTCTGTTTGAGAGTTGGTTGAAAGTCCCTTATCGTTGTGCAGTTACAACTGGGCTACAACTATGCCGCCATTTTTGATTCTATTGTTGATTTTACAGCTAAAGCAATGGCAGTAAAAGACGTTGTTTTGCATTCGACACTGTGTTTCTGGCTGAAGCTCTATTCGCTGCTCTTATAGTTTATCGGGAAGAGCTCTTCAGGGAATCCACTCGGCCAATTACCAATGTACTGTAAGTGTCCTTTGCACGCGCGTGTCTTCTTTTGTGTGCTTTTAACATGGCTGGGATCCTCCTCTCTCATAGCAGTATGCAGTGTTATCACACGGCGACGCAATCTCTTTCCGGCCTTCCATTGGTCAGTTCAGGGGGCACAGTTCAAACGTTTTTGTTGTCTTTTTCCGTGGCTGCAGAAGCTGGCCCACCTGGACACGGACCCTGACGCCGCCGGGGCAGAGGACGTTCTGCACCCCTACGGGTTCGAGGGGGTGGGCTCTCTGGCCGGCTCGGTGGGATGCTGCAGTGACATTGACCATAAGGAGGACCTGAACTTCCTCGACACACTGGGGCCAAAGTTCAAAACCCTGGCCAGCGTGTGCACCAAGAAGTGAACAAGGGGCCACCACGAATCGTTGTTTGTTTTTTTGTTGTTTTTTTGGGGGTTTTCTCTTCAAAGATGCGCTGTGTCGCAGGCGGATGTGGATTTTTGGGGGGTACATGGGACATGATGGAGAGGAAGGAGTTAAAGCAAATGGGTTTGCATCTACACACACACACGGGCACACACACACACGCAAACTAGTCTGCACACTGAACTGTTTATCTTTTTATATTTTTTATTCTGTCCTTCAAAAACTTTGCACTGAAAACCAGTTATGTAGATAGACGTTTTTTTTTAACGAGATTGTATTTTCAGTTTTTTGGGCTGTTGGAGTCATGGGGCGGTGTTGATTAACGGTTATCCCACTGCCATGTTCGCAGGAGAGGTGAGGTTTACCTTTTCCTTTTTGCATAAATTATCCAATGTTTAGATTAGGCCTAGTTTTCAGGGCTGAACTGCACCAAACAAATACCAGTTCCCGACGAGAAGCTAACGTCTTTGTTTACGAGGACCGATGTCACCGCTGTCAACCGCGATGACGCGAGCGGGTTTCGGGGAGTGTAGCGCTTAGAGCGCACACTCGCGGCGTAAGGGTGTTGTTGTGCAGCTCTGAGCCGCAGGTCAGGAGGGGCGCGTCAGGGAGCGTCTGCCTGCAGCTAATCCCTGTGAAAGGCTGCAAGAGGGTGCGACTGGGAGGCCAGGGTTTGGCCGGCGAGCTGACACTAATTCGTCACAAAAAGAAGAACAGAAAGAAATGCCAAGTCTATGACTAAATGTACGTGTAAAGATTGCGAAAAACGACCAAACAAAAACCCTCACCCAGTACCAAGTGATGCAATAAAGTTATAAATGTCATTGGATGTTACATTTCCTTTTTTACATTTCTTTATTTTATGTAGGCCTATTGTATTGATAATTGTAGCAACTGCACCATTATGCTACCAACTGTGAACAAACCCTGGTTTATGAGATCCATGCCAGCATGTGCTACGTTCGAGCCCTTAGGGATTAGGAAGCCTCTTGGTATTTGCCTGTAAGACATGAGACGTCAGAGACTGCTGACATCGAAGAAACTGTCGTCAATCACGCACCGTAATCTATGTCCTTATGCCACAGTGAATGAGACACCGGGTGTGGTTCTGTGAGTCACACATTCACTCGTCTCCATGACAACATGGGCCCAACCTGTTCCGCTTAGCGCCCTCCCCTGCCCCCCAGGAGCCCCACCTTTTAGCACCACCCTCATCACCTGCCAGGCCTTCAACAGACAGAAACTTGTTTGTTCTCTCTCTCTCTCTCTCTCTCTCTCTCTCTCTCTCTCTCTCTCTCTCTCTCTCTCTCTCTCTCTCTCTCTCTCTCTCTCTCTCTCTCTCTCTCTCTCTCTCTCTCTCTCTCTCTCTCTCTCTCTCACAGACACAGTAACTGGATCTCTCACACTCTGTTTACCTGTATAGGCTTGAAGGGGTTCCCATTTCAGGTTCCAACCGACTAATCTAGGGTTAAAGTGTTTATGCAGTCTCTCGCTGTCTCTCTCATGCTGTCTGTCTCTCAAACGCTCTCTCAGACACACACACGCACGCACGCACGCACGCACGCACACACACACACACACACACACACACACACACACACACACACACACACACACACACACACACACACACACACACACACACACACACACACACACACGTATTTATACACACACAGTAAACACAGTACACCTGGACACGGCCCCTCTTATAAGCTGTTCTTAGATTACTATGATTCAAAATGTTCTATTGTGACTGCCTCACTCGCAGGATATAAAGTAAGCAGTTCAAAATAGTGGGTTATGAGGCTGAGGATCTGTGGATAATAAACTGCTCGGAATACATACACGAATGAGTCATGGGAGATAGCAAATGCCTTGAAACCGAAGCCCCTGATCTTATTAGGTTTAGGAAGATTATGGATTATTGTGCCTCATTAGCGATAGAGATGTAACGGTGGTGTTGTTCGCTCGACAATGCAAATTCCTCATTTTTTCTCCAAGATGACATGCATATCAGATTTGAATTCAATACGTTGCGATCCAAAGCTGCAAATATGATTATTGAGAGCAGAAAGGTCTGGCAGTCGTGTGGCGGTGATAATCATCCGAGATGACAATGGAAGAGGGGGAGCAGGGAGAGAATTATATCTTTGAATCAACTCGGTCTCTCTGGCTGTGTTCAAATAGGCCTATTGAAATCGTGATGGAAGGACAATGATAGTGTCACAGTTAGAGGAGAATGTTGAACAAGCTGAAGATGCAAAGGGGTCTCTTCCCTTTAATCAAAATCCCAACAGACCCAATTAGTACAATAACTCCCGTCTCACAAAGTGATAGAACAGAGCCTCAAATATCCTCAAAGAAGCCCACCCCCCCGCCCCCTACATAAATAACTGGTGATAATTGTGTGGTGTGCACTAGATAGGGGGCCCATAGTGTGGTTTTAAAACCATGGTTTTATCACAAGTTATTGTTGGATGCATTAAAGACAGAATTGTATAGTTTTTCTTTAAGGGCCAAAAAACAAGCTTTTGTTTGTGTGTCTTGATATCTATTTCCTAATAGTTACTTAAGTTGCTGCTTTAATAGATGACGTCAGTGTTGTGATTATGTCGAATTGAAACATGTTATGGTGATGCAGATATCAGAGAACGCATAACAAAACCCCTGAGGTATTTAATGTCAGTGAGTCTTCTTGGTCACAAGTTATAGGCCAACTGACGTCTGACTTTACTTTCAATTGTGAGCTGCAACATGATCAGCAACACGGACACACACACACACACACACACACACACACACACACACATATATATATATATATATATATATATATATATATATATATATATATATATATATATATATATATATTACACACCTCAATACACTCCATATATTCTCTTTGGGGAAATTAAAGTAGCAAGCTCACGTGAGAGCAGGCCGCTGATGAACGGAGTAATTGAATAGCGCACTTCGCCTGTCCGCTCTTATCACCGGCGCTTGAGCCATCACTTTCAGCCACTTCCTTTAAAGCTGCAATTAATTCCAAAGCAGTAGCGTGAAATTAATTTATTGCTTGTAATTAGTTTTTGGCACACTGTGAAAACAATCTCTAGGTAGGATGTTTTTCGCCCTCCAACGGAGAGAGCAGCCCAGGGACCCTGGGCTACCTCTGACTTCAACATGGAGTGGCTAGGCCAGATGCCCAGAGCGCACTTCAGGGCTGCACTGGCTATGCGTAAATCCGTCACTCGGTAGGTGCGTTTAATCCTTACCGAACCACCATACCATAAGAAGGAATGAACGATCATGAATAAAAGGCTATCAACACAATCAAGAACAATTCCCCATTCGATTAGCCGACTTTGGCTTGTTGTTGTCTGGTTTATCGAAGCTTGAAACACATTATAGTTGGCCTACAGGCATACAGTATAGACTACGTTTAGAATCGGCCGGGGGTCGTCCCGTGAATTCACCCATTACGTTAACAACCTGCGAAATTGCATAGTAGTTGAACGGAACAAGAGGGCGAACTCTGAAATATGTGGTTAAAAAAAATCGGAATTATATATATATAATTTTATTATGCCTATTTTCCGCAATGGTTTCCATGCGTTATTTTCTTCCTCTTGAAATGATCAGTTTAAGATAGTTAGTAGGCCTATGTTGGACTATCAAGCATCGGTATTAGTACTACACAAACACATTTCCAGCTGCATCAATAACAAGCATGTCCCCCACACCCTATATCCCGTTTTTACTGCCCATATTCTGACCACTTTACATTGGAGTGTGATTCCGAGTTGTGCCGCCAGGTGTCACTCTTACCTCTCCTCTGTGTACGAGACACACCGCGCTCAGTCAAGATGGCTGAGGTGCTGATTTTTAAATGGTGGCAGAATCCAGCAAAGACACATCTTGCGGCTCTGATACTCATGTGACAGAAGGTGGAGAAAAAAACAACAACCCTGGAATGATTAAATCAGGTTGAGGAGGCACGGCAGGGTAGTTAAAGATGGAGTGATATAATGACAGTGACAGGTGTCAGATCCCTTAGATGTGGCGTCTGCTGGACGACTCGTTGGCTATACAGTACCCCAACCTCTTTCTAATGAATGCCTAATTCCAGTATGCTAAGAGTGTCTGGCTCCATATAGGTGTGACACTATATTACCTCCATTACTAATTATAAGTGAGTGAGTAGGAAAACCGCACGGGCACTGTGGTGCGGCTAGCGAAGCTTATACAGTTCATGTGTGGGCGGTGGCGGGTGGTGACTAATAAAAGATAGAACATATTGGAGACATAATCCTCGTGAATAAATGCACTGGAAGGAAAGAGGAGGCCGATTCAAGAGCTGTCTCTTGGAGATTAATTCGGCCGTCTCATTAATTTCTCATTCTAATTATTTAACCTATGATTGATATCAGAAGTATGTCACAAAGCGTCAAGTACAAATAAACCTGGATAACCAGACATTTCTATTGTGCTGTTCTAGTGTTTAAGTAGATATGCGTTTTGCTCAAGGATGCAGACATTGGGGATTGGAACCAGCATGGCAATCGTTCTGGAGTCACAACTAGCCGTGACTGCCCTATTGATTTGGTTATTATCCGATCAGAAAGTGTTTTATTGCCATGTACTTTTTGCAAACGCAAGGATCATTTTGTTATATATGCTGGCAATGTTATGATATTTTGAGTCAAGCTACAAAATGCATTTGTGAAAAGATAGAAAGCAAAGAAATGAAATAAATACAATGTAAACGTCAAGGCTATAATGTGAGTGAGGTGTGCAACCAATGAGTCTGGAAGGATGAAATGATTCATTGAAAGACCATACATCGCACTAAGTTTCAATAGTCAATCACTCAACCAAGTAGCCTACTTCTAAGTCTCAATAGTCACAGACTTAACCTAGTACTTCTAAGTTTCAATAGTCACACACTTAACTAGTACTTCTAAGTCTCAATAGTAACACACTAAACTTAGTACTGCTTAGTCTCAAAAGTCACACACTTAACCTAGTTCTGCGGGCTAAGAAATAAAAATGCTTTAAATTTCCTATATTGTTCCTATTTTGCTAACATTATTGAGTGTTGTTACAAATGAATGCATCAAAAGTTATCGTTAAGGAACGCTATCTAGCTCTCTAGATCAAGTTTTATCGGTTGAATTTTTTCATGGCAGAGGGCAAAGAACGCTCTCGTCTCTTCAGTGGAGCTGGCGTTCAGAACGTCCTTGATGAAGCGTCGACGAGCATGCCGCACCCCTCAGCGTCAAACTGAAGGGAGAAGAAAATCAAGTGGATTTTTAGACCTATTCTTTTTTTTTGGATTTCAGAACGTATTGGAGAAATATTTCATATCAGTAGAAACAAGGACGCGAGTGACTCAAAAATACTGAGGAAAAAGTTTAGAGAAAATGTGTATGTGTGTAGTGGATGTGTTAAGTGTGTGTGTGTGTGTGTGTGTGTGTGTGTGTGTGTGTGTGTGTGTGTGTGTGTGTGTGTGTGTGTGTGTGTGTGTGTGTGTGTGTGTGTGTGTGTGTGTGTGTGTGTGTGTGTGTGTGTGCGCGCGTGCCTGTGTGCAGGGCCGCCGGCTGCGGGTGTAAGATGGACAGGCTTGGGGGGGGGGGGGGCCATGGGAATGAAAAAAAAAAAAAAACACCACCTCCAACCACCCCCTAGTGGCAGGAGCCGCACACCGGCCTGGCGGTCTGCACATCGGCAATTGGCCTTGGCCTCTTGTTCCCCCCCACCGCCAACAATCGCCTCGTCCCCCCCCTCCATCAGTACCTCTTGTATACAGGACCCATAATTTGGTGCTACGGCCCTGCCTGTGTGTGTGTGTGTGTGTGTGTGTGTGTGTGCTTTTGCATGTGTCGGTGTGTGTGTGTGTGTGTGTGCGTGTGAGAGTAGCTGAGGGACACTCGCCTACCTCTGTCTTCAACATGGAATGGCTCTGCCAGATGCCCAGAGCGCAGATCGCAGAGCGCACTTCAGGGCCGAACCACCATACCATAAGAAGGAATGAAAGATAACAAATGAAAGGCCATCAACACAATTAAGAACAATTCCCCATTCGATTGTCCTCATTTGGCTTGCTGGTTTATCGAAGCTTGAGATACATCATAGTCTAGTAAGCTTAGTAAACACAATAGTTGTATCAGGCTACATTTATTAACGGCTCGGGATTGTCCCGTGAACTCTTCACACATTATTTTGACCACCTGCGAAAACGCACAGTAGGTGAAGGGAACATGAAGGCCTACTCTGAAATGCGCGCTTAAATATAATACGTGTAGAAAATGTTGACTATTTTGCATATTTTCCACAAATGTTTTCGATTCGTTTTTTTCACACTTTAAATTAACTATTCCTTTTAGAACTTCATTTCCTCATCCATCCTATTGAAAAAATTCCCAACTATCTGCAGTCAGAAGGTTATATCCGTAGCTGTATGTTGTGTTACCAGCAGGATGTTCAAAGTGAGGCTGCAGGTGTAGAGGCAGCTGCATTAGGAAACAGATTGTCTCTGTTGACACAAACCGCAAGGCTTCCATGTTTGTCTGCCCTTGTTCTCGCACTCTCCTTATGACGTGTTCAGCAGAGCCCAGTTGCTTTTAACTACAAATACATAGATCATTTATGTGTGGTTGTTTACACCCATACCGGCTGGATATAGACCACTGCGTCAAAATAAAACTCAATGCCATCAGTGTAAACGTTCATACGCCATCCCCACAGAGTGAGACACAAATAAATAGATCAGGAGATACTAGAAAGAAAGTAATATAGTTAGATAGACTGATGACATTTTTTAAGAAGTTAGATAGCAAGACAGATAAAAAATATATATTTATATATATAGCAGCTACAAACAAAGAAGATGGAGAGAGAGAGAGAGAGAGAGAGAGAGAGAGAGAGAGAGAGAGAGAGAGAGAGAGAGAGAGAGAGAGAGAGAGAGAGAGAGAGAGAGAGAGAGAGAGAGCAAAGGTGAGGAGATCCTATAGCAGGAAGTTGACTGCTGTCATCAGGCAGCATTCCCAGCAGGTCTCTGCAGAACGTTTGTCGATAGGCTCCCGCTGTGAGGCAAAGGATGCAAGTCACCCCTATTATATAACAGTCATGTGTGGAGAATATATATAAATAAATGGAAATACCTCTCGAAAAACAAAAAACAGGAAATAGTTATTTTTTCGCTTCCACAGTTATGATAATGGCAGTCCTCCTTCTGCCAGAGTTGTTGTTGTGTCTCACCAACTCTGGAAATCTCAGACACTAACGCTCGGCAGTTGATACTCGAGGATCAGTAGCTTGAGAGACGGGCGACAGGAGGGAGGGCGAGGGAGAGAGAGTGAGAGAGGTAGAGGGCAGAGAGAAGGAGAGAGGCAAAGAGAGAGAGAGATGGAGGGAGGCAGAGAGTCGGAGAGAGAGAGAGAGAGAGAGAGAGAGAGAGAGAGAGAGAGAGAGAGAGAGAGAGAGAGAGAGAGAGAGAGAGAGAGAGAGAGAGAGAGAGAGAGAGAGAGAGAGACAGATGATAGAGGGCAGAGAGATGCAGGAGAGGATATAAACAGGTAGATACAGAGCAAGAGGAGGTGACGCACACACACACAGACACACTGCACACACACTGCACACACACACACACACACACACACACACACACACACACACACACACACACACACACACACACACACAACACAGCCGCACTCCCGCTGTGACAGAGTGTGCAGGTGGATTGGGGACGGAGTGGTGGAGGGGGTGGGGGGAGGCTTTGATCGAGGTTGATTTCTGGACCTGATGCGGGGCATTAGGGAGGCACTAAGGCGCCCTCTCTCTGGATCAGCTCGTGTCCAGCCCCCATGTCGGGGCGATCTATACCACAGATCAGACCAAGCCCATGTGTTGTGTGTGCAGGCAGTGGTGTAGTCTACGTGATACGCAGGTATACGCCGTATACCCACTAGGAACGCACCAGGATTTGCGTATACCCACTTAAAAATATGCACGGATACGCATCAATCGTCTTGTGACAGATCTTTCACTTCTGTGTTTATTTTTCGCAAATATCGGTTGGGTATAACTGCAATAAAATACTCTAAGCAGGGGAAGTTATCTCCTACATTCACACATTCATAAAATTCCCCCTGCGCGCTCGCGCTCTGCCCTGTCTCTGTTACGAAGCGCGAAGCTGCCCCTGCATCTCTGCACGTTAGTTGGCGGGCCGAGCCCCTCCTTCTCGCGTGTGTGTGTGTGTGTGTGTGTGTGTGTGTGTGTGTGTGTGTGTGTGTGTGTGTGTGTGTGTGTGTGTGTGTGTGTGTGTGTGTGTGTCCAGTCCTCACATATTAATGTGTAAACCACATAATAAGTAGTCAACAGAAGACAATGTTTTAATCCCACTTTATATCTCCTTGTTACTTTTAGATGAGAACCCCCTGGTCAGCCTTTCAGACTGGGTGTCAGGCTAGGGAATTTAAAAACAGGCATCCTTGGTTAGAGTGGAGGGAAAACAAGTTAGGTAAATGTCAGCCAACATACAGTTGGTATACACAATTGAAATTCATAATGTTAATCACTATGCAAATGAGAGTATAGCTAATTCATGGTCATTTTTAAGGTGCAGTAATTTCACACTTTTACACAATTCAATTACTGTATGGTATGTTAGATAACAACAGTAAGAGCTCAAATTAGAGCAATTGAAAGAGTGAAACATTAGTCTCCTGTCATCTCCTTCTCATAGCCATGGTTGTAAACAGTTCATTAAATTATTTTGAGTAGATTTTGTCCTTGTTTAGCATGTGCTATTGCTACTATAGATATACAAAGCACAACTGGTCATTTTTGTCTTCTATTTGTTCATACTGTTATTAAAACTGATAAACCTACTCAGCATTACATGATTGTTGATAATCGTTAAAGGTCAGCGGGTTGTAGACCCCTGCGTTGGTGAGTGTGGTGCGACATCCCATAAGTGCCACACACGTACACGTACCGGTGGGACGGGTTTGTACGAGGCTGGGAGGGAATCATCACAGTATACCCACTACAATAAAATAGACTACACCACTGTGTGCAGGATACTACATCCATCTCCCCGTGAATCTCACAACGTCTCCATGGATGAACTGCAAGGGAGCTCATCCTGGCTTTTTCTGTATTTGAAAAAAACAACAAAAAAAAGTACTGCGAGTTAGAACCTGTGAGACGGAATACAGTAAGCATCGCTTTGATTGGTCCCGAGAGGAGGCAAACCTGGGATTGTGTGTGAGTTTGTGTGTATGTGTGAGTTTGCGAGTGTGCGGGTCGGGGTGGGGTTGTGTCTCCCACAACGCATGCATTGTGTGTGCAAGCGGCCATGCTGCCACGCTCTTCATTATCTTTGAATAAATGTATCACAAGGAGGTGGGGAAAAAATCCAATACTGCACAACAGCAAATCTCCCACCAGTCTCTCTGTGAACCCCTCATTGTTTATTTATGCCGCCAGTCTGAAGAACTTAAACCTCTCTTTCACTTTCTAAGTGAAAACCCAACTCAAAGGAGCTTTTTTTTCTTCGGGGGGGGGTGGGGGGTTTGTTTAAAAACCCAGCAGTAGTTGAACGCTAAACCCGATGCATTTCATTGATTTGTTGTCAGCGCTGAACGGACCAAAGTCCACAGTTCTCCTGGTGACCGTTGAACAGCGTCTGTTCTCCGCCTCCAAACCCGCGGCTCACGAGAGTCGGCTCGGAGAGAAATAGTTTGAAGCTGGGCCGTGGCGCTGCTCGATTGACTTCACTTGGCTCGCGTTTCTGGGCCAATCCGCGAGGCAGAGTGATGTATGTCAGGCCGGCGCCTGCCTCGACTAGGTCGGTAAATTGTATAATCAATAAAATATAAAATGACTCAGTGAGATACCCTGTATTTTTTACCATCTATCTTACGCTCCATAATTCAGTCTCCTGCCGTCTCTCTCCGCCGACGCTAGCCTGAGTTCACGAATTGGAGTCCGCTGGCGCGCTCTGTAATTTGCTCTGCACGCAGCCCCGCATCTTCGATCAATCCTCGAGTGTGGAGCCGTAGCCACTTCCCGTCCTTCTGGAGAGGGCTCAGTATTCCCCCGGCCTGCCCACTTATCTGCTAGGAGGTGAGCCTTTACCAACTCCGGTACTGCCGCGCAGGTGAAGCAAAGCGAGGTTGACCTTTTTGTTGTTGGTTGCGAGTGTGAAGCACACTGGATGAGGGTGGCTGTCGGCTGTCAACAACACAGATGCAGACGCACACCTATAAACACACACACACACACACACACACACACACACACACACACACACACACACACAGACACACACACACACACACACACACACACACACACACACACACACACACACACACGCAGACAAACACCTATCCACACACGCACACTCACACACACACACACACACACACACACACACACACACACACACACACACACACACACTGAGATTCAGACACACAGACACACACGCTCCCTCAAACACTCAGACACTCACACACGGCCTTTCGTCTTCTCGCATTGATCGCCAGCGCTGACATCATAGGAATCACTCATCGGGCCGCGTGATTGGCAGACGGAGGCGCGTCGCATCGATCCGGCTCCGTTTGACAGTCAACACTACTCCCTTGACCTTTCCCACTGCGCTCACCCACAGGTCAAAGTGGAGCGCGCGCAGCGGGGCTTAGCTTTTCATGCCAATTACACCTAATGCCATGCATATCGTCGCGTCAGAGAGCGAGAGGGGGGGAGTCCTGTGTCTCTCCTCTCGGTCAACATCAGCTGTAGCACAAAACAGCAGCGTGTAATTCCTCTGTGTTTTCGTGTCTCTGTATTGATTGGCTCTGGATCCCACATCAGAATACATTCCTAATCATTTTTCATAATCATTCACCTTGTCACACCTACGCATGGTGGACGCGGTGGGCAATGTGTGTGTATGTGTTTGTGTGTGTGTGTGTGTGTGTGTGTGTGTGTGTGTGTGTGTGTGTGTGTGTGTGTGTGTGTGTGTGTGTGTGTGAGTAACGTGCAATCTGAATAATCGAAATCTCGTCATCGTTGCATTTCATGTGTGCATGCTGATGAACGTGTATTCACCAACCCCGCTGCTATGATTGAGTGACCCGCGTTTGGGGAGGGGTTAGGGGGGGAGTGACCTTTATATGGCCGCCCTGCAGTACCATTACTCCCCCCCCCCCCCCCTCCTCCATTCCATCGACCATATTACTTACAGCCATGTGTGATTAATTACAAACGATGCCTGCAGCATGGTGCTGAAGATGCCACTACACATGAAGACGGTTTTTGTGATAAGACCCTGAAAACTCCCTGAGCTCAACAGCTCAGCTGAACTCTAGACGTCATGGTGGACCCAGGGCCCTGGATCTGAACGCACTGGTTTGTTGCTTTGGAAGTCGAATCTGGAATACCGTATTGGTAGCAATATGGTTAATAATAGATGAATAATAACCATAGCCAAGGTACAGTTATATAATATAAAGTGTGTTCATATCCATAGCAATAATAATAGTAAAGGTAATGTAGCACCAGCATTCGCAATATAAATATCAATAGTTATCGGGATTAGTCATACATTACATACTTTTTGGCATATAATATTGATTCTAAATATAATTCAACGCCATAGATATCAAAAGATCCCACAATTGTAACTCAATTTGTCTGTAATTATTATACAATTAAGTGTAACTGTACAGTTTAGCTGTCCTCGCGATGGAGGATCCATACATTGTTTCGGTTCCATCGGCATTCCACCGCGTGTGTGTTCACGGCTGCAAACCGGCCGGACATCGAAGAGCGTTTCTATTATTAGTATGTTGATGAAGCTGCTAGAGCAGAGGTCAGGGGTCAAGAAAGGACGTAGAACCAACAGCGCAGCCATACGAAACCTCTGCCCCGGCTGCTTTGATAATAATAATTACGCCTGTTTTACATACAGGGTTGCAGATACCTACTCCTTTTTCTGAGAATCTCAACCGAGAAGAGATGTCTTAAATAACCTCTTCAACGCAGGAACTTTGATGACCACATTCTTGACAATGGTATCTCTGTAACTGCTACCCCCGGTGGTTTAAGTGGAATTTAATATATATATACGCTGCCAAGTTTTCAGTTGTAAATACAAACATAAAATATAATGAGGGTGACATGGGAAGAGAGACACGTATTAGACATTAATCATAAAGTTATATTTGCATCGTTATAGATGACAGTAAAGAGTAACACATCCTTGCAGAGACGTTATGATCCGATGTGTAAGGCGAGTGTTAAAAATAGTTGGCAGAGTGCTGCTTTAGCGGAGCGCTGTTACTTGGGAACTTTGAATAGCAAGGCTAAGCGAGGCAGGCGTAATGAGCTCATGTTACACTTCGTATAAGTCTCATTCTAAGGTGCACAAGACTAGTACAACAGCGGAGAAATAGCTCAGGCTAATGAATTGTTTCAGGTATGAATAGGACAAATTAAGTTATGGCATCTTCTGATATTCACAGCTATTTAAATACATGTTTGTCCATGAACTGAATATAAGCATAGCAAAAACACACACAAATACACAAACATACACACAAAAATGCGCACAAACATAAATACACACAAGCACACACAAGCACATGCACACATACACACAAACACACACTTATACAGATGCAGACAAACACCTGTACACACACGAACAGACACACAGACACACACAGGCACACACACACACACACACACACACACACACACACACACACACACACACACACACACACACACACACACACACACATGTTTATTTGGTGGGGCAATCTTTTTCAAAATCACAATGCCGTTAGATAACACGTATATCGTTGCCACACGGTAAACATTTCATGGTCATGGTTTTGAATGTTTTTCTTGTGTAATCAAGATGATACGCACACGATTCTTTCTGGAGCCAGTAGAAAAAAAAAATCGAAACAGAAGAAAACACATAACAACAGAAAGGACTGTATCACTGATGCTCCGTATCATTTCTGAGGAGATGGCAGTAAAATGGGGCGGGGGGGGGGGGGGTGATGTATCGCTCTGCCCACTATCACCATCTGAGCGGTGTGTTGTTGCAGACTCTCTGCTGCGACGCTTACTTCTATCTGCTTGACCCAGCTTATCTGGAGAGGGCCGGTGTGTCCCGGTAATCGCGGCGAGTCCCTGGGAGGTTGTGTGCTAACAACCTCTTCCTTTTTTATGACATGATCTGAGGAGCACCAACAGCAGCCAAGGTCGGGCTACGTTCCAACACAAACTTGGGTCGAAAAGATACAAAATAAGAACGTGGTATCGACTTTCTTTTTTAAATCCTTTTTTAATGGTTTTCGATTTTGTTCTTTTTGTTGTTCGTGCGGCTGGTGGTTTTTGTCGAAAATATCAGTCAAAATAAACGATGGAAATATTATTGTTCACCTGAAAGGGAAGGTACATACCATATGTACATAGCTTACGTATTATTATTATTATTATTATTATCACATTTGTGTACAAAAACGAAAGTCTATTAATACATATGCACAAGAAATGATAGCATTGTCACCCGAGTCGGGTTAGAATAGCAGCCACCACTGTCACACTCAACAGCTTCATGCGAGCACACCGGTTTATAATGAAAGAACAGTGATGCAGCACAGCGGTGCAGAGAGTGATATCACAGGCCTGGTCCACTGGCACCAGGGGTAGCCCCAACAAAAGGGGCTGAAGCAGATGAAGGTTGCATGTAATTACACCTACCCTCAAGCTTAATTAGGTCACCCCGAGTGTGAGCGTCTGTGCGTGCGTGCGTGTGTGAGCGTGAGTGTGTGGTTGTGTATGTGTGTGTCTGTGTGCATTTGTGCCTGAGTGTGACAGAGTGTGTGTGTGTGCGTGTGTGTGTGTATGTGTGTGCGTGTGTGTGTGTGTGTGTGTGTGTGTGTGTGTGTGTGTGTGTGTGTGTGTGTGTATGTGAGCGTGAGCATGAGCCTGAGTGCATGTGTGTAAATGTGTGTGTGTGTGTGTGTGTGTGTGTGTGTGTGTGTGTGTGTGTGTCTGCGTGTGTGCGTGTGCGTGTGTGTGTGCGTGGGTTTGTGTGTGTGCGTGTATATGCCTGTGTGAGTGTGTGTGTGTGTGTGTGTGTGTGTGTGTGAGAGTGTGCGTGTGTGTGTGTGAGAGACAGGGTTTATTACATTTGAAGGTCATTATGAATATACAATAGGTTGAGAAGTGCCCTCCTGCCTTCCAGGTCAGGTCCCTGGGAAGTGAGGGCTGCTGCAGTTTGAACCGTTCAAGAGAGTACAAGTACGATGCCGTGCTTGCAAGGATTTTCTCTCCCAGAGCATTGAGGTGAGACTTATATATTCCATTATAAGGTATGAGTCGTGCCACACAAAGTAGCTAATTGTGCACAGTATCAATCGAGGTGCACACAGTTGATGAGCACACACGCATTAGCAGAGAACATGCAGTAGCGAACCACACACTGAATAACTAACCACACAGAAAGTATCTGAGTGCATGCAGTAGCTTACCATAAACGCATTAGCTAAGAGAATGCCGTATCTAACCACACACAAAGTAACGAAGCGCACGCAGTAGCTAACCAAACATGCAGTGGCTTACCACACATGCGGGTCGAACACACAGAGTCACTATCCACATAGCGGATGGTACACAAAGCTAACCACACACAGTGGGCACAAAGTACGAAGTAACCTTGCTCAGTAGTTAACCGCACATATAGTGACTTAAAGGCAGCTTTATATTTATACCTTGACAGTTTCCTTACTAAAGCTTTGACCAAAACCCAATGAGTTTTAATGTGATAAAGAAAACACGGAAATATCTGTATTAAAGTATCAAATGTAGAGGTTTCTGTTCCCCAGTGTGCTTATGTGAACTGAGGCTCTGCTTTTCTTCAAGGCCACCCATGACAATGTGTGTTTTAATACCAGCGCTACTTACCCCTGTCCTAACAAGGGCTCTTAGTGAAATGTTTCCCTGACTACAGTCCTTGTAGATGGTTGGGTGGATTCAATAATAAAAAAAAAACATATCATGAATTACGAAATAGACCTGGAATGACTATTTCGTAAAATTATCCATTTTATTTTATTCGAATATATTTCGGATACAACTATACACATTTCTGAAAGAGCAATATTCACATCATCATTCACCGCGTCAGTCTCATTGGTAGGCCTATCCACTTAGCAGACATCTTAACAGACAATAGGAGCCTAGTTCATTATAGGATAATGCATCAAAAACATTTCACAAACAGGCAGGCTGCACTTTTTCACATTTTAAGAAGAGGGAAAATATTTTGTTTGTAGTACTTTCTGATACATACTGAAATATTATATCCACACTGCTTATTTTGAACCATCACCTATAGATTCAGACAAACTATTAAGCGCATGCAGCCACTGTTTATTTCTCACTGCCTGGCGAGCCACCATAATGGCTGTGGCCTCTCGCTTAATCATGTTGAAAATATTCCAAGGTGACATTATTCCTGGCTTTGTTTTTTTCATCAGCGGCTTCCGTTTTTCATCGTCATTCCAAATTGTCCGGCTTTTGTCCTGCCCCCCCCCCCACCCCCCTCCTCTCCTCTCTTACTGCCCCCCCTCTTTGTCTCTGTGTTTCTCTCTCTCCCCCGCCTTACCTTTCTCTCCCTATCCCTCACTAACTTTCACTCTCGCCCTATCTCCCCTCCCCTCTCTCTCTCTCTCTCTCTCTCTCTCTCTCTCTCTCTCTCTCTCTCTCTCTCTCTCTCTCTCTCTCTCTCTCTCTCTCTCTCTCTCTCTCTCGGTTTCTTCCTATCTCTTTCCTCCTTCTACCTCCCTCTCCCCCTTTCCTCTACGTCACCCTCTCTCACTGCCTCTTTACCTCTCACACTCTCACCTCCATTTGCTCTCTCTCTCTCTCTCTCTCTCTCTCTCTCTCTCTCTCTCTCTCTCTCTCTCTCTCTCTCTCTCTCTCTCTCTCTCTCTGTCCTTGATACAGATAGCAATTCTATCTGTCCGAGGGAAAAACATTATTATCATGCCTGTTTGCTCAAAGGTGGTTGGGAGGCTGGGGGGAGAAAACCTAATGATGTTGGCTTGGCCTCAGAGCTAATTAAAATTCTATAAATATGGTGACGGTAGGTGGCATGATGGATGTAGTCTTGTCATAAGCCTGGTTAGCCCTGGAGAGAGAGAGGGAGAAAGCGAGAGAGAGAGAGAGAGAGAGAGAGAGAGAGAGAGAGAGAGAGAGAGAGAGAGAGGGGGAGAGAGAGAGAGAGAGAGAGAGAGAGAGAGAGAGAGAGAGAGAGAGAGAGAGAGAGAGAGAGAGAGAGAGAGAGAGAGAGAGAGAGGGGGGGGGGGGTAGAGAGACAGAGGGAGGGGATAGAGAGAGGGGGGGAGAGACCAAGAGAGAGAGAGAGAGAGAGAGAGAGAGAGAGAGAGAGAGAGAGAGAGAGAGAGAGAGAGAGAGAGAGAGAGAGAGAGAGAGAGAGAGAGAAGGGGGGGGGGGGGGGGGGGGGGGGGGGGGGTAGGGAGAGAGATAAAGAGAAAGAGAGATAGGGGAAGAGAGAGGGGGCGATAGAGGGAGAGGAGTTGGATAAAAAGGAGGCAGGTAGCACACAGACCTGATCAATACATCCTGGCATCGTGAATGCATGACACTGCAGATGCGTTTAATGAACCCACAGTTTTTATCTATTAATTACATGCCAGGGCACACGTTAGCATTCAGCAGACTCGCGGCGCCGGCAGGACCTTCACATGCCTGTCCAGATAACGACTTTTCTATTTCACACAACAAATCTGCAAAACAGCGTGCGCCTACATGCACCTTTTTATTTTTTTACTCTTTCCACCAACTCGACTCGCTCGCATTATCTCGCCCTCGCCCGCCCCGGCCCACGCTTTCATTTCGGCGTGCCGGGTAATTCTCTGCGACGCCGCCACATGCTAAACGGCAAAGCGGGACAAAACGTCAGCGCTGTTTATCTTCTGAAGCTCCGTCAGGGTTGTTTGGACGAGCAGGTGTGGGTGGGGGCTGGGGTTAGGGGGTTGTTTCTACACAAATGTTGCGTCTGAAGCAAGCGGGATGGAGTGTGACGAGGCTCTGGGGTGAAAGGAGGGACAGAGTTAGTGTGCTCAGAGCACTTTAATGGAAGCTCTTGAAATTCCAGCTTGGGCGAGTCCATTCTGTTTCCTTTTAGCAAAAAGTGTGATTTTGAATCCATGTTCTAGCCGTTATGATTGGGTTGTAAAAGAGGAGGGGGGGGGGAGGGGGGGGGGGGGGGGTTGTGGTTGGGTCCTCTGGTGCTGGAGTTATAGTCACAGGTGCCGCACCAGGGCTGTATGTGTGTGCGTGTGGTTGTGTGTGTGAGTGTGTGTGTGAGTATGTGTGTGTGTGTGTGTGTGCGTGCGTGTGCGTGTGTGTGTATGTCTGTTTGAGCGTGTGTCTGTGTGTTTGTGTGTGTGAATGTGCGTGGGTATGTGTGTGTTTGTGTGCACGGGTGTGTGTGTGTGTGTGTGTGTGTGCGTGTGTGTGTGCGTGTG
>NC_044055.1:8001880-8014380 GCF_902167405.1 Gadus morhua | reverse complement strand
ACACTGACTCTCGCACGCACACACGCACGCACGTACGTAAGCAGGCACGCACGCACACACTCGCACACACACACACACACACACATACACACTTAAACACACACAAACACACACACACACACACACACACACACACACACACACACACACACACACACACACACACACACACACACACACAAACACACCCACACACCTGCAGGTGCACAAACTATCCGTGTGCGACTGCTGGAGTGATGTGACCGGAGGTGGCGGTGACAGATTGGCCGGTGGGAGGTGGTGGGAGGTGGTGGTGGTGGCGGCGGTGGCGAGGCCGATAGGGGTGTGTGTGTGTGTGTGGGAGGTCCGCGTGTCAACGTTTGTGTGGGTCCTCAGGTTCACCGCGCAGTGCGGAGAGGCGGCCGAGAGAAACCCGCTCTGCGAGTCCAATAACAGGTGGCGTCGGATCAGCCTCTCTCTCTGTCGCTCTCTCTCTCTCTCTCTCTCTCTCTCTCTCTCTCTCTCTCTCTCTCTCTCTCTCTCTCTCTCTCTCTCTCTCTCTCTCTCTCTCTCTTTCTCTTACTCTCTCACATGGTAGCAGATCGTGGAAAAAGTACGGTTTAAAATGGTTAGATGAACGGACGCTGCTATGGGCAACTACGTCTATGCCAATATCTCTGGAGGTCAAGTATAAATATGCGCGGACAACTATGGACTACTGCTGTGTGTGTCTGCATGTACTGTGTGTGCGTGTGTTTGTATGTGTGTGTGTGTGTGTGTGTGTGTGTGTGTGTGTGTGTGTGTGTGTGTGTGTGTGTGTGTGTGTGTTTGGGCTGTGCGTGGTGCGTTTGCTGTGTGCGCTGTGTCCTCTGTATAGCTTTGATAGAGTTGCCCCCCCTGGACTTGATGTCTGTGTGAGTGTATGTGTGTCTGTGTGTTAGGCTGTGTGTGTGCGTGTGTGTGGGGGGGTGTGCGTGTGTGTCTGTGTGTGTGGGGGTGTCTGACACGCGTCATTCTGACGTTTAATTCCCCAGCTTGGGGGTGTGGTGGTGGTGGAGGACTGTCCCCTCTCGGATGAGGCTTTGGAAACAGCACAGTGAATCCATCACTGCAGGCTTGGCCAGAGATACGGCCAGACTTTTGACGGGCTCCAGAAGGCTCCTGAAGACGCCCGACAGAGACGGGGGGGGGGGTGCGGGGGCTGGGCCGGGGTCAAAGGTCAATGTCCCACGGCTGCTCTGGCGGGCTGACACACAAGTAGACCGTTTGTTTGTAATTATTCTCCGTGCACAGGCCCACCGGGCGGGAATTGAGCAATCACGAGAGGTCAACGAGAAATATGTAATCACTAATTAGAGCTCTTTGTGTGCACGTGTGTTTTTGTGTGTGTTGTTTGTCTGCATTTGTGTGTGTCTGTGATTGGGAATGTTGTTTTCATTCATGGTGATATATTTATAGCAACTGTATTTTTTATCTATTTGTGTTCTATTTTGTTTGTGTGTGTCACAAACATCCCAACTTGTGTTTGGGTATGCCTTCATGCACGCTTGTATTGGTGTTTACTCATTTGTTGTATTGAAGCGTCTATCTGTGTGCATGTGTGTGTGCTTGTGTGTGCTTGGGTGTGCGTGTGTGTGTGTGTGTGTGCATATGTGCATGTGTGTGTGCGCTGGTGTTTGGGTAGGTGTGTTTCTAATGGATATAAAGCTTTGCGAGCGACACCCCGAAATATTTGGTTGTGAAAAGCAGTAAACAGAAAGGGGGCTGAGTGATAATAATTGTGTACAGTAATCACGCCATACATCGTGCTTCTGATAGCTTAGCCAATGCACTATTTCATTGTTAGGCGACAAACACAATATATAAAATATGCATGATGAATGATATCATTTCATGAACGACACCAGGGATGCGTTCCAAGCTTTTTATTTTGACAAATTATAAACAGCGTTTTAGAACCACAAGCTCAATTCCATTATTAAGCTATGCCCTCACTTAAAGGTATTATTCCGAGATATTCCAATGATTACCATTGCCGGGTCTTTATGTGATCTTCTCTACCCTTTGTTATTGCTAGTTGAACCCCAGACATGTTACTTCAGTTTAACAACTTTTCTCCTTCCAAAAAGGCAATTAGTATTGAAGCAAACATTAAAGTATAACACGCGGAAACACAAAGCCCTAATGATGGGACATCCTCCATTCGGCATCATTAAAAAGCTTGGACATTATTCGGATAAGGATCAAAAAGTGTCCGCATAATATGCAGTTTCCCAATTTTAGACTTATAGATGTTAACAAGGGCAATTGTTTCATCGAAAAACAAAATTAAACCATGAAAAACCGAACCTGATGAAACTCATTAGTTTCTTCATCTTTGGCTCGTTTGATTGTTTCTCCTCCAGTCCAGACTGGATGATAAGCCACTCGCACCTGGCTGCTTATTCAAAAGCTTCTTCTTCTTCTATTTCAACGGCTTCACTCACTGTCAGTTAGGCGGAGATGAATCCACAGCATGCCATCGCCTTTTTAGAAAACAAACGCGGCATCTCGGATGTCATATTCCAATGTGTTAATAAAAGCGAGATGCTATGTCACCGTATCAATTTCAAACCGCCGTTAGGGGGTCATTGTGGGAAACAACATGCCCAGCCACATGTTTTTAAAGATAATTGACTATCACAGACACATTTATTTTTTTCTTTGGTTTTGCAGGTTTGATGTCGCGTAACAAAGGAAATAGATATTTTGTATTCAAGTTATAGAATTTAATTTGGCTCCCTGGCACATCTATTTCTGTTATTTTTAAATCCTTCATATTAAATGTTTGGGAGAGAATCTTTGTGCGATAAAGAAAGAAAGGAATCTAAACACACGTCCGGTCCATCTCCATCCTGTCCCCTGCGGCCCCCTCCCCTGAATCACTAACTCTTCTCCAAGTCATTACATTCCAAACACATGCAGACACTCTGAGACCGCTTCTCCGGTTGAGTAACATCGGTCACGCATTAGAGATACATTTAGCCAGAACATACAAGTTTCTGATTAGCAGCAAGCGGGTTTTTTTTGTAATTCATAATCAATGTGTTATCTTGTTATGTTGGGTGTGACCTGTCATGTCTGCTCAGTATCAACATTGATCTGTAAAGAGAGAGGAGGAGGAGGAGTAGGAGATGGAGGAGGAGAAAGTGGAGGAGGAGGTGGCCTTGAACAGCTCCCATGACTTCATTCGGAATACGATCACTTACCATCCTTCAAAGAGAGCCTAGACAGAGACTGGAAAGCTCTGATTGTGTTCTAGAGTGACTTGTGGTTGGTCAAGTAGTACAACTAATAGGCCTAGTAGTAGTATTAATAGGTCGAGTAGGCCTATGCTCAAGGCTTGGGTTGAACATTTGAAGTAATAATTATATACTTAATTTAGTGCTAGGCAACACCTAGTGTTTTACCAAGCACAATAAAAGCAATACCTTTTTATCTACTTCTAGTGAAAGTTCAAAGTTGCAATGAAGTTAAAAATAAATAAATAAAGTAAAGTTAAACAGATAAGAATATAGATTGTTGCATAAAGCACCTTACTTTTAATGAGAATGATTCCTCTTTCTCCTTCCTCCTCCGTTGCCCTATTGACACACGTTTGTTTTTAATTGGGAAAACTCTTTTCATTTTCCCACGCCAAATCTTAACCCTGAGTTAATACGTTACAAAGACTGCCTAATTATGTGCATGTGAGGATGTCATGTCAATACTAATTTAGCAGTGTTATCGGTAGGACTCCAAGAAATGAGCGCTGAAAGTTGCCCGACGGATCCGGCTGTATCCAACCGTAGCCTGTATCTAACCCTACGCCATCAATGTCATTGACAAGATGAATAATTAACAGTGTTCACTGGCTATGTTCAATTTTTAAACTATCCATATTATAAGCAGTGTCGTTTTTTCTAAACCCAGCAATGTTATGCCGTAAACTGGACCCTGAGATAGCGAAGTGAGATTGTCGGGAATGCAAGTGATGGATGACATGCAAAGTTTAAGTGAGTGAAACTCACTTAAACTTTGCTGTGGTCCCAGTAACCGCGAGCGATAAGGCTGAGATGTCACAGTACAGTCGTTCAGCAGATTGCCGATAGTTCGGAAAGAGTCCAAATAGCACTGCAACCATGTGAAGCTTGAGGAAGCAGAGAAACCCTCAGACTTCCAGAACAAGAACTTTGGTTTGGGGAACACAATAAACACAAACAATGATAATGGCTTCCTGCTGAGAAAAGGCAGCCTGCATTGTGTTTTTTTTTACCACAACACGACACTGTCCAATTATCTACAGATGTTAGCTTCACAGAGTGCTGGTTCAACACATCTGTTTGTTGGTGGGAGTTCTCATTAGAAGAAGCATGTTTCTCACCCCACTATTAAGCACTGCTTGGCACATTTTACAAGCATGTGTGGAACATTTACAACAAACATTTCTGATTGCGGAAAAAAAAGAAAGAAAGAAAGACCTTTGACTTAATGATTTTGCACGGTGGACGGAAAACATTGATACATTACTACTCATTGTAATATATCGCTAACGCCATATTTTTCTCATAACTAGCTTAATCAGCTGATTCCTGTACAGTAACAAAGCGGCCTGATAGCTGCAAGGAAAAGTCTTCCCCATTAGTTTACGTGAACCATCTGGATTCGCTAATTAGCACAAGCCAGCGGTGGAAGCAAATTACTGAAATTAGCTAGCTTAGTGAAAAGGTGGAGCAAAAGAACATGGCAGGGCTTTTATTTCTGGAAAATCTGAAAATCTTTTCCCCAGCAGAAAGCAGAAAAGGAAAAACATGGAAAATAATCAGGGCTCCTAATACCGATAATTAGAACACCTCCTGTCTTAATGGTTGAGCGACCTGCCATCTGGGCAGTATCATACAAGATGGACAGCTTTTTTGTGCCTTTCAGACGACCACGAAAACACCAGCACGCCAACGCCCTAAATATACCCCTGCTCAAAAGTCCAGAAATCTACAAATATAGACGTATCAAGCCGTCAAGGGCACAGTAGGAGTGTGCGTGAAACCTCCATTATTTCATAACGCCATCAGGACATGTGCTGCCAAGCCAGGGTCCCACGCTGATAATATAATTGGCTTCTTGTACGGCAGGAGCACAAGCATGAGACCAAACGCCCCGGGAGAATGATGAGAATATTGAGAGGACTGAGGGAGTGGAGGGGGTGCTGTGTTTGACTCGCACATGTGCATAAATTGGTGACAAGTTACAGTGTTAGCAAGCAATTATGTCAGCACCAATACAATGAGAAGAAGATAGAATAGTAAACAGAGAGGGGTGGGGGGGAATTGACCGAATTGCAGACGCCGCACGTTTATCCGTCCACGCCCGGGAGCGGACCTACCCTTGTGTAAACACTTCTAGCGGGGGGGGGGGGGGGGGGGGACGACGACCTCTCTCCACCCTCCCCTGGCCCTCCTCTGTCCGGAGTGGTGCAGGTTACTGCACCGTCAGAACCCCCCCCCCCTACCCCCACCACCCTCCTCCTCTCCTCCCAGGTTAGCGACATAAATCATTGTTTGAGTCGAGCGCTTTTGATGAATTTACATAGTCAGTTTACAACAGGCCGTGCTCTGTCACGCTCTTGTGGCTACGGAGGCAGAGGAGAGAAAAAAAACAAAGAAAAGTGACCTTTAAAAGCAGCCATGGTGAGCGCTCTGTTCCTGCACACACCGCAGTATCCCGGCCTCCACGTCCCCTGTAGAGTTAGCTTGATTGAGCGTAGCCTCAATTGGATCGACCGTAACTCGCACTGTTTAAAACCGTTGCCCAGGCCTTAAGGCAAAGCGGCCTCTTTTTTTTCTCTCTCCGGTAGACGCGACCTATGACGACTGTGTTTAAACATGCTTAACGTTAAGCACACTGCAGTGATTGACTGCTGTCAGGCGTCTCTCCGGGATGGGCTCGGTGGCGGTGTAGTGCTTTATGGTGAGTCAAAATGTGAGGAGACACAGTACGGATACACAGATCTACGGTTGTTAACTGGGATTGAACCATCGCTGGTTAAGATGAACTAGGATGGAAAACTGGTCGCCTATGTAGTACCATTTTAAAAGAAAGAAGATATTTAAAAGAAACCTTAAGACATAGCTTTTAGCTCGGGTTTCTATGGATCCATTTTATTGATTCATCATTTGTTATTCATTTTCATTGTATTGTTAAGAACCTTCGCTAAATAAAGCAAGTTTGATTGATCAATTGATTATGATTTATTTTGATATGATTTCTAATCTCACGCGTAAAAGTACAGCAAACATCTCAGCTCGCAGGTTCCCTCGTCGACCGGGTGTCTCGTCTGCCCCGTCGGTCCACCACAATGACCCCGCTGATTCGTTGGTGGACAGCCAATTACCAGCAGACAACGGACAGCGGACTGACACTCTGTCAACAGAGCGTTGACGGACAGAAGGCCGACAGCCCGTCGTGTAGACAGGCAGTATGACCGTCCGCAACGCCTCCAAAACAGTCAACATGAAGACGACCATGAGTATGATGGAGTCCCATTAGCCCAAACTAGCAACCGGTTCCCCTGGTGACACGTGTGTGTGTGTGTGTGTGTGTGTGTGTGTGTGTGTGTGTGTGTGTGTGTGTGTGTGTGTGTGTGTGTGTGTGTGTGTCTGTGTTTGTGTGTGGGTGAGTGGGTCCGCTGTTCAGTGGTGTTCCTTTCTCCGTATTCACATTGAACCAAATGATGAAACAGTTAAATAAAGAAATAAATAAACCTCAGCTCTCCGTTGGCAAATGTGGTCGTCGGGGCGACTATTAGCATCACTCAGCGCACCGCGGCGTAGGCCTGCGGAGGAACATGAGGCCCGCATTAACTCAATATAGAGATGAACCGGAGTCGCCCCTGTCCATTACACAGACATACACACACACACACCCACACGCATACGCACGAGATCAGGACACTGCACGCCCACAGACAAACACAGGCATACAAACACACGCACAACACACACACACACACACACACACACACACACACACAGACAGACACAGACACACACACACACACACACACACACACACACACACACACACACACACACACACACACACACACACACATACACACACAGACACACACATACACACGCATCCACCCCAGAACAGGACACTGCACGCCCACAGACAAACACACACACACACACACACACACACACACACACACACACACACACACACACACACACCCACGCACACACATCATTGTGAATCACATTGATGCAAGAGAACACCCACACAGACACAGACACACAGACACACACACAAAGACATGTACACACATTGACGTGAGAGAACACACACTGAGGCAAAAGCACACGTATACCCACACGCACGCACGAAAACGCACACATACATCGACACGGAAGCACATAGAAACATGCACAAGTGTGCGCACACTCACTTAGCAATCCATGCACCCACACACCACACACACACACACGCACACACACACACACACACACAAACACACACACACACACACACACACACACACCACACACGCACACACACACGCACACACACACACACACACACACACACACACGCACGCACACACACACACACACACACACACACACACACACTGACACACACACACACACACATCACACACACACAAAACACACACACACACACACACACACACACACACATCACCACACACTGACACACACACACACACAACACAACACACACACACACACACACCACACACATGCTGTCTGTCCCTCCATTGTTGTTATCGCTTTCTTTCTCCGTTCCCCAGAGTGTCTCTTTGGCGCTGGGGAGAGATGGAGGGACAGGGGGGACGGGGGGGACGGGGGGTTGTTCTGTGAAGCATTTGGAGGCGGTGGTGGTGGGGGGAGGGGGGAGGGGATGCACTGGCAGTTGCACAGCTGGGAGCTAATGCAGGAGGAAGTGGCAGAACGATCAAGCCTGCAGATGAGATGTGCCACAAGAGATTAAATCCCCAGCATAGTTGGTGGGGGGAGGGTGAGGGAGGGGAGGTTGTGTGGGGGATAGGGGGGGGGGGGGGAGGTTGTGTGGGGGATAGGGGGGGGGGGGGGGGGGGGGGGGGGGGGGGTTTGGGGAGGGTATGCGGGTGCTCCTGTGATTTTAATTACTCCTCACTCACACATACGGCAGGAATGCAGTATGTCAGATTAAGATTATAACTAGTCATCAATTTATTCGTTTTTCTTTGCCGGGGATTTCTCCTTATCTCTTTCCATCTACGTTTGTGTCTTTAGCGGTGTGTGCTTTTACACTTACCTTGCTGTCAGCCCCACTGTATTATGCGTCAGTCCCGTTATTCGTGTGAAAGGGAAAGACTATCTGCTGGACTTGAAATATTGCCTGCGTGGGTAATCCAACTTTATGAAAAAAAGGGGGAAAAAACAAAAAGACCCAGAAAATAACAAACGTTCTCGTTGCCGATGTGCTGTTCCCCTGAAATGGCTTTATAACTCAGCTGGATGACATTCAAGCTCCCAGATTGCAGTGGATTTCCGCTCCACTTGTGCTGGCGTTTATCTGCATCATCGGCACGCCGTGGTGGCGGCGGCGGCGGCGGCGGCCACGGGCTGGTTTGAAGTGGTGATGGTGTTTAAGCGAGGAATAAGGACTACCTTTCTTACTTGGCAGACATGTGATGGAGTTCTTGATTAAACGTAATCTCTAAAGACCATTTTTGGCACTAATTGCTTTTTCAGCCGTACAGTATTTTATCACACCACCCGCTTCACACGTTAATAAGGTGGGTGTGTGGGTGGGGGGGGGGGGGTGGGGGGTTGCTAGAATTTCTACCCTTGCTAGATTAATAACAACACCATTAAAGCGCTTGATTGGCTACTCTTTGTGACTATCTTGGAGATTGCCTAACCCACGCACTAATCCTGTTTATTAGCTAATGCTACTTTATTATCCATTTTTATATTATGAGGCGAATACAGTGTATTAAAATATCAATAGCAGGTAAGTCTATTAAAGTAAATAATTGGAATCTGATAATGACTTTCCCCGGTGTTTAATGTAACTGTATACCGCTTTAGGAATAATTGCTTATTCGCCTGCATTGGGAAGAGGTGCTTGGAAGTTCCTAAATCCTAGAAGTTCCCATTGCCGATTCCCACCGCTGTGATTTAGAATTGTTGCACAAGTAAATACAGCACATTATTGAGTAAACGACAACACTAACAGAGAGCTATTTTTACACTGGGAATTTGTATTTCGGCAAAGACAGCCTTTGAGTACAAATAGCCCCATTTGTTTCTCCCAGTGGCTCACTCATCCCCGTCCTTTGATGAAAGCAGTACATCTGCTGTAGCCTGAAATAACTGTGTCTTTTGCCTCAATGTTCTCTTGCTGAGCGAGTCAATTACCGATAAGAGCCTGGCCTAATTGTTTTAATAAACCATCAAAATGTATTCAATATGTATCGGGGATATGCCAGATTTGGGAGCGTATGTGTTGATTGCTTAACAGCTTTCTGCATGATTTATTCGAAAGGGCAATCAAGACAATGATGCGGCAATGGACTGAGGACAAATAGCCAAATAATGAGCCGAAAGAATCAATAAGTAAGAACGGCTAATAAAATGCCATGGAGCTCAGGTTCGCCATCGCCCACGCAAAATCGTACACGTAGAGTACATGTGCTCATGCACACGCGTATACGCAAACGTGCGCGCATGCACACACACGTAAGTAAACACAAGCACAATTGTGCATGAATGACAAGTGCGTAGGAATACAGAATGGTGTGCACACACACAAACAAGAAAACAAACAAACACACACACACAAACACACACACACAAGCAAACACACAAAAACACACAAGCAAACACACAAACATATACACACTCACACACACACACACACTCAAGCAAACATGCACGCAATCACACACACACACCGAACAAACACACGTATACACACACACTATGGGCAGGCTTAAAGGCTGTAAAGTAAGAAACTCATCACTTTTGGGTTTCAGCTGCCTGGCAGCCGTTTGTGTGTTCAGTGAGCTGGACTGCCGGTGGAATTCATAAAACAAAGAGAGGCTGCTATAGTGGGTCTGACTCATGCAATTACACACCATCGCCTAATGGGGGCCACAGCACTCTCTCTCTCTCTCTGCAGGAGAGGAAGGCGGAAGGCCAAGTGTGTGTTTGCCTTCCAAAGCCCAGACGCGCCAGTCGTTATGACCTGCATTGGTCAGCCTCAGGCGACAGGTGACTTTCGGTTGACTCCATGGGGGGGAGGGGGGGGGGGGGGTTGGTGTAGTCATACGGCCAGTCAGAGCTTTAACAATGAAACCTGAATGGGTCTCACGGGACGGCGCGAATATTTCAGTGATGAGACATTGCTCCCGGATCAACAAAGCCCTGGTACGTAGTCTGCCAACAGCAGACCGACAAAAGTCCTGAACATGGGCGGGCTTGAGGATTTTACAAGTCGTTAAAAACGTCCAGCACCTTATCTGGTAGTTGAGGTGCGTTTTGTTGAGAAAACAACATCAGCGTGTGTTTATGACCCTGCTCAAACGCCAGCCTATTATCTGTCTAGATCTTTGGATCTATAGATGAGAGAGCTAGGCCAGAGCCACAAGGTCGTTGGTGTGCCTGTGAGGGAGAGTTATTGTGCCACCGCCCTGGCACAAGAGAAAAGAACTGGGAGGAAGGAAAGGATCAAGTGATCAAATAAGTGAGAGCAGGAGTGGAGAGGAGTGAAGAAGAGAATTGAACGGGTGAAGAGTGAGGGGAGGAGAGGAGAGGACGGATGAGGGGAGGAGAGGTGAGGAGACAAGAGGGGAGGAGACAGGAGGTGAGGAGACGGGGGGAGGAGAGGGGCGGTTAGAAGAGGTGAGTACAAGAATCAAAAAGGAGAAGAGAGAGGAGGAGAGGTTGGCAGAGGGGAGGGGATGAGAGGAGTAGGGAGGGGAGGAGAGGAGAGGATAGAAGAGGAGATGAGGAATAAACACATGGCTTACCCCGATTCAAGATGAAAGGGAGGATTTCTGAATGTTTGGGAAGGTGTACAACTTCAAGAGGAAGCATTATTCTGATGTATTTGGAAAATATGAAGGCATAATACATACATATTTATACATATAGCCTGTATATATATATATATATATATATATATATATATATATATATATATATAGAAGGCTATATGTATAAATATTTTTTAATGCATATTATATATAGATATATATATCTACCCATATGTTTGGTTCAAGTATTTTTTTTTATCTCTATGTTTCAGAAACTTTCAATAACTCTGGAAGGCGCAGAAGTCATCAAAACATGAAGATAATGAGGCTTTGCTGTGAATGAGTCAAACCGAAAGCAGGCCCACATTCTCATTGTTTTGTAATCTTCCCATTCTTTATGATGTCAACAGAACAGGCTGTTCAGTCATTTGCCCAGGCTGCCCCTGCCGGGGGTTACAGCTAATGTACGGCCGCTCAGATTGATTCGCTACGGGAACAATGCGATTGGCCAGTGAGATCCGCTAAAGAGCCACCTGATAGAACGATGACTTGGCAGTACGAGCTGCCAGAGGTGATGGAGTATTGTGCAAGTTGATGATAGGTCTGTGGCCGTATGTGTGTGTGTGTGTGTGTGTGTGTGTGTGTGTGTGTGTGTGTGTGTGTGTGTGTGTGTGTGTGTGTGTGTGTGTGTGTGTGTGTGTGTGTGTCTATGTGCGTGTGTCTATGTGTGTGCGTGTGTATGTGTGTGTAGGTGTGTCTATGTGTGTGTGTGTGTATGTGTGCGTGTGTGTGTGCGTTTGCGTGTGTCTATGTATGTGTGTCTATGTGCGTGTGTCTGTGTGTGTGTGTGTGTGTGTCTGTGTGTGTGTGTGTGTGTGTGTGTGTGTGTGTGTGTGTGTGTTTGTGTGTGTGTGTGTGTGTGTGCATGTGTGTGTGTGTGTTTGTATCAGTGTGTCTGTGTGTTCGAGTGTGTGTCTATGTGTGTGAGTGTGTGAGTGTGTGTTTGTGTGTGTGTGTATTTTTGTGTGTGTCACCTACCCCCCGGCTGTGTGTCTCCACAGGGGGTGTAGGGGGTACATTACGATGATCGATCCATCCTGGGATAGTTTCCTGTTTTCCTGTTTCTGAGGGAGGAGTCGTGAGGTGTAGGAAGGAGATATGAAACTGTTTCAGAAATAAAACTGCAGACTGCTACCAAACGGAACGCGCTGCATTTTAACAAGCCAAAGCATTTTTCCCAATCGCTGTGACAAGAAACACTTCTTTTATGTTTTGCCTTCCAGCGTTTTTATCATAGCTATCAAAATTCCATCATCAAGGTCCATTTGACAACACGTATCCCTGGATCGATACTACTATATTTTCTTTTGTACTAACCTTTATTCACTGCACTGAGCTGAATGGACTTTTGAACCGACCTCACCTTAACATTCTACCCATCTAGCTCCTTTGC
>NC_044055.1:7986880-7989380 GCF_902167405.1 Gadus morhua | reverse complement strand
GCTGAGAGAGAACGGGACGCATACAGCGGAGGAGAAAGGGGGTGGAATGAAGGGAGGGAGAGAGGGAGAACAGACGATGTTCGTCTCGGAGTGGCAATAGCATGAGCACTCGCGGTTATAGATTACGAGTGCATTTCACAGAACACCGTCACACTGGTGGTGATGGTGGTGATGGTGGTGGTTGCGGTGGTGGTGGTGATGGGGGCGGGGATGGTGGTAGTGGTGATGGTGGTGGTGTTTGTGGTGTTGACGGTGGGGGTGATAGTGATGGGGATAGTGTTGGTGGTGATGGTGGTGGTGATAGTGGTGGTGGTGGTGGTGGTGGTGGTAGTGGTGGTGTTGGTAGTGATGGGGATAGTGGTGGTGGTGTTGATAGTGGTGGTGGTATTGGGGTGGTGGGGAGGGTGGCGGTTCATGATGATGAACTGGGGAAGCTTGCTGTTTAGCTGCACAATCACTGGAAATAACACATACATGCGCGCACACATTCTACGTGTGATTACTAGTTTTCCAGGTAATGGCGACAGTAGACGCGTCAATTCCATGTTGATAAACCTCAGCATATATTTTCACACACAATAACAAATGGATACAATGATTAGACAGCGGATGTGCTCTCAGGCTGCCCGTGATTCCTGAACACATGTAAAACTTTGTCAACAACATCTGATTGGATCTCACACAACAACACAGTAGCTCACCATCCGTGTTGTCTCGTCTCTCCGTCGTATGCCCGGAGACATCTGGCTACGCTGACTGCCTGATCGGGAACGGGCAGGGGAGGGAGAGAGATGCCTGGATAGATTATCATCATCATACGTGGTTTTATTGTACATGTGTGTTGTTTTATTAATGAGTATGAAAGTGGAAAATGCTGTCTTTGGTTGTCGTGCACATAAAACCGAAATTCCCGGATTGATGAGATGTTGAACCTAAAAATACAAGCGACGATATCTCTTGATTAAAGTGGAGCTCATAGACCTGTTTGGTTGATACAGTCGATGTTGCTGGTCATTGGAGCATTTGTTCACCTGTGAGTCTGTGGATTTAGATAAAAGTGTCTGCCGCAATCAATAAATGGAAAAAAACATTGAATGAACAATCAAAATCTTATCACAACAACCTCAGAATGAGAATAAGAAAGTCAAATGTCGAATGATAATGAATATTGCTCATCCAGAAACTGTAAGGTGGTTATCAGTAAACTATCTGCAGAATATAGTATTAATATATATTTAACAGGCCTGAAAGCTGCTGTATCCATATCACACCCTGATGAGTGTCGCCTTCTGCCAGTCGCAGTCAGAATAACATGTTGGAAACGTATGACTCAACACTGCTGGTCACAAATATGATTTAACCAAAACCCCGAAAAATAATTAAAGAGAATGAGTTGAATAAATAAACAACCAACATTTTTCAAACTTTTTGTTTGCCCACCCACAGAACGTAATGAGGAGCCCAAACCGAGTTTTCTTGTTATTCTTCTGATATTTTGACACATTAATTTATGTTTTATTTATTAAAATAAATTTTGACAGACAGGGATATAATCAAAGTAGGGCAATACAAAAAAAGGGAAACATTTTAAAAGAAAATACCAGCAAAGAGGGTAAGATTTATATTTTCCATTTCAGAGAACTGGATGTTTTTGGGAGAGGATTTGGGTATTTTATTCTGTGTGTGATAACATGTGGTACTGCTTTCACATTACTGGGTGAAACAAGAATTTTTATAACGTTTCAAAGGTAAAATGTCAACTTCAATCGGTTTGTCAGCTGCATCAAAAATATTATAACAAAAACTACTACTATCTACTACTACAACTACTAATATTAGTAGTAAGATGCCAATTATGATCATTTTAGCAATATTTTTTATAATTATTATTGTTATCTTTACATTATTTTAATATGCCCCACCCTTCTGCAAAGGGATTGCACTTGTGAGATTGCAAGTGTGCACACACAAACACAAAAATGCACACACACACACACACACACACACACACACAGACATCCACAGCACACACACACACAAAATGGAGATGAAATGCATGCATCAGTTTGACTCAGCGTTCGATGGCCAATCATAACAGCACTCTGAATCTGAATGTGCGCAATCACGCAAGACGTACACACAACGGCAAATTTATTTTAGAATGACAGGAGTTCAAATAAATAGGATTTTCTAACGACTATAATGACTTTCTAATTAGGTTTGACTTTGTGTCTGGTGAAAAACAAAACTCGAGAAAATGAAAACAGAGCTGCAGATTCTCAAGGGGAGGGGGGGTGGTGGTGGTGGAGGAGGAGGTGGTGGTGGTGGAGGAGGAGGTGGTGGTAGTTGAGGCAGTGGGTTTTTTTAGAAGAGTTGGTGGTTGATGTATGTGGGGGTTGAGGTGGGGGTGTAATGTGTTAGAGTTGGTGTATTGGTATCGATGGTTGCATAATAAATCCACATAATATAATATGATTAAATATGAACACAAAAACGACGC
>NC_044055.1:7974380-7981880 GCF_902167405.1 Gadus morhua | reverse complement strand
GCGGCTCCGGAAAGAGAGTCTCACAGCGAGGGGTTGTCGTCCTTTGTGCGTCAGCGCATTTGAAGTGATTTAATCATCAATGCATCTGTTAGGGACACTGAGGAAGTGAGGTCACGTCGAAGGAGCTATCCTCTCAAAGAGCTGTTGTGTTGCGTGCGTGTGTTTGTGTTTTTTTTGACGTTTTTGTTGTGTCAAAGCCACCGCTGGATAATTGAGGCGTACTTATGTTAAATAATCAAAGCAAATGGAGTTATTCCGCTGTTCTCCATCATTACAGATTCAATGTGTACGATCCGCTGTGTGTCTTGTCTGAGCCCGCGCTGCTGGAGGTTTTCCCCCATCTTTGTTGTGTCAAGCAAAACATTTTAAAATAAAACGAATACAAATATATTAATAAATGTCGAAGTATATTTCTTTGCTAGTCGTGCGATACAGAAGGGTTCTCATTCAGCATTTGTATAATACCACCCATGGTCTTGGCTCTGCTTTTAAAGAAGACATCAGAAGGGAAAGTGTAAATTCAAATATGCAGCCTTTTCCTTAATGTATGACCCCTTTTGCTCTCTCTCTCTCTCTCTCTCTCTCTCTCTGCTCTCTCTCTCTCTCTCTCTCTCTCTCTCTCTCTCTCTCTCTCTCTCTCTCTCTCCCTCTCTCTCTGTCTCTCTCTCTCTCTTGCTCTCTCTCTCTCTCTCTCTCTCCCTCCCTCTCCCTCTCTCTCTCTCTCTCTCTCTCTCTCTCTCTCTCTCTCTCTCTATCTCTCTCTCTCTCTCTCTCTCTCTCTCTCTCTCTCTCTTTCTCTCCCTCCCTCCCCAACCCTCTCTCTCTCTCTCTCTCTCTCTCTCTCTCTCTCTCTCTCTCTCTCTCTCTCTCTCTCTCTCTCTCCCTCCCTCCCCAACCCTCTCTCTCCCTCGATCTCTCTTGCTCTGTCTCTAAAACCTATCTCCATGTCTCTCTATCTCTCTCTTCACTCTGCACATTTCCCTTGCCCTCCCCTCCCCTCCCCTCCCCTCCCCTCCCCTCTCCTTCACAGCACGTCTGTTCAGCTAACGGCGGATCAAAGCGACGGGCGCAGGCCGTTAGCGTCATGCTAAGTGTTTTAAAGGCCCGGTGCTAGCCCGTGCATCCCGCCAAGCGTTTCACTGTTCACTGAGCTTTAGCGCATCTCGGAGACTTCAAACTGCTTCGGAAATCTCATGAAGAGAAAAAATGAAAAGTGAAGAACGTTTATTTGTATTTCTACTTTGTATATCTGTGAATTTGAAGAAGGAGAATGTATTAAAGGCGACATATTATGCCACCAGGTGTGAGTGTGATTAGCTTTACAAGCCCTTTCGAAAAATCTGCCCCATATGACATCACTAGTGGGCGTGTCCACCTAGATCTGAGCTGGATAGATCAGTCTACCAGCCTACCCAGTGGCCTGAAGTAAATGTTGCTCATCTATCCAGCTCATATTTAGGTAGACACGCCCACTAGTGATGTCATCTGGGGCAGATTTTCGAAATGGCTAGTAAGGCTAATCATACTCACACCTGGTGGCATAATATGTCCCCTTTAAAGGGATGACGTTGGCTCGGCTAGTTGCCATGTGACCGTTGGATATTAGTGTTGCCTGGGTCTTCCCCTCCCCCTGAAACATTTTTGACAGGTGTTTCGAAACATCTTTAAAACACGTGTTCCTAATCCACAGGAGAACGGGGCAACCGTGTAGACACGTTTGAGATCTTTCGTCAGGTCTCAAGCTCTCCATGCCTCTCTCAGTCCCTTGTTTACCTTGAAATTGTCTGTCGGTTGACACGACCAACAAGAGATTCGCCCCAGCAGCCGAAGGTTTTTTTTAATGGGACATTTTCAACTTCCTGTCCGTCTAAACGATTGTAGCAGGTTTCACAGAGCGCTTGGACACCAGGTTTGCTTTTCTGATACAAAGTCTGTTTATTTCGATCGCCCAGCAGTCCAACGAAACACAAGTCCCGATATTCAATACAGCAACCGAAAGAGGTCAACTCAGTCCTTAACCCCATGCAGGTGAAAGGAATGATATCCCCTGAAGACAGCATGCTAAGCATTGTATCGTTTGCTTTCTATAAGTTGTTGTCTATTGCCTCAAGAATGCCAATTATGGGATTCCTAACTGATTATAGGTAATTATTGATTATTATATATTCAGAATAACAATGGATTCATACGTTCATAACGTAAAGTATGCCAATCTTTTCGATGTTAATGGTGTGACAATATGAACAGAGAAAAACTAAGCAGGCAATGCCTTTTTCATTATTTAATAAATATTTGAAATGATCTGCCTTTAACTTATTACCCCCCTACTATTTAAAATTAATTGAGGTTCACAAAAGTGCTTCTTCCACCCACGCACCCAGCCGCCCACACACACATCACACACACATAAACAGCGACACACACACACACACACACACACACACACACACATGCAAACACATACACACGCACAGACACACAGTTAAACACTGCCATTGTGATGCAGCAAACCAAAGATACCTAGCTTGATGAGGAATAAGAGCTTTTTGTGGAGGATCATATTATTCTTTTGCTCGGTAATAAGAGGCAGACTCATTTGGGCCGTTGTGCTTATACTCTGTATATCAAGCAGCAGATCATATTAATCAGGGGATGACATCATTGCTAGTTTACCTTGTTCCGCACTCCTTGTTTTCCATCTAATTGGTGGGGAGGTACATGCCATGCATTCTGATCAAACACAACCTGCTTATCCACATGAACAGGGGCTGGGGGATTTGCCCTTATTATATATTTATCTATTTATTTATTCAATCACACCCATGTTAACTAATCTGCTAACACAATTAGGTTTGTAAGATGTTATCTCAAAGGATAAATATATACTATAGGAACTATATACTTTGTCAAACTTAAAAAAAACGAAATAAAAATAATTGTATATTTCTATTCACCACAATAAGCCAAATAATACAACGTGAAAACGTCTGAAATGAGAATGATAAAGCCATTAACGTTGGTTAATGGCTTTATCATTCTAATTTCAAACACCTGGATAGAAACAACAAGACCCATCCAGGGTATGTATTTAAAAACTTTTTGCTAACTTTCCCAGAAGGGGTCAAAAGGTTGACATTCATCAAAGCGAAACCCGCAAGCCGTACTGCTAGAATCCCATGTTCTGTTACTGAGTGGTGCAGCTCGCAGCCTGCCAGCCGCACAGCCGAGGTCAGAGGTTGACCCTGTCCACCGAGACCGGCCATGCTAAAAAAGGAATTCATTAGGCAAACCAAGCCGCTCCTCGGAAGAAGTATTGACAGCAAAGTCAAGTGTAAAAAAGAATAGCACACCCAACAGTGCTGAGACTGAAGGGATCATAGTTAGTCTCAAACAGGAACAGACAGACGTTTTTCATTGGGAAATAGATCTATCTGTGGGTCTGTCTGTCTGTCAGCATGCCTGACTGCCTGCCCATCTGCCTGTATGTCTTTCTACCATTCTGTTTGTCTGCCTTTCTGACTGTCTGTCTGCCTGTCTGTCTATCTGCCTGTGTATCTGACTGCCTTTCTGTCTGTCTGTCTTTCCGTGTGTATGTCGTCTGCCTGCCTGCCTGCCTGCCTGCCTGCCTGCCTGCCTGCCTGCCTGCCGGCCGGCCTGCCTGCCTGCCTGCCTGCCTGCCGGCCTGCCTGCCTATCTGCCTGTATTTCGGTCAGGCTTTTTTTTTTTTTTTTGTCTCTCTGTCCGTATGTGTGATATAAACTGTACTTAGGGAATGATTACATTTCCATTCCACTTCCATGTCTTTAATTAGTCTATTAATCATCCCACAAGGTGTAGCGTAGGGAGTGTATTTTTAAACCTAACACATTTGTCGGCGAGAGCATTTGTTAGGAAAGCAGAACAATAAGCAAAGACAAAGGCTTAACACCAAGGTAAATTATTACATTGTCTTTCTCAAAATAGCCCTGAACCTGAACGTCGAAATAGCATAGATCCCTGGCTCATTAATTCACAGCATTAAGGCGCTTTTTCATAATCCCAAAATATCTTAACTGAGGCATTGCATCTGAGCAGATACTCTCCTCAGATCTCCACTTCTTCCCAGTGCTCTCATCTTACTCCGAATTAAGAGAGACAGATTTATTTATTTGCATAATTTATTCCCTGTGATAATTTCCTATTCATGAGCTATGGAAGAACTGATTGTCTTGTTTTCTCTGCTGCCTTCTACAGATAGCTCCACTTACAGGGTGATAGTTAGGGGAGGAATCTGAATTATTGATCACTCAATAATATTTTGTTGGGACGAAACCATTAAACCAACATTAAACCGTAAAATTGTGTATTGTATATCAGACACAACCCTTCCCTCTGCATAAAATGTCTACCTTCTTCAAAAATCCCAAAATGCTATTCATGTTCATCGATCTGCCAGGTTTAATTATGTCCCAGCTGAATAGGGGAACTTCGAGTAAGGCGCAGGTAAAGTGGTTTACAAGTTATTTATCGGCTAGCATGTGATTCCTGGTGGATTTGAATAAAAGAATTGGCTAAGTGTATATGGATGGTTAAAAAGGTTTATGAGATGGCCCTCTTCATGCATCACTGCATTCACACGCACACTTGGACACACACACACACACAAACTAACACACACACACACACACACACACACACACACGCACACACGCACACACGCACACACACACACAGACACTTGAGTATGTAATCACTAGATGATGGGATATTGAACACTTTCATCAAGGTTTATTAATAGTAACAAATGTCCTAGCGTGTCTAGCTAGCGGGTGAAATGCTTGCCAACGGACCTCCCAAATGGAGTACTTTATTCAAAATGTCTCATTATATATTGATAATTGTCTGGTGAAAACGATGCAACAACAAGCACCAGCTTTTCAATAACAACCTTATTGGGCTGGGGGAAAATTGCCTTAATAGTTCACTTGTAATTCAGTTTTGTGATAACAAATGTGGAAAGCGTTGCTACTGATGAAATACGTGTGCCGTCTATATACATCTTTAAATGATGAAGTATTGATGATCAGGGTAGGAAAACGGTCATACTTTACAACTCAATTACAATGAAAATACTTAGTAAATAATAATTCTGCAAACTGTTTTTTCTACTGTACAGTAACAGTATATGATCCATATCTCTAGCATATTACCTGTAACAAAAAAAATTATATGTAAAAGTTTACATTGTGCTCTAATGTTTGTGGTTTCTTTCCTTGGCTTTTGTGTGATGTTATATATCATCATAAAACGAACCGTGTCCACCTTTTTGTTTGCTAATCTAAATCAACTTCAAACTTTTCCTATGCACCAAGTGTGTTGCAACGACAGGGAACGGAATTAAATTGTTTTACGGCGTTCCCAAAGACCACCCATCATCCCGCTAAGTGGCTAGCGGCCGCCGTCAAGGGGGGAAGCACTGCACAAGCCAACGCCATCGCCCATATTGTGACATGAATACTTAATGCCAGGTCAGTCGGCTGGGTCCCTGCAGGATGCTTCTCAGCACAGGCTTCTCCCTAACAGCTAAGCTAGCTTGTTAGGGATCGGGTACAAACATGAGCACACAGGCTTCAGTGTAAGCCTGCTCCGTACTGTTACTCCTCATTCGTTTTCATCAGATCCTGACCGCGGTGCTCGGTGCGGGCGAAGGTTTATTCCATATCTTTCACAGCGATATTGATTGTCTCTGACTAAGGTGGGGGAGGAGGGGACACACACACACACACACACACACACACACACACACACACACACACACACACACACACACACACACACACACACACACACACACCATAAGGGAGCGACTTGCTGAACATGATGCCAAAGAATCGCAGGGAGGCATGTATACATGCATGCCCATCGGCCATTTAGGATCCATAATGAGCCCAAAGCCGCAGGTATTTAGATGCCGGCGGAAACCAGTAGGGACAACTCGCATTTCAGGGAGAACAACAGCAGTTAATGTCTTTCCGATTAACTCCCACTTGCATTTATAATGACTGCCAAGGGCATCAAGTATTGATGATATATTTATATATGGTGATACCATTCAACACTCAGTTTGAGTGTTAAACAACAACAACAAGGTCAAGTAAGGTGCGAACCTTTGTGTAGTTGTACGTTCGAAAATCGACGTCTTGAGCATTTTAAGATTATTTATCGTTTCCAACTCACTTTAATGTGGCACTGAAGTATCCTTCAGTTCCACAGCCATCCTGTCTTTGGCGTCAATGTTCGATGGTTTGTTTCTTGTGTTTGCCTTGTCTTTCTGTTTTTCCCTCACAAACCCCCCTTGTTAGGTGCTTGTTTTCCCGTACCACCGAAACCAGACGGTGCTGAACATCGCTGACACAAACAACAAACAGCTCGGGCGGCTCAACGGCGGCGAAGATGTTCAGCGCGGCGGAGGTTGAATACAGTATCTGGTGTCAATCCAGAGAGGTTACCACACTGTTTGACATCCCCCGCGGTGGCAGCGAGAGTACACTCAAGAGTGCAGACACCTTCTGCGAACATTAAATATCGTTAATTTGGCTGCGAAGTGGTGGAAGGGTAACGCAAACATCCAGGGCACTATTCCTGCCTTTGAGAATCACGGCTACACTGGGAATTTCACGAAAGTATTTCGCGGAGGATGTAAATCCTTCTAATGTTCCCCTCCTTTCTGCCTTAAAATTAAAAAAAAGGCCAAGATGTTAAAGTCTTAAGATGTTGTAAAATAAAAAAAGGCAAAGCTTTGATTGAAACGGGAGATGAAAGTTTATAGGGAAGAACGCTGACTTTTATTCACTAACAGAGCAATTAAAGCCTCAGGGGCTGCGCCGGCCTCCATAGCTACATCATAGTGACATCAAGGCAAACGCTGTAAGCTGTGTTTACATGGAACACTTTTTATTTATTTTTTTCCCCATTTCCCATTTAGGATAAGAATGGGAAACATTTTGCTGACAAAGATAATGTCACCCCAGGGCAATTTCACCGAATGAAATATGTTGTATTTTAATTCAGTTGACTCGTAAGTGGCCACGTTTGATAGATGCATTTTGGATTTGTATATATTTTTTGTTGTTGCAGAAAGTAACGTGAATGTGTTCAATAATAACAACTTCAGTTGAACGCTGTTATTCCTATGCAATCGTCAAACACTTTTAACCCCCTCCTCCATCAATGGGAAGGGTCCAGTTGAGCAGCCTACAGCCACGAACACACGGCATATTGATAGGAAGAACACTGTTTCTTTCTTACTCTATTTTTAAGGCAGAAATAGTCCGAAAAGGCCACTGAGAACAAAGCGTAATACATTACATTTCCTGCCCCCCGCCCCTTATTGCAAGGTATTATTATTAGCATAAGAATTTCCTCATTAGTTTCTATAAGAGTAATAATCCACAACCTATACATGTTTTTACCTCGACACATCAGTCAAGACTCATTGTGAACAAAGGCAATTTCAGCATT
>NC_044055.1:7966880-7971880 GCF_902167405.1 Gadus morhua | reverse complement strand
AAAAGGTCAATTGTTTGGAGGTTCAAATAGCTCGGAGCTGACGAGAAGGGAGATGGGGGGGGGGGGGGGGGGGGGGGGGGGGTACTTTAGACATATTTAGCCGCTCAAACAACCGCTTAATGGCCGATATCTGCATCCAAATTCAGAAGTTAAGACAATAAGGGAACCCAGTGGCATGACGCCGTGTTTCTCGATGGCGCGGTCCACACACCCCTTCACACTTGGCCGTTGGTAACGCACCGTGGCTTCAAGTGTGTTCATAATATGCAATCACGGGCGCCCTTCTATGGATCGGCGTCGAGCATACACCCCGCTGGCTCATATAATCAAATAGACCTTGTGTGTGTTTGTACTGAGGTGGAACCGAACACCGACGCACTTATGGTATTATTTATCCATGCTGCCCTATTAGTTTTCCTTGACTGCCATACAAATTAATTTAGCCCTAAGCAGAGAGCGAAAGTGTGGTGGTGGTGGTGGCCCGCTCAGTATTCATTGGCTGGCGTGAGGATGATTGTGCAGTCCGTGAACAACCAAAGGTCAAAGGTGGACGTCAATTGGAATCAGATGTTCTGGTGAATGCAGGTTTAATCCCATCAAAGTTCCATAGGCAAGAATGAACACAGGACTATTTGCTGTCGAATATTCTCATGTAAAGGTCATACACTGGTCTATGTATCGCTCATATCCTGGTCCAAGTACTGGTCGTATCCTGGTCCATGTACCACTCATATCCTGCTGTATAGACCCCTTATACCCTTGTCCAAGTAATGCTCAAATCCTGGTCAAAATCTCATACTCCTGTTCTATATACCACATGTATCCTGGTCCATGAAATGGTCCTTTCCTGGTCCATTAGCTGCTCATATCCTGGTCCATTTACTGCTCAAATCCTGGTCTATGTAATGGCCATACCCTGGTCCAAGTACTGCTCAACTCCTGGTCAAACTCTGGTCCTTGTACTACTCATACCCCGGTCCATGTTCTGGTCATTTCCTACTCCAATTACTGCTCAAATCCTGGTCCATGTATGAACGCTACATGGACCAGGGTACGAGCGGAACATGGACTAGTGTATGTCATACTCAAGTCCATGTACTTGTCATACCCTGGTCCTTGTCCAGGTCATACCCTAGTCCATACACCTGTCATATCCTGGTCCTTGTACAGGTCAAACTCTGATCCTTGTACAGGTCATACCTTGGTTCATGTAACTGTCATACCCTGGTCCTTGTCCAGGTCATATGCTATTCCATGTCCCAGTCATGTTCTGGTCAATTCACCCTTCATGCCCTGGCCCATTTACCAGTCAAACCTCGGCCCATGTTTCAGTCATACCCTTGTAAATACCCTGGCCGGTGGAACAGGGGGGTGGACAGAGTCATTCTGCATACGATTAGCTTAAGGTCTGCCCTTTTTCCATCGCAAAATAAAGGGCACTGTTGATTAATTTGGACATAAAAAAACATTACCTCCCTCCCTCCCTCCCTCCCTCCCTCCCTCCCTCCCCTGGACCGTTATATAAATGACAAGGAGGAAAAACTAATCACAGAGCGATCGGGAGCCTACCCCAGCACACACATAGCAGACACCTACACACACATACGCACACACACATATGCACACGCACACACACACACACACACGCACACAGACACACGCACACAAAGCCAAGAGAGGGGAGATGACAGGATAATCAGTTTGTTTTCAGTGTACTTCAGAGTGGAATGTGCTGGACCGGGGCGTAATGATGAGAGAGAGAGCCATGTTCACCCCTGGTCCAGGAGCTTCTGCACTCTCTGCCCACTCTCCCCATGACAAACACAGTGCACACAGTGTTTGGCTTGACCACCTGATATCTGACATAATGAGCAAGGGTGTACGTGTGTGTGTGTGTGTGTGTGTGTGTGTGTGTGTGTGTGTGTGTGCGTGTGCGTGTGCGTGTGTGTGTGTGTGTGTGTGTGTGGGTCCGAGAATGTGTGTGGGTTGTTGCAGGAAATAATGAATGAAGGAAGCAAGAGACTGTGCACTGCATCTGGTGTCAGGCACTACAAGTCGCCCTGTCAACAAAGCCTAATCGTCGGCGACAGGCCCTATTAGAAGGACACCAGCGAAAAAGTGCTGCTTTTCCCAGATACCCCTCTAAGTGCAGATCATTACTCTCCATGTGTTAAACAAAGAGATATCTGTACTCCCTCTCTGGGCTCAGGCCATTAGCCGGCCTACAATACTGTGACATTTTAGCTAAACTCGCAGCAATATCTTGGCTTTTGCTGTGCCAATATGGAAAATATCTCTCTATCTCTTGATGTCCCTCTATCTTTATCTGTCTATCTATCTATCTAGCTATATATCTATATCACTATCTCGCAATCTATATATCTATATAGCTATCAATCTAGCTAGCTATCAAATATATTTTCTGTGAAATTATCGACTTACCTCTCTCTCTCTCTCTCTCTCTCTCTCTCTCTCTCTCTCTCTCTCTCTCTCTCTCTCTCTCTCTCTCTCTCTCTCTCTCTCTCTCTCTCTCTTGCACTCTCTCACTCTCCCTCTCTCTCCCTTTCTCTATGGCAACATATAGATGACGGTCTATATCTGTATCTGAACACGGTCCGGGTGTTTTATGAAACACTGTAAACAGTGGGCACTCTGGTAGGATTTTCCACTCCGCTGGCCAGTGGTGAATGCTCACATTGTGCTTCACTATTCCAGACAATGTGACTCCATGCCTGGGAGGAATTACTCACATTCTACGTGGGACTGTGGAAAATGCATCAAGGGATGTTTACATGGGTCAAGTCAGAGTTACATGTGGATTTTTGTTTGCATAAATTGCTGATTTGGCACCTGGAGTTCATAGGCAAAAGCATGTGTCTTATGGCATTTAGCTCAAGACAATTATTTCATTTTGAACGGTCCACTGCCCAAAGGCCGTTTTTGTTGATCATTGCCAGCTGGGCTGGCAATGAATTTTTGGTGTTTTTTTCCAGGTTCATGCTTTTTTCCCACAGCGATGCTTGGTCCTCCATTTAACCCTGAGAGGTGCAGGCCGAGCAGGTTAATGTGCACCGGCGGTTACCATTCCCGGCCCCGGCCCTGTTCCCCACCGCTCAGAAACCAACAGAACAGGAGGAATATCGACTGGTCATGAACTCACACGATGGAGCGGTGGGGAGGTGGAGTAGGAACGTCACAGAAATCTGAATGTGCGAAGAGGGAGGTGACAGGTTCGGCATCTGTGAACCAGGCTTTTGGGATAACAGCAGTAGCCATGCATAGGGGCTCCCCGGAGAGAACAAATGGCCCCGCTCGGAAAAAACACCCAACTCCTATTACAGCCCGCGGTAGCGGTTGCTTATGTAGCTGTGGTCCAGGGGATTATTGTTAAGTCTATGCCATCAGTCAAACACCATCCGGTCACATTTGCTGTTGTCGCCCACTCTCGCTCATTGCTTATTGTTTCATTCCCCAGTTTTGACGGGATAAGCAATTCATAACGACAATAAGGGCAGAATGTGATAATTTCTAGAAGCTCCAAACTTTTAATTAGGACACGGCAGTATACAACAAGAACATTAACAATGGAATACAAAACGATAAAGGGGCAATTATGTGGCAGTCATATGGTGGCTGCCAAGAACTCCATAAAACTAATTAGTAATGTCTGACAGCAGATGGTTCGGGGGTGGCGAGGAATACTGGTAAGGTATGTGTGTGAAGGCATGACAGTGTCCCGCGCTGACATGTCGCACACACAAGAGATGTTGATTCCCAACAAAATGTTATTTTCTTCGGGAGTAGCAGAAGAAAAGAAGAGTGATTGGCAGTTCCTTCTTTGGAAATCAATTAGGCAACTACAGTCCTTAGAATATTGACCGACGTCCAATGTGGAGTAGTATTTCTGTTTATGTATTTTTTTTGTCAGCTAGCTTGTTACTAAATTAGGTAAATAGTAAGTTGGTAAATTAGTTAGTTAGTATGATATTTATTTATTAATTAATTATTAATTTAGCTAGCTAGTTGTTTTGTTGATAATTCCTTAGCTAGGTAGTTAGTGCAGGAGATTGCCACAAACATTTTGACTGGGCGACTATCAGTTACATAACTGATATGCCTCTTGAACTTATTTTAGAAATATGAAGACAGTACATTTGTCTCTGTCTTTTGGTATAGGGATGTTCCTCAATACTATTTGAGAAGGCGCCGAAGATCCAACAGCTGGCTTTTATGGCTGCTCACATAGGAATGAATTTTGAATAGGCACGGAAGGCTTATGTATTCTTCCCCTGTCAAATCCAATTCTTTGAACACAAAGCTATTTTAACTTTAAGGGATGATAGGCTGTGTTTTGTATACTCTGCATTGCCGTGAACGCAGAAGTGCTCCATATGGATAGCGGTAAAATAGCTTCCTAAATGTAATATCAAATGTAAAATCTCAGTCATAGATGACATTTTCCTCCATTTGTATAAAGCAACATTGCTTCGATCCAAAGTTAATGGTTTGCCAAGGATTTTTTTTGTCGAAAAGATGTTATAAATAACATGAACACGGAAATCACGATTGCTATCTCTGTACATGCTAAGGCTTGTAGGACTACCTATCTTAACCTTTTCCATCGGGCATCTTTCTTTATTCCGCGTATGGCAGCATGGGCTGGGGCGGCATAAGGTTCCCTGCTTATTGAGTTTCAGCCCTTATATCTCAGATCCATTTAAAAGACAGAACCAGGAACATGTTGAGGACACCACTTTATATTCCTGAAAGCATTATGGCCGCTTTCCAGCAGCACTGGAATAAATGTAATTAACAATTATGGTCTGCCCTGCTTGACATCTCATTATTTGAATCTTTCCTGATGTCCTTCGCCTTTCCTGTTGGCCTCCATTTCCTGTCCTCTGCCGAGTGAAAGGGGAAGGGGGATGGGGTAGGTGGGTTGTGGGCGAGACAGACAGGAGTCTTAGGGGGTGCTTGTGTTGTTTAAGTACATTTTTGGC
>NC_044055.1:7866880-7959380 GCF_902167405.1 Gadus morhua | reverse complement strand
TAAGGTTAATATTATTTAAAAAAAAAATACATTTCAAAGAATGCAAAACGAGTTTTAAGTTCACTTTATTAAAATTAATAATTTGAAACTTCCATTTTACATTTCTGAATGCCAGACAGCAATAGAACAAGCAACATGTAGCTAGTTCAGCAGCAGAGGATCGCTGTCTAAATGCAGCAAACCAAAGAGCAGAACAAGTTTGACATTATGGTCAAACTTGTTCTGCACGAGACGGGAGCCCAGGTTAAACGGTGACGCAGCTCTCGTGCCTCATACACCGCACGATCCTGAGAGCTGCCATTATTTAATACACATCCGCAACACACAGCGCACCGCACACCCAACCAACGGACATGCAAGTCTCGGTAACGTCGGCGGCAACACTACGCACAATAAACAACAAACAAACAATAAAGACCCCAGACCCGTTAACCCAACTTAACCTAGCAGAAACAAATTGACAAAAGGCAATAAACCCCTTTTTCCCAACTGGCATCACGAATACCCAGACTCCCCGGGGGGTAGTGTCGAAATGCGCATGCGCACCGTAGTTGGCCCAGCCTCAGACAGAGTCTGACTTAAACCCGTGTGTCTTGCTAACAAAGAGAGTACAGTGAGCCCAACTCTTGACCCAAAACTCAACATTATTGGTTGGACTAAATTGCATTGCACAGTTGTACATGAATACTTAATGTTTTATATTCATTTTACTCAGAAATCTAAATGAGACCAACAATTTTGAGTTTTCGTTTTTACAGTGCAGTTTTCCTCAGCTAAGCGGAGCGCCCTGTTGTTTTCTATCTCTTGTTGCTGTTTGCAGTGGCGGTCTTACCATAGAGGCATAGGCCGTGGCCGATTGGGGCCCCCATAGTAGGGGGGCCCCCAACCATCCTCAATTAAAAAAATAATAATATCTCTATGCATTTTTTTTAATACACAAACAGAGACGAAGCAAGACGAGTCTACACGCACATTTTAAATTAAGGGTTAGGAAAATGGTTAGGAAATAAAGTTACCCAAGCGGCTCAAATAAAAGAAAAAAGCTATAAGACGCCGCTAAGTATTTAGCAACGCTGCCAAAGATGACACACTTTTTACGGCTACTGTTGGGGATACAGGCAGGAATAACATCGTCCAAAGCGTTGAACATGCCGCTACAGCAGCTGAAGACCTGTGAGAAGACGTCAATAAGTAGGACTCTGTGTCAGAAGCGTGTGATGTGGAGAACAATCTATCTTTTCTGTCTCATAGACTCTCTCTCTCTCTCTCTCTCTCTCTCTCTCTCTCTCTCTCTCTCTCTCTCTCTCTCTCTCTCTCTCTCTCTCTCTCTCTCTCTCTCTCTCTCTCTCTCTCTCTCTCTCTCTCTCTCTCTCTCTCTCTCTCTCTCTCTCTCACTCTCTCTCGCTCTCTCTCTCTCTCTCACTCTCTCTCTTACATAGGTTTGTTTGTAGAATGGTTGAAATATTCAATCTCAACTGTAATGTCAATTCACTTATAATATCCTGTATCTTGTACACGGGTTTGTTTGCAGAATGGTTGAAATGTCAATCAAGGTTCAATACAAATTGCAACCTCACTCACACAACAAAGTAAATTATCCATCTTGGCAATTTTTGTGTATATGGCTGTTTGTGATGTTTTGCTAAGTACATGACTGTTGTTGGGGGTTTACCCTAACTACTTGTCTTGCTGGTTATATCGATATTGATTTGATATAAAAAAAAAGAATAGACAGTGCTAATTTTCCTGGCATTTTGGCAAAGACAGGTGTTATCTGAAACCTTATTCTCTTTTGGGTTCCATTGTGACTATTAGTTTGTGTATTGCTCCACTTTGTGTGTTCTCTGCTTTCCATCTTCATTTTGGATTACAAAAGTGTATGCAGGGTTTAAAGGGGAAGGTATTTTTTCTCATCTCCAACCTTTACTTCCGCGGAGATTAGCTTTACCTGCCTACCCACCATTAAGTCAGTAATTTTTTTTTCTCTGTTCTCTTTTAAAGATCGGACAAGGTGGGCCCCATACAGATCTTCGCCTTGGGCCCCCAATTTGCTAAAACCGCCACTGGCTGTTGTTTTTACAGACTCAACTTGTACAATATTACATCTGTTTGTGTTAATCAGTTTGAGGGTACATTAAAATCCATTCAGATTTTCCTGTTGGTTTATTTATTCTATACATTTTTGAAATGGATCGATCATACATGTTCCATGCGTCCAGCCTGTTTGACCAGAACGGAGACCTAGGGTTTATGAGATGTTTGCTAGCGAGTCAAGGGCGAAGAACATTGGAAAAATAAATAAACAATATATGACACCCGAATGCAATCTAAATAATCTAAATCTCCATTGTACTGGTGTGTGTTTGTGTGTGCCTCATTAGTGACAGACCATTTAGCCGAGCAGCAGGTATGGGCGACAACAAAGACAACAGTGGCAGATATCATCAGCACGGGCCATTTGGACGCAACCATCCACCCAATGAATAAATAAATAAATAATCTATATATGTGTTTCCATCACAACAGTTTCCTTCTACTCCCAATACGTTAATGTGGTGAAATTGTGAAACGCTGTGATGCTTTTTTACTCCCCCCTCTCCCCCCTCCCCCCCCCCCCCCCCCCCCCCCCCACACACACACACACTTTGTAATTATCTTGTGGAAAAACACAAAGACGCAGCGGTCGAGTCACGCAAGGCGGTGTGATGAATTAGAGAGCGGTGGCAGCGTTGAACAGGGCTAGAATGATGCATTATGGGAGGTGTTTTTGTTTTTTTAAAAGAAAAGCAGTAAACTTGAAAATCCTATTAAGCGAGGGTTGACGTTTTCTTTTTTAATACAAATCAAAATTAATACTATGGTTTGACTGGATGTCGTTAACCTAGCTCGACCTCGGGATACACCCGAGCGGGTGAAACTGTTCTTTGTCTCGGTTCCTCCAAAGCCATTACTCATTACAACACTGCAAAAAAAATCTGTTGAATCATTTCCCAATCCAGAAACGAAAGAAATAAACAAATAATCAGAATTGCAGGGAAGGAGTTTCCCTTTCATGAGAGAAATGCGTGGACCACAATACTTTTTTACTGAATGATTCTTCATTGTTTAAAGGTCTTTGAAAAGATTATTTCTGCTCAACTTGAGGTGTGCGATGTATAGGCTATCCTCAATGCCATCTTGCACATAGATGTGGGAGTCTCAACACTTTCAGTTGGGATAATGGCGACCATACGTTTGAGGTTGGTTCATGAAGGACGATGCGAGGAGAAGTCTGTTAAACACGCTGGCGTTCACAACGTACAAAATCGAATTAGCCTCCATCAGATAGCGTTGGCTTGTTTGTATTGTCATGCGTTGCAAATAGATCGTTGTGTTTCCTAATTGTCCTCTCAGATGTTACGATTAAAACTCAAATTGAATTAACATCCTTCGTGTTCCACAGACCTTTATTTGGCACTACATTAATACTATTCACGGCAGGGTTTTCCTTTGCTCTGATTAGATTTTTTGCTATGTATGGGTTAGGACCCTCATATACAATACAATTCAATTCAATTAGGAAGGATGTGTCTACGAGTCATGCTTCAGGTCCGAAGTATTCCCCCTAAACCGAAGAGACACACCGGTGCCCAACAAGGACTATGAACAACAGCGGGGGATGGGTGTGTGTTGCGCAACGCATGCAAACAACAGAGGCGCAAATCCTTCGCTTTGTTCATGTCGGTTTAATCCAAACTCCCAGTGAAGGTTGCTGAAGGATGGCTGAAGCCGTGCAGCAGTTTGACCAAGAGCTTTATTGCAGCCTTCAAAGCAAACAACGCCCGGCCGGACAACACATCCGTGTGGGCTGACGTTGTCCAGGTCCGCTGGTCTCTGGGCAGAAATAACACAATAAACACGAAAAACATACGTGTCCTCACAACAAACCAAAATATAGCAAACAAACAAGGTACAATATGATACAGGAGGCGCGGGCAGTGAATGGCAGAGAGCATTACTTGGTTCGAGTGAAAGACGGGTGACGTAGATTTCATTTCTCTGCCACCTTCTGCGGTGTGTCGTGTGGTATCCAAGATGACAACCTCCATGCCAGGGGGAGGAAATGGATGTCACAGGCTTTTTTTCCTGCTCAAATTGTCAATGGCGGAGGCTGGAGGAGCACACAGGAGCTGGTGGCTTTGATCATATTGTTGTTGTGTAACATGAAAGCACAACACTGTGTTGGTTAGAAATTGTGCTTCTTCCATTAACAAAATAAACAGAGGCACTGTCAGGGTGTGTGTGTGTGTGTGTGTGTGTGTGTGTGTGTGTGTGTGTGTGTGTGTGTGTGTGTGTGTGTGTGTGTGTGTGTGTGTGTGCGTGCGTGCGTGCGTGCGTGCGTGCGTGCGTGTGTGTGTGTGTGGACACGCTTTTGTGGGTGGAAAATGTAAATGCCTTTTAAATTTTCAAAGATCTGAAAAATCCAGACCTGTGCCCTGGACATAGATCTACATCCTACGGCCTCTGAAAGTGAAACAAAGAAAGTGAAAAAACAGATTCCAAAGATGATCTACAAACCTTAAATATTGACTGGAAGCACAGGCAATGCAATTCAATATTTGTTAATCAGGTCTGACCGGGCGACTGATGCACTGCACTCCCACCCCAGCGCCCTGGCGTTTAAGTCTGATCTACCGGTAAATACGAGATGACACTCTATTACGAGACTCCAGACAACCCCCGGGCCATATATGGTCATGATTCCACCACGTTCAAAAGAGACGTTCTGTCAGGACCGGTAGCGGTCATATTGCCACAATGACGGCCCCTATCACCCGAAACCCAAACGACGGTTGCGTGTTTTGACCCCGCTGCTGTGGATAAAGTCCAAACAAACATTCAATCCTGTACCCATTAGGAATGCTCGGTGTACATTACACACAAGTCCTCTCTCTTCAGGTGGAGAGTCACTAAAACAACAAAACAATGCAAGATTGCAAATTTTTGTGTTGCAGATCTTGAAAAAGCTATAAAAGTGGAAACTATGAAAACACAGCCAATCGTCGTTGCGGCGTCTCTTCTGCAGAGGCCCCAAGGCGGACCTGGGAAGAGAGCTAATGATGCCTTTATGAGAAGTAATACCTGACTCCAGAGGAAATTTACCTCCATTAGACTGAAGAGCTCTAACACGCAGGCTCTCAAATCAACCATCAACACTTCTAACAGCAACCCCTGTTGCATGATGAGAAACATGCCAAGAAAGGCCTGGATGAATAGGGTTGGGCTGCCATGCGTTGAAGGTTGATGTAACCTTTACATGTGTATGGGCAATCAGTCTTAATGTAGTTGGCCCAGTGCTTTGCTAACCTACTCACGTTAGATCACGGCTAATAAATACGTTTTTTTTCCCAATCAGTCCGCATTAGAACAGCAAACTAATGAACTGAATGTGGAACCCAATTAAAAGTTGACTATGAATGTGTATGTCGAAAGGTCAGCAATCTTTCTTACTGTACGCCGGGCCTCAATAACTTAACCTTGTCCAGTTGGATTAGAGTGAAAATAAACGTCACATACCAAAGAGTGGGAGGGGAACCAACTGCTCGGGAGAAATCGATGTGGCTCTTTAAAGGTGAAGTCATAACCTCGGCGGAGGCTCTCCACAGCCAGGCCTGGCAAAGTGATTAATGTCGCTATTTTTAGATCATTTTCCCGCTTTACCTATTTATTTCATTATTTATTCGTTTTCTAAATCGAAATGGCAGACGGCGACGCTGCCAACAGAAACACTTTGTCAGCAACTTGATTGCATTTACATGGAAGAGTGGAGCCAAAGCTGGAGCAAATTAGAGAGGCGAGCCTCGGAGCCGAGCAGAAACAACACGACATCCCGCACAGAGAAGGACGGGAGCGGAGTCTTTTCCAAATGGATCAACAGCCGGGCAATTTTTCTTTTCTTTGCTTGAACGTAGACTCAAACTATCATCACCCTTGCCCTGATTAGTTTACACAGCCAACACTGTTCCTCAGCTGCCTCTGTGTTATTCTTTCCTTCTCCCTTTTATTTTCCTCCCTTCCTTTATGGTGGACTTGTGCTTCTTTCCAGCCAACAAGCCGGTTCCCCTCCACGTTTAGGCGAGGGGAGGAGAGGCGGCGGTGGAGGGGAATGTAGAGCAGGACGAGCGGAGCCACAGGAGCAGATGCTCAGTGTGCTATTCATACACCCGTGGCAGGGAAGTAGATCTGTACCCCCACACACACACCCCCCCCCTACTACCTGCCGAGTGTTCGTCATTATTTGGTGCGACTTCGAAGCGCGCCACATTGTCCTCTTGACAGCCACCTAAATGACTAGATCTGGTGTGAACGTGTGGGCCTACACGTCTGACACCCGATCTAGTCATTTGGGTGCAGGTAAATAATGTAAGAAGGTCTTGTGGCAGGCGCGGTGATAAAAGGCTGCGTTAACAAAGAGGCTCCGAGCAGGAGCATACCTGTGTGGAGCGGGTGTTCAATGTTCGATGGGCCACGTGGCGCCTCTCTCGCAGAGTGATTCCAGCTTAGCACTCCTTTTGATGTAAGATTTATGGCTATAAGCTAAGCGCGGATCACAACTTTCCATATAGGTCGGGCTCGTGTTAAAAAAAATATAACGATCACATTTGCATAATAATTCACTAAAGATGACAAACACGAGCTTGTACCAATATTGGTGGTCTGTGCAAACCTTAATCAAGCACCCGCACGATGCTTTTAGATCATATCTCCATGGGTGCTTCAGTGGGAAGCTGATTCATTTCATATCCCCTCTCCCCGGCCCCAGTCTCCTGCTGACACAGCAGCTGTGAGAAATGTGCATGTGCCCATGTGCATGTCGATGTGAATGTGTGTGTATGCGTGCACAAATGTGTTTGTGTGTGTGTGTGTGTGTGTGTTTCTGTCTGTGCGCGCATGTGTGTGTAAGTGTATATGTGCGTGTGTGTGTGTGTGTGCGTGTGCGTGTGTGTGCGTGTGCGTGTGCGTGTGTGTGTGTGTATGTCAGTGTGTGTATATGTGCACATTTGTGATGTGATTTGCGTACGTACGTGCGGTTGGATGGTAACAGACAAGGTGCAACGTGTGAGTGTGTGTTTGGGGGTGTGTGTGTGTGTGTGTGCTTGTGTCTTTCCATGCAGGTGGTAAAAAGGGAGGGATGGCGTTGTGTGGGCAGAATAACAAATTTAGAGTACTCCACACCTGAGGAGCTGTCACCGTCATAATCAACAGCTTATAATGCAGGCTAGAGAGAAGGGCCAGGCCTATGGAGCAGGGAACGGGGACACAGTCGGCATCAAACCTCTGTCTGTGTTCTACCCTCTTTTCCTTAAGCCTGTACTTTGCTGTACTATATGGAAATAAAGACCAGGGCCGCTTCTTCCCTTTTTTTCTTGTCTCTTAGGCGACGCATGTGGAAATCTCTTCTTCTTAACTTTCAGCCCCAGACACCGAACAAAAAAAGCCATGAGAGATAAAGCCCACTCCACCTTCATCTGGCTTCACGCTCCGGCTGGCCCAGCAGGCGAACTACATCCCGGACACGACTCGCCAAGAGCTCAAGGTGACACGTGTCATCCCCCCCCCCCCCCCCCCCCCCCCCCCGATCGAGGCATCAATGCGTGGCCGTGCCATATGTCCAGACACTCTTCTTACCAACGTCAAACTAACAAGGCCCCCCGTCTCGGGGTGTCTCGCCGTCGTCAGGGCCCCAGACTGACGGGCTCCCTGTCCCCCCCGGTGGAGGACCGGTGGGGAGAGGGAACCCGACCCCCCCACAGACTCTAATCCGACCGCTGAAGCCTGGGCCCGGGGCTCGGGTGGCAGGTTGAGTCTTCTTCAGCTCACCGTAGATCATTCATTCACTTGTTGTTGTATTGATAGTGTTGAAGGGTGTGTGTTGGTGTGTGTCTGTGTGTGGTGGAGGTGGAGGTGGAGGTGGAGGTGGAGGTGGACAGTGTGGGAGGGGGGGGGGGTAGGGGGGGGTTTGCAGTGGGTGGTGGTACAGCTGATGTTTGTTTTTTTTCTGCTGGGTCAGCAGCGAGCGGCCATAACGGGCGTCATGGCGGAAAAATCAATGAAACCCAATTAGACTCCGAGAGTGGCCAAGGTGAGCGGGAAACGGAGTGTCCGAGGGAGCGGCGTGAGTGAGGAGGCACGCGACGGAGCGACCCTCCACCATCGTCCGTCCTCGGACACCGACGCACGGTCACATCTTCCGGGGGGAGACACAGGAGATAAACATCGCTTTTGGTCCGAAAGCGTTTGTGTGTTGTTGTGAGGTAGACCGGTGATACGTTATTTCTCCGCGACACAATTTAAACGAGAGTGAAGCTGTGAAATGGGCTCCGAATACATGCACAGTGAGTTGGGGCAGTGGGGGGGGGGGAAGGGGGGCGTATTACAGCTCTACGAGGTTTTGCTTCACTTGGACAGAAGTTAGCTCTGCGGGCCGTGAAATACATCTGATATGGTGAGTCAAAAGGCGGCCTGGGGTTCTCCAGCAGAACTCAGGGGAGACATCCGAGACTCAGCTCCTGGGGAGGGATGGCGGACATCTGCTGCTCTTCTGGTGAGCCTTTTTAAAATGTCTCGGACAATTTCCCCGGGGAGACAGAGGACGGCCACCCCGAGCTCCATATGGGGAGCCGGAGTGAGAGGCAACAAGTCTGCTGATGACCAGCGGAAGGAGCCAAGTCAGGGGGCTCCTCCTTGCTGAGCCTCCTGCCGCTGACATCTGCTGCTGCTTTAGCATGGCCGGCTAGTTCATCTGCTGCTACAGCCACACACATGTAAAGCTGCTTTAGCCTGGCCGGCTAGTTCATCTGCTGCTGCTTTAGCCTGGCCGGCTAGTTCATCTGCTGTTATAGGCACACATGTAGAGCCGCTTTAGTCTGGCCGGCGAGCTCATCTGCTGCTGCTTTAGCCTGGCAGGCTGGTTAATCTGCTGCTAAAGGCACACATAGAGCTGCTTTAGCCTGGCTGGCTAGTTCATCTGCTGCTATAGCCACACATGCCCAGGAGAGCTGGTCAAGGCCTTCGATCTGTATACAAGGTACTATAATCACATAGGCAGTCACATGCAGAAATGTACCCCCACACATGCAGATACACATGTCCAGACACACCAACAAGCACAGAAGCCTGTAAACACATTGAGAACACATTGAGACAAACAACCTATGTCCTCTAATCTATATTATGCTTTGCAAAGATGTAAGGCATTGCTTCATAAATCACGGCGACTGGAAGACAAGAGAAAATGAGAGCTTTCATGGGCCCTGAAAGTGGTCACTTTGACTTTGGTTTTTAATACCGAGAGGATCAATAGAAACAGCAGCAGGGCTTTGGGAAAGGCCAAATACACAGTGCAGCTTAGCCTCAACCAAAAAACAACATTATTGCCCGTGGGAGTTTTCATTGACCAACGAAAATCTGTATGAGGCTTTAACCATTTTACCATTATGAAAGGAAAATATATCCCTAAAAGCACCTTTACTATGTTAGTTTTAATGCTCCTGCAAACCCACAGCACTCGAGTGCATTGTTGCTGAGTAAAAACTTGTAATTATCCTTATAATATAGTTAGTGTAGTACGCAGGTTTCATTAGAGCAAGTCGTTTAATGTGAAATTCAAGGTATTCCTGCTTAAAAAGAACAAGTAAGAGAAAAACATTTGAAAAAAAATACTTAGCTTATCTCATTAGCCCTGAAATTACGAAAAAACGATTCCTTGCAAAGCCAGACCCGCTGAAATGAAACAGAACGCTATAGTATACCTGTGGTGAGGGTGACGGCTAAATTAAACCAACAGTTAGGAAGAAGGCTAAAGTGAGATCCAGGCTTTCATAGTAGATCGCTCCATCAGTGCTAGCCTTCATATATATCCATCACAACACCCCCCCCCGTTCAGACGAGCTGATGGTCTGGCTTTAAATCAGACAGCCCAGGACTGTCAAGGACTGACAGCTCTGTCTCTGTACAGATCAATAGTGATAAGCGGAAATTGATTTTGAGTTGCAAATATCAAACATGAGCACGGAGAGGGAGAGAGAGAGAGAGAGAGAGAGAGAGGGAGGCACGGAGTGCTTGCAAAGCTACATTGGCTCCAGCGTCTGAGTGTTAGGGAGCATTGGTGATGATGGTGGTAATATGCCTCTCTTCATTAACTCCTTTGAGAACTGTTAAGCAATATATGTTAGGGAGAGTGATGGAGAGTGTACGGGGAGAGAGATAATGTGTGTGTGTGTGTGTGTGTGTGTGTGTGTGTGTGTGTGTGTGTGTGTGTGTGTGTGTGTGTTAAAGGGTGTGCTGATTGAACAACATATTACTTTCGCAATGATCTCGTCTTTATAATGAGAAAGGTTTTTTTATTGCTCGAGCTATGCCTTCATTGGATTTTCTCATATGGCATGTTCTGATTTGCAGTGATAGTAAAACGAGTGGATTGTAAATTATATGGTATCTGGCATAGGCTATGCTAATGCTAGAAGGCCAAGATAGCCATTGTAAGGGTACGGCTCTTATTTTTTATCATGAATGTAATCTGTTTGCGGAGGTCTGTGATGTGTACGTACGTGTATGTGTGTGTGTGTGTGTGGTTGTGTGTGTGCACGCGTTTGTGTTTGTGTGCATGTGGGTGATTCTTTTCTCTCCAGTGCTAGAAAAAAGAGAAAGGTAATCTCTTTCATATTATTTCTTCTTTCCATCTCCTGCTCTTGAGCACAGAGTCTTACTTAACTCTCTAGCGAACTCTTTTATTCAAAAAAAAAGTTAAAAGGAATTTATTGAACTCCCTGAACACCGACCATGAGGACCTTGACACAGAAAGCCTGCAGTGAATGACAAAGCAGCAAATGAGAGACATTTCTAGTGCATTTGCCAAAACTCATTAGCCACTCTTGTATTGCCCTGCTGAAGATCACATTCCCTTTCTCACTCGGGTTGTGTGCCGAGTTCAACAATATTCCCATTAATCAAGCGATCAATGGCTATTAGATCGGGCCCCCGCACCAACCCACAGCAGGCACATGTGGCCCCTGGCTCACGTGACAAACCCCGCAGTAAGTGAGGACACTCGCGAGTGTTCACCGCGTGAGACGCAGGGAGTTTAGGGTTAGCGCCAAACCCTGCAGAGACACCACTTGGCAACTCCATTAGTGTGGTTCTGCCATTCAGACGGTGGCCAAAACGTCCTTCATGATGGAATTCGCTACCAAAGTTATCTTATTATTATTATTATTATTATTATTATTATTAAATGATATCTACAATAATTAATGTCCTTGCATGTATTGCAGCTATATTAAATAACGCCGGAGAACGAAGCCCCTGTTCGGGCATTGTGGTAAGCCTGTGAAAGCATACGTTAGAATGCCAATTCATAGCTTTCGCGATGAATGCAGTGTTTATATTTCGCACACAGACAGACACACACACACACACACACACACACACACACACACACACACACACACACACACACACACACACACACACACACACACACACACACACACACACACACACACGCACCAAGTCACACACAACTCTAAGGTTTCATTGTAAAATATGCATAAAAGACTGAATAATAATAATAATAATAATAATAATAATAATTCACCTCTTGTTAAGCGACCTTGGGTACCTTGAAAGGCGCTATATAAATTGAATTTATTATTATTAAAAGACTGAATGAGTCGATGGGCCCATTTGGCATGAGAGGAGAATAATCAGAGCACTGCTGTGGCCCTGAGAGATCCATTATTGAATGCATCACAATGAAGCTTGATTGGAATTGATAACTGCTTTAAAGCCTAGGTCGCTCCTTTCCACTCGCTAATTTGTTCCAGGGACACCTTTGACATGCAGAGGATTGCTAGCATGTAGCACGTTAATTAGCCTTTTGTTAACAAGGGGTCACGTGTATATGCTCATAACCCTAGCAGACAGCTCCAGAATACCTTTCTGATCAGTGTTCTTTGAGTATGACAAGTGAGAGCTGTCACATTTGTAAGATGTAACTTCTAATTGTCTTTGTTCCAGGCCCGACTATCCCTGTCTGTTTACTGTAATGCTGCGTTCAGGTGATCCCGTCCCTTATTAGCCGACTGCCAAGGTGTCAAAACAAACCTCTTCCCTTTTTGCTTTCTTCTCACAAAAGCGCTTTTTCCCCCCTTACAAACAGCGAAAACACACAGAGCGGCAAATCCTACCCTTGACACACGTTCGCCTGTTAGTCATATCCTAGCGTATGCAAAACACTGGCAACAATGCGGGGAAGTGGCAAATGGCTTTGAAGGAAATGGTGGTTAAACATGTGTTGGGATTGCGGTTGGGGAGAGTGTCCCCCCCCGTGGCCACGGTGAAGAGGTCATGCATTGGGCACATCCGCCAACAAGGCCAGACAATGTGAAGTCATTTTATTCAAATTCACACTGCTGCTCACGTCAAACATAGGCCTGGAGTGCCACTCAGGACTCCCCATTATCGTTTCGATCGAAATCTATTTTTAACTTACAACAAAAGACCCACAAATCCTGGCTTTCCGTGGTGCCGAAACTACACCTTTGCCTCTGCTAGGCTGCTCGACTGGTGTGCGATAAACCTCCCCTTACAATGAATGAGAGTTTTGTTTCTGTCCCTGACACATCGTCACACCTGTCCACTGTCACATGTTCCCAAACACAAACAAACCTCTCCACGTTCACATGACCGAAGGCAAAAAATAGTGAAGGTTAAATTATGGGAGAGGTTTTTCATTTACATTCTTATTTATAAAATGCAAAAACTATAATTAAAAAAGAAATCCTCCATAGGCTGTAACGGAGTGATTAACAAGAGAGGTCGTATAGTAATACATGCCAAATGCAAGGGAGGTGAGTGGTCTAGAAGCAGGTCTCCTATAAAAGTCAAACCACTTAAGCTAACTGTTTTATCCTTAAATCCGAAGGAAAGTACACCTTAATCATGTTTACCAATAATTGTGCTCGGTCCAAATCCTACTGGTCTTCTTATTGCATCACCCCTCGACAACACTTCCATTTAGAAAGGGGCCCAGCGGGCAACAATCTTGATATGAGTATTACTCTTGATACTCCCATGATATCCTGAGACGTCTCACTGCTTGCATATATACCAATCACAAAAAGCCAGGCCCACAGGCCCAAGTGCTCCTTGTGGGGTTGAAATGCCCCCGAGAGAGATCTCAACGAGGGACCAGAGATCCCTGCATAATGTGATGTGTTCCACAGCATTTTGTCCATGGAGCGTTTCCCATATTTTCTCCTCTAGCAAGTTCACCACAGCCCAATGGGAGCCCATCAGCATCAACTCGGTGTCGTTGTTGTTCTCTGTGGACAGGGTCCATGCAGTGGGGACGACTGGATTGCAATGGGAGGGAAAAACGCAAAGAGGATCGTTTATTTTTATTTGTTTTACCTTTATTTTACCCAGAGAGTATTTTGGGATTCAAAATATATTTTGCGTTTGTGTCCTGGCCAACATCAAGCCATACAGCAAGCTGTACAACTATCTGTTGTACACCATACAACATACGGTATGGAAAGACAACACATTACAGTACAAGTTTTGGGGGAGTATAACAATCTGATTCAAAGAGCTTCACCATGAAAGGCCATAGTAAGAGCATATACATGCTACTGAGGCCAATTCTAGGTCCTGAATTAATTATTTCCTAACTTTAAAGGGAACCAGTTCTGTCAATATTTGATATCATCCTGGAGCAAATTCCAAATAGAAACCGCTGAAGGCTTCATTCCCTCGGCCAATGAGAGCATTCAAAACTTCTTAAAAGGAAATAGTCCTGGGCTGGAAGAGAATGTGATCATGTTGTGAAGCTTAAGACAGCGTGTGTCCAGTAGCATGTTTTCATCGACCAACGGTGTTCTCTCCCATCGCCATGGCTCGACTATTACTGTCCCCTCATACTGTCCCCACAATCGTTTCACTGCTGCGGTGTGCAGTTGTCCTTACTGCTTAAAATGATGTGCCGTCGGACAATAAATCTTCCTGCTCCATAATACCCCTCTGCCTGCCGGTGTGCAGAACTGATGGGATTGCAGAACTCCCAGAGAGTCGAGGTCAGCGACTGACATCCTGCTGTCTATTCTCACAAGTACATTGTGTGTGCTGAATATTGGGGCCGAATCATTTCAGAATTACCAGCGCTGCCCGCAGTCCCTCACAATGCAGACAAGCTTGTTAGGGTCCCCTGCTCCATGGGCCATTTCATTTTGTGATGCACTTTTACCCGGGACCTATAAGTTTGATTTTGTTTTTCACAATGATTTATGATTAATGATGATTGTACAGCGTGACTGCTGGTTTGAGTCATGGAAGCTGGGTTCAAATTCCCCCATGGTGTTTAATAGCCAGCGCTGACTACTTTACTCTGGTGCCATTAAGACTAACAGTCTGTGATACCATTTGAAAGGAACCACAAAAAACAAAACTGTAACCGCTTCGAAAGGCTTTCACTCTGTTTGCTGATAAAAACACAACATAGGCGTGGAAAGTGAAGGGGTTGGCACTGTGAAGGGGTTGGCAGACTCCTGTCGTTGATTACGAACCAGAAGTTCAAACAATATTTGATGTATTCTCGCATCCTAATTTGGCTATTTTATAGCACTTAAAAATGGTACTTAGCATTGTGCAACATCTTATCCTTGCTATCTTTGTTGGATGTGGGGAATGGGTGAACCAAGCAATTGCAAGTGCTTGGCACATTATTCTATGAATATCTTTACTGTACTGACAGCGATATATTGTTGTTTCTCGTTTTTCTGACGAATGTACTTATAAAAGTCACTTTGGATAAAAGTTTCTGTTTAATGCTCTCAGTGTAAATATAAATCTCAATATGTAAGGATCTAACCGTTCAGGCAAGCATTCTGCAATTAAACCAAACATTGCTTTCAAAACAGTTCAGTGCAATAGGATTAAAAATGTACAAAATATACGTACTTATGTGTCAAATTAGAAAATTTGACCAGTCTTTTGTTTATTGTCAGATATCATTGAAGGCATATCTAGAACATTCATTTACTATGAATAGAACCAATTCAAATGAGTAATATTTAGCTATCACCAGCTGTCTCATGGTGTTCTTCCAAAATCGACCAGAACACAGGAAGGAGATTGGATGGGATTCCTCAGGAAATACACCATGTGGTGTACTTTTTAGATGATATCTTAATCACCACACAACCATGAAATGCCACTGGAAATGATGTGATGAAGTGGTGTTTAAACTCTGGGAAGAAAATATTGTCTAATGGTTGGTTGGGGCCAGGGTTATGTTATAGTGTTAGAGTTGGTAAGCAAAGCAAAAGTATGATTCTTTCAGGGTTTTACGGAGTTGAATGAATCTTGTGCGTTGTGAGAGGCCTTAGGCCCATGACAAAGAAATGAGGAGGTAGCCCAATTTGAAGCACCATGTTCAGAACGGATGCGTGGCCATTGCTGCATTCACTCAACGAGATGCTCCGGATCCATATCAAGTGGAAATGACCTTCACAGTGGAAACAGTCATTCAAGAAGTGCTGGCTGGGAATTTTTTCACAGCAACTGGTCGGCACTCTGTTAGCTGATCTGACTGACAATAAGCCTGGCATGTTATACCTCCATGTATGTCAACCCGGTATCACACGATTTCGTGCTCATGCGCACAAACGTTAATCTATTGAATCGTGTCCCAGAGCACGATTTTCCGACTTCTTTCATGCTACACAGAACGAAAATGCGTTTCTCCGATGTTTCCGTGCTACGCAGAACGAAATGTAAACCAATGCATTTTGAATGGGAGCGTTTTTCAGACGAGAGGGACAGTACAGTGCACCCTGTAGTTATATATACGTCAATATTTCCGATTTTTTATCGATATAAATTCTCGAAACACAGTGGAAAAGAGAGAGAGGGAGCCATAGGGAGGGACACTGATGCACTGCAGAGCCAAGTAACTGATGGGCATAAGAGGGCCTCTCCTATCTAATGAATATATATATATATATATATATATATATATTCTGAGAAACGCTCCAATCCAAAATGCATGGGTTTACATTTTGTTCTGTGTAGCACGGAAAAATCAGAGAAACGCTCCCATTCAGAATGCATTGGTTTACATTTCATTCTGTGGAGCACGGTTATTTCTTTTTATTTTCAGTTTTTGAGGTGGTCTGCTTCAAAAATGAAAAAATTGAAATATTGACATATATATAACTAGAGGGTGCCCTGCACTATCTGCGCACACCCCTTCTGAAGCCTCTCTCTCTCTCTCTTTCTCGTTTCGTTTTGTGGAGCACATTAATTGTCTGAGAAACGCGCGTTCTGTGGAGCACATTAGTTTCAGTTTTTGAGGAGGTCTGCTTAAAAAATCTGAAATATTGATATATATAACTAGAGGGTGCACTGTACTGTTTGTGCACACTCTCTCTCTCTCTCTTGTCTGAAAAACGCTCCCATTCAAAATGTATTGGTTTACAATTCGTTCTGTGCAGCACGGAAACATAGGAGAACCACGTGATACCGGGTTGTTTATGTAGAGTGGGGCCATACTAGTCGGCTGGGCGTCACAAATATTCACCCTATAAAGAACACCGTTGCAATTGACTGAAGGACTAAAAATCCTACAAATGCAAAAATTTGGACTAATTGAAAAAGGAATCCTTAAGTATTAATACATCTTGGACTACACTAAATACATCCATTAGTTGGATCCATGGTAGAAATTTCCAACCAAGCAACACTCCATATCTAGATTAGTGTGTGTGAGTGTTTGAGCCTATTTGTATGAGATTCAATAACGTGTGGCGATGATAACAATGCAATATATTGTGCATTGTCGCAGTTACCATTACTCATCTTAGGTCTCACTAATGGGCAGGTTGCCACTCTTTGCAAAATATAGATACAAGGTAAACAGAAAACTAAGTGCAGTTCTCTCAAAAGCGTTGGACCTTACCCGACTAGCATACTGGCACAAATATATATAAGATGACAGCCAGTCTTCATACTAAGGCCAGAATCTAATTATCATAGAGGGTGTTATTATAAAGAATATGACCTGAATGAAGGATAGCCGAGGATAACACGCATCAAAGCAAACAAAAGAAAACCTGAATGAGCCAAATCAAGACCAGAAAGTACAGCAATTACAGGGCTGTGCATAGACAATTTGAAGGACAAGGGCTCAAGCTAAAAGGGGGCCCTGCCATTCAAAACAAACACACAAACACAAAGACATTCACATTGACACACATACACAAAGACAAACACACACACACACACACACACACACACACACACACACACACACACACACACACACACACTAATTGGGTCCTTCTAAATGTCCTTGTGTTGATGTTCTGTTAAACCTACTGCAGAACGACAGCTTCATGTATCACTGACACTTAAAAAAGTCTAGTCAAGTATATAAACATAGACCTGACCAAATTGTGAAATGTTGCATCTTAACTTAGTTAGAAACTGCTTTATAGGTGAAAGGGTATCACTTCCTGAACTTCTATTACTGTAAGAGATGTGTTGAAGGGTAACGAAAGCAGAACCTTTGGCAGATACCCTATATGCTGCGCATGCAATACTTTTGAAGTGGTTTGTAACCAACCAGCCACTGCGAAACGTTAGCTTCTGGGCTAACGCACCACAGGGATGTGGTCAGTTAGCCAACAGCTGTGCAGTAATCAACAAACCATGTGACCATGGTTATTGTTGACGTCCATTCAAAGTTTACGATTTTTCTACTCTAGTTGATGACGGCCGCATAAAACGTCCACCAAGAGAGAAACCTTAATGTTAGCTCTAGGACGCTGCCGGTATTCCTTCCTTCACTTCAGCAGTTTTTAACTCATTCCTCAGAGATGATGGAGGGAAATGGTTTCCCCCACCATTCAACCCTGCTTGAAATGGAGTGGCGAAAAATAGCTGTCCGACGTGTAAGAAAGAATGGACCAAACATGGTATTCATTCCGTTCGAACGCCCAAGAGACCATACCCATTTCCTGTTCAATTATCGAAACACCACACAAACAGTGATGAATGCACGCCAGCAGAGTTGATTTTGAAACAACAACCCACAAGTCACTTTTTGTTACTGATGGTCATATTTGTCACTTGCAATTATGGAGAAGCAACAGCGCAAGAGGGCCGGCAAATAATATTTTGAGCCTTTAAAAAACACCTTTGGCATAGAGAGGGCTTTGGCTGGTCCTTTCATAAAAAAATCCAGATCACAGGTGAGATTTTGAATGCAATGGCCCTCTCGCCCACTTTCCTCTACAGGTTGATAATCACCAAGTCCATGTGCATGGGCATTGTCCGCCGAGGTTCAACATTTAAAAGACAGAATAAGTTCACTGAACTTTTAGGAACCTGAAAAAAAACGTCTGAAACAGGGCTAGCCGAAAGCCAGTCTCAAATGCCAGACGCCCAGAGGCAAAAGCTAGCCCTTGAGAGGCACCCATCAAAAATATTGTCCATTTGAAATGTTCCAGAGGTTATCAATCTGTCATTCTTTGGGCAAAATGAAACGAGTGCTACAACTCAAAAATCCCTCGCTTGACCAGTAGCTGTGAGGAAATTCATTCAACCCTGACTGAAAGAAATAAAGCATGCGATTTCTCTTGGTTGTCCTCATTATTAAAATATTACTGCAGGAAACGTACGCAGGATAGGAATATAGGGTAATGGTGATTGAGCGGTGCTCTGACACACACAGGGTTTATTTACAGTGTGGGATCAGAGTGTTCACCACGCAGTCAGATGCACGGTATCGTTTAATAGGCTCCCTACTTAGGCATAATCAAGGTTACTACATTTTTCCTGTCATTTGGGACTTTAATATGACAGTGAATGTGATTTGAATCGAAAACAAATCATTTCAAGTGAAAAAAGAAAAGAAAACATAAAACACAATCCTAAACTTTAAGTAACGACGTTGCTTAGAGTTTACTTAGCAATGCTATATACTTTTAACAACACAAAGTCAGGATGAGAGAGAAGTGTGTTTGTGTGTCTGTGTGTGTGCTTGTGCGTGTGTGGGTGTTTGGTGACCTTGTTGATTTTTTCTCTTCTGCTTGTGCCACCCCGGTGTCACAGTGATGTGTGCTATATCTGTTGTGTGAGAAGAAAAGGTGTGAATGTTGAGGCTGACGACCTTCTGACACTTTCACGCATGAGACACAACGTCTCAGACTCAGTCCTCCCAGCACCTCCATGGCCACCACACATCACACAGTAACCCCAGCGGGGAAACGTCACTCGAGGAATATATTTTCAGAACACTTCCCTGAGCTACCTCTTCGTAGCCCAGCACGGTTATAAAATACTCAATCAGCGGCTGATATGTTCGCGTTCTCTTGTGCATGTTCTCAAGCATGTCACCCTTAAAGAGGAACAGGCATCGAGCCTGAGGGAAAGATGCTTGGTGTGCATAGTTCGGGCCGTTCGGATTGGATCGCTCAAATATGTAACATGATATTGTGTGATTGAATGCAGTAAGTAATAATTGGATTTCTTTCTAACGCCGTTCCTCCCTGCCTAGACCCGTACAGATTGAAGATAAGTCCTAACCCATTAATCAAAGTGGGAGCATTTTGATCCCACTCTCAATTAGATTAGATTACATAAACTCAACAATTTGCACCGAATATGATTTAAATAATCAACAGGTCATTCTGCTTGATCTCTTTGCAGCAAACAACATAAAGAATTGATGAGGAAATCTTATCCCTGTGGAAAGTAAAGCAAAACGGAAAACAATCCAAATTCTATTACAGTTTTAGATTACTGAGCGGTGAACTGATTTAATATTTATATTAAATTGGTTTCAAAATGAATTTATATGTCATTGTTTTCTCTATGATAGGATGTTGACATTCATCTCATGTTTGCTTTTATGAGCTAAAATAGTATCTATAGGCGCATTGGAAAAACTTTACAATTGGTGGTTAATTAATTAGCCATTAATTAACATCAGTTAATGCAGTACTAAGCAGTTACTAATTAGTTTCTTCATTAACACTATCTTATGTGTCTAGTTATTATTTACTAATGGTGTTCTTGTTAACTAAGCTATTCATTTATATATTATTTAATCGTGTTAGGGTGAGCCCTTACCCTAACCCACTAACCCTTAACCCCTATGCATATGATATTTAATAATGCTTATTACCAAATTATATATGTCAATGTATTGTTAATCAATGTACCCTTGTACATTGATTAACAAGTAACTTCTCAAAATCTTCGAAATAACTAAATGAAATGTGCCCATTGAATTGCGGAATCACTTATACCATACCCAGGCTCAACAGGCAAGTGTGCTTGACCCATATGCTTAACCTCAAGTCACGAATAATATCTACTGTTTGTTTTGGGATCTACAATAGAATGGAAAGTTTGATGTGGATTGGAGGTGTAAGTAAGCACTTGGACACAAATCAAAAACCTCTACTCCTTTGCTTATTGTTTGATGAGGGAGATTCAAAATTGTCAAGCAAAACCAAATTGTACATGTGTGCCACAGATTCAATGAATCCCACAGAGATCTGAGGTCATTTAAACGTCATTATCCTTCATCACAAGAGAAGATAATGTGAAGGAATTATTCATTGCACATATTTTATTAGGGGGAGGAGAGAGACTAAAAAGCCTTTACTTAAATATTCTCGTCTTAAGTGAAGATGATGCACACAACTGTACTTATAATTACATACTGGACTGGACATTTATGAAACAGAATAGACTCATGAAAAGACAAAAGAGTCCAATGTAGAAATACCTTTTTATTTATTTATTTAAAAGACTGTCAGATTACAGTTCAGCAGTTATTAACCAACCTCCATTTGATGTTTTTTGTAGTAGGCTTCTCTTCCCCAACGCAAGTCTTGCCATTACCTTTTCCTTAGTTAATGTTTACGTCAAAAGTGTCTATACCCCAGAAATATACCAAACAGTAAATAGTTAAAACAAACCCAACTTAAACTAGAAAATGCATTTCCTGCAGAAAATGCGGTGAGTGCTGTGTAGTGCAAAGTGAGGTTGAACATATTTTTTAATAAAGCCACGTAGATTAAGACATAAATAAACGTTAATTGTCTTAAATCAAGTGAAGGGGTTGGAACAAAAGTTCAAAAGTCTAAATGGAGTAAACAATGTAAACATGTACACTATTTAAGAAAATGTAAATGGTTGGAAACAAATAAAGTTACAGCTGAATGAAAAGCGCAAAGCATTGCTAAAAATGCAGAAAGGTATAATTAATTGAACTGAAGAATCTGAAAGGTCAAATGTATTGCCCTGCACTGCGTGTAAGAGAATAGCGAGCCGGTGCGTGATTTAATGTAGCCCAATAGAGCGGGGAAAACAGCCCAATCTGGCAACACATCCTGAACGCCCTCCAAAATTAGCCGATTCTGAAGGGAAAAACTGCCCAATCTGGCAACACTGCTGAACGTCCTCAATGTAAATAAATGAGACCAAACTGAAAACGAAGCCGGTATGGGACTAAAACTGTGATTCTGAATAAAGTTTAAATTATATCGAAATTCCGTTTAGATTTTATTGAAGATACAAGTGTGTAGATTTGTTAAATGGTTTGAGCGAAGATAAACGGTTGAAAATTGATTTAGTTACGTCTTAAAGGCCCACTATGCAACTTTTTTAGCCAAAATTACATTAAGTATGCAGGTTGAGAGTTATGCTGATGGTTCTGCATCCATTTCTGGGTCGATTGGTGGGTGTGTCATTTTCCCATGTCGCCTCTACAGTGAAAAAGCGCATATGCAACTTGATCTGCTCGGACCGGGACATTCCGGATGTGACGCAGCCGAAGTATCCTCGAAAATGTAGTCAGATTGTAGTTTCGAAAATGCTTTACGGCACAGACACACACCCAAACATGGCACCGGCTAGATATAAACAGCCAGTTGCGAGGCAATTGTTGCATTCATCATGGGTCAATCGACTGATAAGGGACCCAAGAGGCGACTGTCGGTGGAACAAAAGAAGAATGGACCAGAAAATAGATCAGACACGAGTGAAAGGGGAACTATGCAACTTTTTTGGCTTGATTTACCTTAATATAACAGGCTAGGAGTCATTGCGATGGTTCCATTATACATTTTTGTTCGATTGTTCGTTGTTTCGACTCCCCCTTGCGCATCTTGGCGGAGAAAAGGAATATGTTTCTGCCGGCGACCCGCCGCCCACTCTCACGGGAGTCTCGGGTCTCGCGAAGTAACGAATTGCTTTACGGCACAGACCCCCAAACACGGAACCGGCTCGATATAGACACAAGTAACTAAGGGATTGTTACATTCATCATAGATCAGCCGACTAAAAAGAGACAGAGAAACCCAATGTCGGAGGAACAGAAGAGAAAAGGGAGACTGACCGACAGAGAGGCCAGACACGAGTTGGGCAAGCTTTTCAGGAATAGCGTGAACTGAAAGAAAAAGAAGACTGCAAATCAGACTCCAATTTGGCCGTGTTGCTTTTGAAATTGAAAGTACCCTTGGGTGAACTTTGTCCTCGTGGTATACTTGATGTTGATAGTCTCTGTACAAATGTGTTTGCTCAACCATTTTGTTGTGAGCCCTGTAAAAATTGTTTTCTCGACCGTTTTGTTGTGAGCCCTGTATGTTTCTAGCTTGCTTGTTGGTTGCAACCATATAAACAGCTTTGTTTCCATTGCTGTTCGTCTGTCTCGTCCCCCAGATACAGACTGAATCCCCGAATCCAGGTTCTTGTTTATTTAGATTATTATGTTGGCCAACACTCTCACACTGATTGTTCTGTTCAACAAGATAAAACAATTATAATCTAGGATATAAATTCTCCCCGTCAACTATAAAAAAGGATGGCTTTATGTTTATTGCAATACAAATACACAATTTTAAAAATGCATAACCTTGCCTACACTTTATGAACATCTACTTCGGACATGGCTCCACGCATTCGCCGGCTTCTTTGAAAACAAATGCACATGGCTCGCGTAGAGGTGCATGGGGAAGGGTCGTCAACGAGTTGTTACGACAGTGTTGTAAAATATCTACTACTAAGCTGAAGGGGGCGCTGTGTAGAGAAATGTGCGTGCCAAAACCAAGAAAACAGCGAAGAAATTCCCGAAGTTGCATAGTGGGCCTTTAAACAGTTGAAGTACCTAAGGACGGCTCGGCCTTCCTCCCATTGACTACCATGTTAAAAATATAGTATTTTAAAAGTACAAATCTTAGAAATTATAAAATATTTAAAAAATCTGAAAAAAGCGCGGGATTCCAAGCTATTCTGAACATTAAAAAATGTTAATGGAGTCTAGGTGAACAATTGAGGAAGGAGATAGGTACCAAAGTTTGTACAGAATAATAAAGAGGAAAGAAAGAATAAAACTTATGAAGAACAATAGTTAAGCGCTGTATGCAGCACTCACCTAATTAAAAAAAATGTGTATGCTGTGTTAAACAGGACTGGTGGTGCAACTGACCGTTACTTTTTGAAAAACGTGACCAACAAACAACCAGTTCACAGTGAAATGAGTAACACGACCGGTAGGGAGAGACAGTGAGATCGCCTGGTGGCTTTTGTGCTCGGTCTCGGGCTGCATGGGAGGGAGCAGCAGCAGCCTCAGTACCAGCCGTAGCCCGTACCAGGCGGTGATCTCAGAACTGAGCGGAAAGTGGATCGGGGAGGCTGCTACATGCTGCCGCCTTTGTCGTAAGACGAGACTGTGTAATAGACGGATATTTACCACCGATTTCGAGGGACAATACACGCGATATCCATGTACTTAATCGAGGGACGGGGTCTGCTTCTGCTGGGGCTCTTCGCCGGACTGCAGGTAACATGTTCGCCGTGTTTGAGTTGAGTTTACACCGGACGGTTTTTCCGTGGTGGTGGCGGCGATGCTACTGCCCGCTAACGGAAGGTGACGAGGAGCCGCTCTCCGCCGTCCGAGTGCTCTCCATGTTTCGAATGGGGACATGTCTAGCTCATGTACTTCGCATCTTTCCTGGTTTTATTCTAATAAAAATATACCCGTGTATTGTATTTCAGCAAGATGAAAATATCGGGTGGCTCTAGTGCTAAATAATTGTTAACGGCAGTTTTAGGGGTTGAATTGTCCGTGCTATGGATGGATGTAGACGGTGGGTCTCATTTGAAAAAGCTAGCCCGTTTCGTCTACTTTCTTCCTATATAGTTTGATATTATGTCTTTATCATTGATACAAGTCGAATGACGTGTTCGTAGCGATGGTTCACAGGCTCTCACTGGGGTGTTTTTGTGACGGACCTTCAAGTTGTGGCTATGTATTTGAGGCCAGCAAGTTGGGGTTTAATTGCCCGTCCACCATCAAGCGTTAGCAAGATGTAGTTTTGCTAACTCGGGGGTTAATCCAAGTAAATGTGGTGTCTGTGATATGGACTTGCCTTTTGTCGTCCACCTAGTAAGGCTGGAGCTTGATGTGGACTTGTGGTCAAATGCTATTTATTTGTATCCTTGAAGATGCACTTGGTTTCAATTGGGCTACTCCTTTCGATATACAACATGCAAGGATCCTGATCCGTCCCCCCCGATACAATTGTTATTCATCCTTAAATCTATATTTAAAGAAAAGACGCGATTACAAATAAAACAAATGCGAACATTTGATTGACTGGAGATCATTTTGTTAATCAGAGTGCTGTTGGAAACAGGGGAAAAGCGTCTGTTTCCCTTCCCCCCTCCACAAGCGTTTTGGTATAAATTCCACTGATTAAGAATGGCAAGTGGCACGGATACCCACAATGCGCTTTTTCACTGGGGTCTCCTCGTTTCAAAATCTTTGGAGAATGCATGCAGATTAGACCAGCCAAAAAGCCCCTGTTGGACATGGGTCTAGTTATTCCTTAGGGCCAGCTTGTATTTCTCTAGTAGACATGTACGCATGCCAGTTGCTATTGAATCAATCTAACTTGTTTGTCTTATTCTGCATTTGAGTCCTTTTTAAATTAGAACATATAGTGTAGATCAATACCTGGAATGTCTTTTAAAATAGCAGCATAATTGTAATATTATTTTTAGCTATGTTAGTTTCTGTTAGTTTCTGAACTAACATGTTGATCTATGTTAGTTCAACATAAATTGAATTTATGTTGTACAGAATTAAAAAGGGCACATGCAACAATGGACAGCTAAAACAAAAAATACACCATAGCCATGGAACAGTGATTTTTGACATTTCCCAGGCTTTTCCAAACATTCATACACTTTGGGGTGGTTTCCACACTGTGTAACGTCAGCATCTTGGTGTTATTGTTCCTTGTTTCGGTGCCTCAATGTGGAGTGTTTGTCCAGAGGAGTAGAGTGATCAGAGGTGCTGCTGGCCAGGAGTACCAGCCCCTGGCGTGAGCCCACTGGAGGACAAATGGAGCTTGTTCTTGCCTAGCCATGCTTTCTTGCCTAATGCTTAACCCTTTTGGCCTCATTATCCTAATTGCGGTCCCCACTATAAAAACAACAGATGCTTTTGTACAAGAACGGCAAGTTCAGAACGTGACCAAGAGGTTTTTAGAGGTATGCGGGTGCAAGATGGAGTGTTGATTTATGACTCTCCTCTAACCTCCCCTCCTTCTCCCCCCTTTAGATCGCAGCAGAGTGCAGGAGCACCCCTGTGTGCCGGCCGGGGTTCTCCGAAGATGTGTACCATGCAGTGTTGCCCCATATCGCAGAGAAAGGGGAGCCCCTTTTCACCGGTAAGGGAAGCAATAATGCTTTGTTTGAGCTGTTCCCTGCTGAATGCTCATAATGTATGTGTGGGCATACGCATGCCTGTGTGTTTGTGTGGCATACAACTGTGTTCGCGGCTTTGAGGGGAAGGCTGCAACAAGGCTGACATATTTAAACAATTAGTTTTGGTGTAGTAGTGTGGGCTCACAAGTCGTTAGGTTTGGCTTGTAAACCACCGGCAGCTTGATTCAACTTTATTACGGCTTTACCTTTTTCCACTGCAGATGTTTTTTTTGTGTTTCGGAATACATTAGCTGATCATTGAAATGTATATGTTTTTAAGATTGACATAAACTGCTGGCTTTGTTTATGAAGACATGCTTAAGCCAGCTGGAACATGATATGCTGTCTCTTTCACCAGGCGCACCTTCTGTTGTAATGAATAGACATGAGTCGCATACACCACATAAATATCTCACTTTCCTCACACCGAGATAGCACAGTCGGCCAACTTACCATTCAGTGGTTTGTCCATCGTGCCTGCTCACTGAATGATTGATGTTATTATGACATTATTTATAATGATTTTCATTTGCCTTGCAACAAGCACATGACAATTTATTTTATTATTTTATTTCCAACTGTATATTAAGTAGGGTATTCCTGTCAGTTAGTCTTTGCTAGGAAACCACATGTTACAAGCTTACTGTTCCATGATGGACCCATGCTGGAATGTGTTCAGTGGCAATGCAGTTTTCAGCTGCTGTCTCCACTCAATGAACAGTGAGCTTTACTGCAATGTATGCATCGTTTAAAGAGTTGTGACTTGGTCATGGCACTGCTTTGGATAAAAACTATAGCCCAGCATTTTTTTTTTGATGTGGTATGTATTATTTTCTTAACACATCCATCCTGCTGTAAACCGAGAAAGGTGTGGGGGGGGGAAAGTAATGCTTCATTTTTTTCCTCACAAGCCATTTCATGAGAGCGAGAGAGCCATCCTTGCCGCAATTTGAAATGAGGATGCAGCTAGCGTGAAACAGTGCTTAGGCCAACAGAGAGCTATAAAAGCTGGAATATGTCACCGACGTGCTATTCGAGCCTTGGGGTCATTCGGACTAGAAAACATTCTCCCTTGCGTTGGATTTCACAGTCCTACCCTAAAACTCACAGGCAAGCGTTAGGGTGAGTCAGAGGGAGAGGGTAGGATAGGAGTGGAAGGGAATGTATAGCCATTAAAGAGGGCAGAGGAAAGGATGCAGTGAAAGGAAAATACAAAAAGGAAAGGAGAAAGGGGGGGGATTAGATGGGTGGGGCTCGTTTTCTTTTCTTGTTGCAAACCTTACCTCAAGCACAAGTTTTTTTCCCGTTTGATCCTGGAGGTGATGGATTTCCCTCTGTGTTTTCTGTGGATGAGCCATGACCAGGGGTAATTCCCTTTTGTTGTTTGCACCCCCACCACCACCACCACCACCACCGACCCCATCCCTCTAGCCCTCCATAGAGACTCTTCCTTAACCAACCCCCCACTACCTTTTCTCTCTTCTTCCCTGCTACCCTCCCTTCCCCCAGTGTTTTCTACCGCTCGCTGAAGGGTTCCTTGACAGAGGAGGCACTCCTGTGTCATTGTAATGCAGCGGAGCTCAGCGGCGTGGGATGATGTTAATGAAACTCCCATTCGCTAATGAAAGGCTCCTGTGGCATGTTTTGAAAGACAAAGCCCCTGCTGTGCGGCACCGGGGCCCCACGTTTTTCAAATGGGCTTCCACCCTGCTGGTTGTGAATATTGTTTCTGACCAGGAGCCCAAGGATTTTTTGTCTTCCTTTTATGGCCACATGCTGCAGGTTAATGCATTATGCCACTATGCTTTACTGTGTGAATGCCTCTCTGCATTTCATTATCTTTCTTAATTGCGCCCCAAGGCCCTAAATAATGAATAAGAATGGTTTGAGTGAATCTTGTTTGGGGGGTATTTCTGTGTGTTCCAACTCAACCGCAGAGCATTTCCTTGTTATGTCAGAAGTGATCTAGATGGCTCATTATGACGGGCACCAACTTGTCCTCATTTTGAAAGCTATTAGTGAGTGCTTTGCAATCGTCTGCTGGCCTGCGCACGCACCCCGCGTAGCGGAAACCAGAGCCCTTCAGAATATGAGTGTAATATTATCAGTGGCCGGTATAACGTGACCGTAATGTGACTCCCGTGCTCTTGCTGTGTGACCTCCGAACGGACACGGATGAAGAAAGGCTATGAGATCTCTCCACGCATCACAAGTCCTGGCTTTCCCCCCCATCTTATTGATCAGCAGAATACACATCCTGCTATCAGTTAAATAGCTGCAAATAGAGGTGCCATTCACATGCAAACGGTGACATTGTCTGTCTAAAATGAAGCTCTTCCTGTGTATTCGGTGATTGAAAAGCTTTGGGCAGAGTGATTAAACTGTTTTGCTGTGAAATTCAATCATAGCCCGAGCCCGGTACGTTTTACTGCGGTGCGGTTGAGGAGACTTCCCATTGATCAGGGGTGGAAATCTTTAACGTGCTGTTTGGACAAAGATGGTCAGGGAAGGCAGAGGCAGACGGGTCCCTGACACCTCCTCCCCGCTAATGCTCCGTCGGGCAGGCCAGCTGTGGTGGTGGTGGTGATGGTGGTAGTGGTGTTGGTGGTGGGGGTGTTTGTTCATTGTTTGCTAATGCAAGAACCACGTCAGGCTTAGTAGAATTCCCACTGTCTGCCCTCTCGGGGCCCCCGTATGACCTTGCTTCAGAGATTAGACTATTTGCTCACGCCTGATACTGGGTGCAGAGAAACGACCGTACATGGATATTTATCTTTCCCTCCCCCTCATATCACAAGGTACGGAATGCAGTTTGATCAGCCGAGACCCTGGCTCCAGCAGCGCGCTCGACTCATTTTTATTTAGATGTTTGCATGCAGTGAATCATCTTTATTTCTTTAATTTTTTCCACATGTTAAATATTTAATTTCAGATGTGCTAAGGTGGTTTGCTGCCTTTTTCTTTTTGGTCTAAAAGCGTCTGGGGGGGCTTCAGAGAGCCGAGAGACGGGGTTTTAGAGATGTGACGCGTAAAGCAAGCTTGTAATGAGAGTCAGACCGGGAATTATGCAGCACCGACGTCCCTCTACAAAACTGGGTTAATGAAAAACCAAGAGCCTAATTGAGCTTAATAAACTCTTATGCTGCTTTTCTGCTGTCCTCCCATCCCACTTCTTTTTTTTTTTTATACACTTCACAGCACTTCAAATTTAAATACCACATGTGTTGCAGGGTTGGAAATACACACTGTAACTTGCTTGTGCTTTTAATACTTAAATTGCCATTCCTTGGAATGCAAATGCTATGATATGATGCAGTGGTTCCTCAGGCTTAATGCTACCGCACTCGGTTTACCGGTTGTAGTACCATGTTGTTAAAAAATTGGCCGTTCCAGTAGTAGTGTAAAATGCTCATAAATGCGAGCAGGTACTCTCAAGTTCATTAATTTATGTCTCATTAGTCTTTACCACAGTTGAAAGTCATAACCATGACACCTTGGGGAAGTACAAAGTCCTACGAGAGGTTCTGATTCATGTTTTTCACTCAGTCCATTTGAATGCTTTTGTTCTGGTTGCCTGCGTTGTGTCAAGATTCTTGACGGCCCCTGGTACAGCCTGGGCCACTCCCAGATGTGTCAGAGAGGCCCCAGTGTTTGGTCAGATGTGACCCCGGCTGACCCTCTCCTGTAAATTGGGCCAAGTGCTCGGCAACCGACAAAACCATTTTTACTGCTCTAGGGTGACTCAGACTGGTAGGGAGGGAGGGAGGGGGGTATTTCTGGCCAGCTCCAGATGAATGAGAGACCAGCCAAAGGGGTCCTGACCCTCACCAAGGGGTTTCTCTGAATGCGCAGCACCCCTTAGAACAAGGAGTACTGACCTGTGTTGTTGATCATCTATCATTGGGAAAAGTAGAGCCATGCCAAGTCTTAGACCTTTGTGTGCACAGGCAGCCGTGCCAGTACGCTGCCACTGGCTAGATTAGTCTTTGTTCTTATTGCGTGATGATTAATAACCGCTAATAAAAATCAGAACGAGAATAATTTACCGATGCGCATATTTCTTTCCCCTTCCAACACGTTCTTACTTTTTAAACAAAGACATGATTGAGATACGCAGAGTAAGATCAAACGCATGCCTCCTTTCACACGATACGCCACAGCTCTCAGTGAAGCCGGTCGTTTGAAGGTATTTCTTCCCGCTATCGAGGTCATTCGTTGTCGTACGAGGTGAGAGCTGATGTCTTCTCCGGTCTTGAATTATTCACCAGTCAAACATATCTCCTTTAATATTCAAATCCTTGTTTAAGATGAGAGCTATAAGCACAGAGAAGTCTCTTGAGGACACGATGAGAAAAAGCGCCCAACACCGGGCAAAAAAACCAAAGAACCTGTGTAATTTATTTCCTCTTTATAAAGCCTGCTCCATGTTTCACGTACACCGTTATGCGGATTCCGTAGCTGGACGCATCAAGTGTAGCCAAGTGTTTGATCGGACCTGCCTTACCCCCCCCCTCCCAATCCCGTCCTCGTATGTTTTAAGCCGAGGCAGCACTTCCAGTATAAGGAATGTTTTCCAAGACAAGTCCATTGCTCCCCCACCAGTTTTTTTTCTCTGTGGATCAATAAATCCGGGGTCTTTGTTTGGACTGATCAATACATTGGAATGAAGGCTGTGCTCCAATTCCCAGCTAAGGCATCGCCGGCGGGTTTTTGACTGAATCTGCTTTATTCTTTGTTATCAGCCACTATACATTTTCATCCGCTGTCTGTGTTGTTTTTCCTGGCCGTTTTTTCTGCTTTCTTTTTTCTTCTGTGCCCTGGCCTAGATAACGACCACACGGTGTGGCAGCAGATTGGATCTACATGCTATATGGCTTTGAAACCAGACCTTTTGATGCAATTTAGCAACAGGGACAATACAATACTGCACCGCAAGGACTATAACCAAGACGAAACACAGGCTCGGCACATTGGGGCAACCTCTTATCATCTGTCAGAGTAGCCATGGCTCCATCGCAGGGGCCTTATCATAACGTTAAAATAATAACGTTGTAAATGTGTTATGAAGGAGACGACACCAGTCGGGGGTGGGAGGGACGTGCGCCCCGGTGTCTCCTTGCCTGTACCAGGAGGGATTGCCGGGCGGTGTGGCACGGTGACAAAAGAGGGCATATTTTATTTATGTGTGACCTTTTTTTTTTTTTCACTCTAAAGCAGTACCTCCTTATCAGGTAGCCTGCACATCGTCATTTTAAATTTGCAGGCAATGGAGGGGCAGACTTGAGATACGCCCGGGCAACGGATAGAGTATTTTGTCGAGGTTTGACCGGCCAGCCTCTCGACACCTCTAGTCCTATCGCCCATAACCCCCCTCCGACCCTAGCTGCTGCCTTGGTCACCCGGAAGCTTGGGTGACACTGACATTAGACAGTGGTTAAGGCACCGTGTGTGTGTGTGTGTGTGTGTGTGTGTGTGTGTGTGTGTGTGTGTGTGTGTGTGTGTGTGTGTGTGTGTGTGTGTGTGTGTGTGTGTGTGTGTGTGTGTGTGTGTGTGTGTGTGTGTGTGTCGGACGCTTGTCCTTGGCATATAATTAGCCCTGTGCAACTCAGACAGCCCTCTGTGGTGGTGGTGAGGGCTCCTCCAGCTAGGACTTCCGCAGACCCCAGCTGTTGCTAAGGACCACGCGTCCAAAGCCACAGCTGTCAACGCATGATGCTAGCATTCAGATGCAGCAACAGCAGCCCACACAATCACTGGCCTGTTATCTGACTGCATAATGCCCGGTTGATACCCGTTTTTTTATTATGTAGTTTTGTGTCATCCTGGCCTTTTGTGGACTCAATCTTCTAATAAAGAGATTCATAGTTCCATTATAATCCAGGATGGATCGGTTACAGTTTGCAGGAGCCGCCCCCTTTCATAATACTTCTGCGCCGTCATGTGAAGGTCACAGGGGTTTTATTGTTTATTTGGCCCTAGATCACACCTGGACCTCACTGGCCACTGGGCCTTGACACACGTTTGCCTAGGTTTTGAAATTTAAGTGCATGTGCTTCCATCTCAAAGACTGTAAAAAGGGAAAAGATGAATTGAGTTTTGCTAAACAATCCTTCTCTGTGAACACTCGGTCATGGCTAGCGAAATACTTTTTGGAAGTATGTGTTTTCTAATTTCTAATTGTTGAAGTTTCAACTTGACACCAGGGACATCGGAAGGTGAAGTTCGGACCCTGCCATGTAATGGAGGTCATGCATAAATAGCATTGTTGACCCGAAACTCTGGCTCGTATCGCTCGTTTGCCTCGTTAACTAGGCTAATATTATTTTTCCCTGATAACATGTCTGGGGGCAATAATATGCCTCCAAGTCCTGACTTTGCATAGTTTATTTTTATCTTAATATTTGTTTTCACATTTTAGGAATTTTGCCGTTTATGGCTAACAAGCACTTCTGCTGTCCGGCAAAACGCAGCCCTTAAAAAAACAACAACGGTGTCGGCTTTCTTCAATCTTCGGTTGGATTGCTTTGTTTGTGCTGGAACGTATTTGAATTTACAACTGCACCCTTGATTTGCAGATCCAGGGTGTGGCCTTTTGGCTGCCGGATACTGCTGCACAACCTGTTTTGAACTAGGCCTTTCTGAAGGGAACCACAGTGAATGTAGATATGCCGTCAAGTGTCCTCTTTCTCTGCTGGGTCAATCTGCTGGGGAAACTAATACTCAAATTAATATATTTATGAGCTGCTTTGAGCGAATGTAGAGCTGCATTTTTGAGCGGCTGCAAATCCAGCTCCCATGTTCCTCCCACTAGCCTGGCTCCGTGCTGTGGTGTGCAATCGGCGGCACTGCAATCAAAAACCCATGCTTTGCTAAAGAGGGTACACAAACTGGCGCGCCATTATTCCTCCGACAACAAAAGAGAGGGAGACTTGGAGCAAGGCTACATTAATTGACCCAGATAGTAGAACCGTGTTCACAAAGGCCAATATCCTGCCTCAGAAGAGACGTCCATCTCCCCGCCGGCTCCACAACCTATTGTGTTCCCGCGGGGGCTTCTATTTCAGTGTAGCGGCGCTTCTTCCTCCACACTGTCTGCATGCTAGCCCCTCTGATTACTCGCCAGTTGTTATCCGGTGATATCGCCTGATGGAGCCCGTTCTCTATTTCTTTTTCGTTTACCTACTCCTTCACTCCCTTCCTCTCTCCTTCCGTCCTCCAACCTCGACCCCGGAGATGGATGGCTCCCCCGGCTCTCCCTAGAATGATGGATGGGACTTAATTGAGTAACACATGGACGGCAGTGAAGCATTTAGTCAAACATTCTAGTGGACAAAAAGAAAAAAACATGCATTTCCCAATGATGACTTCCTATGATGAGGGTGTTCACTGGTGTGTATAATGAGTTGCTTCAGTGCAGCTTTTGTTGAATGTATTGAGAAGACTGTGCCCTTTTTTAATACGTTCCTGTTTTTATTCAAAGCTAAAAGTCGAGGTGTGTATCTTGAGCTTGCGTGAGATACAACCACTGCCTGCCATCCTGCATTTTTATTGATCATTTCTTGCTCTGGTCTCTTGGCAGCACTGCTTTGCTTTCCTATTTATATTTATTGTCATGTCTGTAGGATGGGGGGTAAAAAAAAAAGAAAACTCATCACCTAGATTTATATACATTTAATCTAGTACTTTGTTGTGATTCGGAACATGCTGTGTGAACTGTATTTCATCTCCCCGCCCAAATGTTTGCTCATCTGATGAGTGTGGCAAAGTGTATTGCCTGTCCCCATCCGGGTTGATCTACCGTTACCGGGCCTTGCTGACACCACAGCTTGCCATCACGAAACGCGGATATTATGATTGACCCGCCGCGATTTAGGAGCCTCCATTTCAGCGTGCGCCCTCCGCCAGAGAGACACATTTCGCGGCAGCACGGCCCGTATTGACTGGGGTTTATATTATCCCCCCTCTCCCTGTGTCGATATTTACTGAGGCATTAAAGGAGTGTGCAGCATGTCGCCACTTTATTTCCTGTTGGACCGTCGTCCCAGCAGGAGGGGAGCAGGATGGGGGCTGCAAGGTTACTGGAGGATGTAAGTACTGGTACAAGCAGAGGGTCCATTCCATGCTCCGTGCTTCGCGGGCGCAGCGAGCATCAGAAAATCAGAACGCGCCATATGAACCAATTAGTTGATGAAACGGCGGGCCAACACAATTAAAAATAAATAAATACAGAAATATTTGAAAAACAAAGTTTCAAGGGAGGGCCGAGGATGGTGTATGACGCCATCCCCATGTCTGCTACCATGCGAGAAACCTTGAGGCCTGCAAACAAACTAAAAGATGACTGAGCGAACAAACTTAAAGGGAATGTCACGGCACGTAGCTCCACTCGCCCCTCCCCAGGACTAGCATGGTTTTCCAGGGAGAGTTCTGGCGAAACAACACTCCACCACCACGCATTGCTCACCGGAATGCAACAAGCGTGCAATCTTGTACAGACTCCCTGTCAACCCCTCACTCTCCCACTAAGTGTTCTAAGCACTGTGGCCTTTGTAGAAGATAAGCTTTCTTCGTGTGACTTGAGTAGTTTGGAATAACGGCCTCCACTGTTAATTTATGGCATTGCTAACCATATGAGGGCTGTGGGCCAAGGTTATTGACCTTTCACGCCTGTCACTAGTGATAGAGGGAGCAAGGCCCCAGGAGGAGAATGAATTGGGCTTATTAAGGCGGCCAGGCCTTTGAATAAAACCTATGGGGCAACTTTAATCTCCAATTTTCCTCTTCTTCTGGAAATGTAAATCACATTTCTTTTTTCCCTTCACACTTTGACCAATTGTCTTCCGTCAGAGATGGAATTGGGGGCATGGACGGCAGCAGTCAGACTGAACCTCACCACGCTCCTCTGCTCTCCATCAAGATGCAGCAGTACGTGTACTGACTGGCAGATTAGCGTGAGCGATGCAGCAATTACAGTAGCTCATCTTAAAGTGAGGGGGTGATTATCAGATGCAGAGAAACGGTTTTCTGAAATTAGCCTGAATCGATGATCAAGGTATTTATTATACTTATACTCCTACTGCGGCTTCACGGTTCTCGGCTTAGCTCAGGGTCGGCTTAGCTCAGGAGGTAGAGCAGTTGTCTTGCAACCGAGAGGTTGCTAGTTCGATCCCCAGCTCCTTCTAGCTGAGTGTTGATGTGTCCCTCAGCAAGACACTAAACCCTAACTGCTCCTGACGAGCTGGCTGTCGCCTTGCATGGTTGACTCTGCCGTCGGTGTGTCAATGTGTGTATTAACTGATGTAAGTCGCTTTGGATAAAAGCGTTTGCTAAATGCCCTAAATGTACATGTTCTCCTTTCGGTCAGAAATCCATTACTTTTGCCCCGCGTCAGTCGTGATTGATGTGTCCATTTTGTTTGCTGGAAAGACAAAAGGGGGCTGTCCCGGCCAAGCTGCAACATCTGAATTAAATGGAGTATGGGAAGAATGTCCAGCAGGAGGAGGGACTGAAGGGAGCCACAGAGCCATAGGCGGAGGAGCCTGACCGCATGTTGTTTCAGCCCCGCACTCCCTCTAGGCTCCCAGGCTAGAGGACCTGGTGGGAGGCAGAGTGAGTGGGGGGGGGGGGGGGGGATGAGGCATTCATTTATATTGGAGCAACATGCTGTCTGACTATTTTTCCAGCTTTTTTGCCGCTTGTGTATATAATCACACGCACTGCCCCCAATGGGGTTCAAGCAAAACCATTTATTATTGACTCTGCGGAGGCTTATCTATGTATGATCCACTGTTAACGTCTTATTGTACATAGGGCCACTATCCTAACCCCCAGTGGAAATGAGAAATAGACGAAGAACGTGTGTGTGTGTGTGTGTGTGTGTGTGTGTGTGTGTGTGTGTGTGTGTGTGTGTGTGTGTGTGTGTGTGTGTGTGTGTGTGTGTGTGTGTGTGTGTGTGTGTGTGTGTGTGTGTGTGTGTGATTAGACGCCGTCGCCGGTTAGGTCCTAACTTTAAAGGGCATTTTTTTAATAACCTAGAGGAAGCCCATTAGACTGTTATATTGTTCAGTGATTCATACATATACTTTGGTTTTCACTGCAGCCTCATTTGGAGATCCTGACCAGAGATGTAATCACCCACCGCAGCTGTGGTATTCATTCAGATGAGCCTGTTAAATATTTCAACTCTTTGTTTATTTGCAGCCTGACTGTGAGCCGATGAAGTTAAATGGCAATTGTATTAGCGAATGTTCTTTGCAAGCTTTATGCGTGCTTGTGTGGGTGTGTACGTGATGCGTGTGTGTGTGTGTTATCATGATATTTACTCCAGTATATACAACATGGAAAAATAAAAAAGGAAGGTGGGGGGGGGGGGGGGTGGGGATGAGAAAAAAGTTGTATTGGTCAAAAGGGCAGCAGGGCTTATGGCCTACATGGAAGAATCTATTTTGGACCTGAAACATCACAAACGTCCAGGACGAGTGGGTGTCAGCTGACTGGATAACGTACACAAGAGAGGCGAGGCTCCGCCCCCGTGCCTTCAAAGCCTCTGGAGGAGTTGCCGGGGACATAAACCACATGCTTGACAGGACTTTATTATTTTTGGTACTGGCTGTTTGCTTTACACACACAGCCGCACAGGCAGACACAGACAGCAAGACGGACAGGCATGCGTGGACAGTGCACGCATTTAGATGCCCGTGCAGCACACCCAATTGGATGAGTAGGGGAAAGACAACTGCGGTGAATCCCATTTGAATCTGAAAGGGCTGCATATCCCCCTGTGTGTCCTGCCCAGAATGTGCTGTCTAGGAGGGCTGGGGTCATAGAGACACAAACAAAGCATTGTTTTCTATTCAGCGGGCTTAGCCGTTGCAGCGGGACTTTTTCATGCAGTGCAGGGCAGGCCATTGTCAGGGTGGGGAGGGAGGGGCTTGCCGGTATATATCCATTGAGTGTTTTTTTGCTTTGAGTTTTGAGGTAGGAATGCCATTAAACCAGCGCTCGCATTGACTCACTTTCACAAGTGGTTTCTTTCTTTCATACAAAATAATTGATACCTGTCGTCGTTTTCTTTCTTTACCTTTTTTCTCTACGCATGCTACCTCTCTACACCTCCATGATCAATGTGCTTCAGGACATGGCGATGTGTAAAAGAGATCTGTGGCTTTACGAATACAAGATGGAGTGCGTTTAAAACCCATCCTTGTGCTTGATACTCGAGACCATGCGCTTGCACGCAAGCTCGCACCCTCCCTTGCAAGTGCATTGTCATTCCCACAGCTGTGCACACTGCCGTGATTCATAGTTTGCGAATGATTAGGTTGGCCTTGGTTCCACACTGCTCCTAAAACGGGGGACCGTCTCAATGATTATCTATGCTAGCAGCTAGCGAACCCCCCCCCCCCCCCCAGAATCCACATCGGCCATGGTCCGCGCCCGCCTGATCCACACTACCTGCATTTCTATAACACAGGCAGATAAATAGAAACATGGCTTGTTTTTTTATGAAACATGGCTTATTTTTTATAAGGAGGCCCAACAAAAAGAATGGAAGCTATTAAAGCCGTAATGCCACAGCTCCTTCACACCGGGGAATGGGGCGTTGTGGCGGCTGAAAGTATGCCGCATGCAGTTCTAGGTAAGAGGGCTGGTTTTTATGGAGTCTGTTATCGGTGACGAGGAGCTCGTTCTTGTTATTTATTTATTTCATGCACTCGTCCCTAGCTGAGACAGGGCCGGGTCCCCGCTCAGCCTATCTCCACCAATCCCAGCCCATGATAAGCCCCGGCCTTTATTTATTGGCCCGTCCAGCGCACGCTTACAAAACCTGATTGCACCTCCATCGATTGCTGTCCGTTTGAAATAACGTTGCCCGGACACCAGGCACCAACACCAGGAGGATTCTTTTTTTCCTCACTCTGCTTCCTCCCTCCATTCCTCTCCCTCTTCCCTCCTATCTCTCTCCCCTCCCCCCTCCTGTTAATTTTTTTTTTTTTTAAATCCATCCTGAGAATGCTATACAGGCTGGGCAGGAGTTCCTTAGTGGCTTATCTTGCCTTACAGCGGACCACCGAGGGGTCTGAGCATGTGTATGCAGGCAGCTGTGCTCCACTGTTAAACGCCATTCTGCACCGGATAAGTGGGGATTGGCGTGCTCCCTGGAAGTCTGAGGGGGGAATTCATCTGCTCAAAAAATGCGACAGCTGGGCAGAGCTTTGCCCTACGCCAACTCCCTTTACTCTTTTGATATGAATGAGAGCAAGGAAGAGAGAGAGCTAGCACCTAGACTTAGGCAGACAGACCAAGAGAGAGATAACAGAGAGGGGTAGACGGAGAGAGAGAGAGAGGGAGATAGCACCAACGCCGAGTGAGGGAGGGATAGATGGCACAGAGGGAAAGAGATGGCACAGCACTGGGAGAGAGGGACACCGAGAGAGATGGAGAGATAGCACCATCAGACATGGCACCACCAGACAGACAGCCAGAGAGAGAGAGGGAGAGCGTGGTAGATGGCACAGATGCTGACAGAGCGAGAGATATCGCCAATACAGAGAGAGGGAGAGACTGATGGAGTGAGGTAGAGAGTGATGGGGCGAGGGAGAGCCTGATGGAGATGGGGACAGCAGGAGGGGGCAGCTGTAAACAGCGGGGTCGCCACTGCTTCCTGACTGGCCGTGTGCAAAGCAAATGTTGGCACGTGTGTGATGAGTTTACGCCGACGTAACGGTTTTCAAAAGTAGCCTTGCCCCATTAACGACGCGCCGCTGGCTCGTCAACTCTTTGCCCGCTCCTTTTTTTTTTTTAACGTCCCGTGCTGTAAACACAGAGCATTAATAGGAGGAAGGGCATAAGAAGAGTAATTTATGTGTGGAGGAGAAGCCTGAAGATGAGCCCTCCCCCAGGGATTAATGGGAGGCTCTGTCTCTGTTCACAGGAAATATGAAAGGCCCTTTGTTGGTAGAGGGCTTGCTGCTGCCAGCAAATAACTACCCTTGTCATATCGAAAATCCCCAACCTCTAAATTCATTGCCTCTGCCTCTCATCCTTCAACCTCTTCTTTTTTTCTTCCTCCTCCTTCCCCCCACCCCCCTCTCCCTCACCCCCCTCCCTCTAAGCCGGTGTGTTCTCTGTCAAAGTCGCTCATTTATGATTCTGCAGCGCGCCCCGCGTTCCGTAGCCCGGGAGACGGGGGCGCTGGCGGTTAGTATTCACTGTCACTTCCCCCCCCCCCCCCCCCCAGTTCCGGCCACGGGGGTAGGCTGGGGACCCACTGGGTGAAATTGCAGGGAGTACAGGTGGTGGAACACGAGCTCACCTTTTGATGCCGTGTTTACCTCTGTCGGCTCCTCTGCTCCCTGGCATAACTTAAGCTCATCATACGGCCATACACAGAGCGCCGACACTGACCGAGCCCGTTTCTCCTTGGTTTGTTTTCTTCTCTTTTTCCTTTTTCGATGCAACACGTCCAGTGAGTGGTCCAGCCAACTGGGGATAATGGTTTATTTTTAGTATGAGACTACTGCCTAAACATGCCTGCTTTCAGGCATAGAGGAAGGGGTGTGTGTGTGGGGGGGGCTGGAGATAAAGACTATCAGTGGAAGGAAATAACCGTTTGGCACTGGCAGTGTGTGTTTCATCGGGTAACACCTTGATCTTGTCACACCTGTGGCTCAAGACAGGAGGCTGAGAGGCTGTGCCGAGGTGTTAATTAGTAGAGGACACCTGCGAAAAATGACTTGGCTCTGCGAAAATTTGAAGACGCTATTCATTTGTTGTTTTTTTCCGTCTGTTTCGTCTCCCTTTTTATCTGTGTTCATTCTTCATTTTATTTCCATTTTTCTCAGACTTCTTTGTCTCTCGAATGGAATGCTTCATATGCCATTATTTTATGGTTCTCTTGCCTTGGCTTCGCTGTTTGCACTGCACCCGCTCTGCTAAACATTTCAATACAGTTTTAGCGGATTAACGTGTTATTACAAAAATGCTCTGTTCAGTGGCTGTGTGCTTATCAACACTTGAAGAGTTTTTTATTCTATTATAAAAAAAAAAATCATTACATGTTTGTATTTTTGTGGAGACACAGGCGCTATTGGAATTTTAATGTGCTTGCTTTGAACAGAAGTGTTTTCTTTTTGCTCTAAAGAGTGGAGGTTTACTGGACTTTTTCACTTGCACTGCGAGATGTAAAGGCCATCTGTTTGAAATCAATCACTCTCAATTAAAAGTGGATTACAAAAAGATATTGCATAGAGCATATTATTCACAACTGTGAAGAGACCATGCTACATTTTTCGAAATTAAACCAGAATCCCTTTTCTGGGAAAATGCAGCCCAATTCTTTTTCGGTTTTCCCCCACGATCTTTTGTACTTTGTGATGATTGGAGCTATTGCTTGGGCTTTTCCACACGAGGTGTTCCATATTCAAGGGAGAGAATCAATTGCCTCTATATTGACTTCCCCGGGCTGTTTCAAATGGATTTGACATGGATAACGCTGTTGTGTTTGCAACCAAAGGGGGAGGGGACTTAATAATGACTGGGAACCCCCAACTAGAAAATATAAAGGGGGGAAGGAGACGGGGGTGGGGAAAAGTCTGAAAAGAAGAAGAGGGGGAACTTGAAGCTGACGGGGCCCAAACTTGGCAGGAGCTATGCGTTGTCAGGGGCAACGCTATTGGCTGCCTGTAACTGTCCTCTCAGCCATCTCTGTAGGAGGACCTGACCTCAGGCTTTAAATCTGATGGCCCAGAAAAGGCCAGCACAACACTTTGAGCCCAATAGTAGTGATCACAATTGCCACACATTGGGCAGAGTAAAGCAGTAGTAACACTCTTCTTTTTGGTCGACGTCTAGCACACTATATGACGTGATTACTCGTGCAGTATTTATGGGGGCCATCTTGATTTGAAGCCCTCATTTGCATACAGTGTCATGCTAATTCAATCTCTTTGAACCCAGTCGAGTCTGAAGCAGGGGTCGGAGAAATACATTCATTCGTCCGACCATTAAATGTCTTTATTTAACGCCGTGATTGTGACCGGTGAGAAAAAACAATCATTTGCTTAATCCGCCAGGCTGGGATTTGATGGCCGGGGTTCTGCGTGGGTTGGGTCAGGAAGTTTAATGGCCGTGCTCGGGAAAGGATAAGCCTTATTAAGTCCGATGGGCCCTCCTGTCTCATATACGCTAATGTGGCCGTGATAGACGGAGGAATCCTTGTTTTGGATACATCGGAAACCATAAAGCGTACCCAGCTCCCTGGCCCCGGAGTTTGTAATTGGCCATTAAGGGCCATGTTTGGAGATGGAAGGGCCAGATGTCCCTTATGTGTCTGGAGCCCTTCCGAGGGCCGAGAGGCCGGGTGCCGTAAAGGGCTAGAGAGAGAGAGGGCTGGACACTGTCCTTCATTACAGGAGACCTGGGGTTGGTCGGTCAGCCGGCCGCCTCATAAAAGCTCTTTAATGTTCTTACCAGAGATGCTCTACGCCGTTTGCCCACAATTCCACAGCCGTAAAAAGGAAAAAAAACAACCGAAAGAAGACTGAATTCCCTCGGAAATCTCTCTCTCTCTCTCTCTCTCTGTGTCCGAGGTCCCTGCACCAGCTGTCTATCCGTGTTCAGATCTACCCCTGGGCTCCACTCCCGCGCAGTTTGCAGTGTGCCACATGTAATGTTGATCTTAAAAGGTTGGGTCCCGAAGGGCCGATGAAACGTGTGTCTCTCAAGGAGGACCGGGCTGATTGAGTGCTACACATGCGGGGACAACACCAAGGGCTTCACTATTTGATGTAATATCAGGTAACCTTGGTGATTCAACATGAGTGATCTGCGCGGCAATTGGGGATTTCTCATGTTACCGGCCCATGTGTCTCGCTGTCATTATTTATTCCATCTGTAATAGGCTTAAGACGATGACTTTTGTTTGTTTTACCTTGGCCTAAGTGACTGTAGAACTCCTCAATTTGGGTTGTGATTCATTCTCGGTTGGTCATTAACAGTAATGCAAAGAGGGGCCTCTCTCCGGCTCTCTGAACGTCCTATCTGCCGTTTGCCTTTGCGCTGAACCCTATGGACAGCTGCCATGGAAGCCAGTCCGGGGGTCGCCGCGGTGATGACGACCCCCTTAATGTGGATTCCAGTGGAGCAGAAAGACAAATGTTTGTGGTTCCAGATCCTCCCGGTGTCCTGGGCCGCTACAGCTGTCACGTTTGCTCCTTCCTGCCCACTCCCCCCCCCCCCCCCCCCCGCCCCACCCGCTGCCCAGAATGCAACAGAACATGTACTAGCATCTCCGCTGCAGGCTCTCTTTGAGACGTAGCCTCTGTCATCTGACAGAATCCAACACACTTGACTGGCAGTGCTTCCTACATGAAGAAACCGCAACGGCAACAGCGCCTTACAACGTCCCGAATCTTATGATTTGGTACGTGTCTGAAACTGTGCCAGCCTAGGTTTGCATACAAGGGAACGTCAAGCACTTTGAAGTTAGATTCAATACGTTTGAACCAAATCTGGATGTTTTAAATAAAAAAAAATAGCAGGCTTACTATCCAGCACATACTCTGTCTAATTGCCTCTCCCGCTGTGTCCTTAAGTTAATTATTCTCTTTTATTTTGTGGGAGCGGTCAGACCTTGTTTGTCTGTTGACCACGATAAGCTCCACACTTGGAATTCTTATTTTGTTATTTATTCTGACTTATCAGTTTAAGTGGTTTTGGCCAAGTGCAGTGGAAAGTTTTCCCTTCTCTGCCAGTGCAGGAGGGATCACATTAAGCCTTTGGTTGGTGACGGATGAATCTTTTTAATGTGACAACTGAAAGGAACCCCTCGTTTTCCCCCACCGGCTAGGCTCTATTTGAAACCACACACACACACACACACACACACACACACACACACACACACACACACACACACACACACACACACACACACACACACACACACACACACACACACACACACACACACACACACACACACACACACACTGCCTTCTTCTCTTTTTCTTTGTTTCCACTGTTTACATTTATTTATTTCAGTCTCTCCAGCCCCCCCTTACACTGCTTCGGTTAACGTCTCCCAGCGCTCTCACTCTTGATGAAATCTGTATGCAAAACAGCGCTTTGGGTTACAGTACAGGCTGGAAAACACTTCACAAAAGGTAGCCCCAGTGAATAACTGGAAATGGTGAAGTTGCGAGGAGGAAGGGAATGATGGTGGTGGTGGTGGGTGTGGGGGCTGCTCTCACTACAGATTTGGCTGAAGGCATTCAGCTCCCGCTTCCATTGAGTCCATCTACACAGAGATGTGTGGCCAGGGCGGTCCCTGACCTCTCTCTCCGCCCACACTGTGTGTGCGAGTTGCCGTACCAAATGAGAGGGGATGATACGGTCATCGTTTTCATCCATGCACATTGGGTATGTTTGTGCAAGTGTTTACTACTGTATGTGCTTTTTAAGTTTGTGTGTGTGTTTTATATTACCTCTGTCCCTCAGCGGCTGCTTAACTTCTCCTTTTGTCTTCCGTCTTTAATTCTTAACTTCCCGTTGCTTTTCTGATCTTTGTGTACAAGGGTGCATGTTTTTACAGCCTTGCTAAACGCTGCTCGAAGGCATGTAAACTGCACAGTGTTCCGGTAGAAACCAGAAACTGGCCTTGGTATAAGTGAACCTCCTCCACCCTCTGTTGTTGTGGTGCTGCTTGGGAAGGTAACCAGAACCCCCCCCCCCCCTTCCCTCCAGCTACCCTTCATTCGCCTACGAGCCCCCCTCCTTCCCAAAGAGCTGTCATTGTCTCTGCACATAAAGGCCGAGGGAAGAGCCTGTAACGCTAGAAGGAGCAGCGCGCTGGTCCACAGACAACGCCCTCTTCCCAGCCTCTATCCCCTGCTGACCATTACCGGCCCGCCAGGGGTTGGCCTCCGCTCCGCAACCCAATAGCCTTGATGGCTGCCATGAAAGCCGAGTTAACGTTCTTTTCTTTACTACCTACGCTTCAGGCGAGGTCTGAGAACACATGTCTGCCCTTCCCTTGCAGTGCGGCGGCCATGATATATATTAGAGTTGTTCATCAGACACCTTTGTTGATGGAGGGCCCACAGGTGGATGTAATTGTTTTCTGTTCTACGTTCGACTATCAGACCCTCGAATTTTACTTCTTCAATCGAAATTGAACAAAGGAATTTTGAAACGGAAGTGTCCTTGGAAAGCAGGCAACCGTCAATGGTTTCTACTTTTAAAGTGGATTTTAATTACGGACAGCTCGAGTCTTAATTATTGTGCTTTCTGTGTAATCTTTATTTTTTGCCGCAGACCGAAACATTTTATACACAATTACCACCACCACCCCCTCCAAGTGCTGCATACAATTGCCTTTTGATTGCCTTACCTAACCTACACCAACGTGCTGGCCTTTTGTTTCTGGCTTATACTCGGGAAGATGGAATGGTTATGCTTATGTACCTTTGCAATGCTAAAGTTCGTTCTTTATATTTACTCAGTTCAGCAGGGCATTCAACTTGGCACACAGAATTATTAACTGTCCGACAGCATCTGTTTTCCTTCACCAGATATGTTGGACAGCATGTGTTTTATACATCGGCCAAATAACATGATGTGCCGTTCATTTGAAGTAATTACCACTGAGGCCTATACATAGTGTGCTTGGACCTTTTACTCTCTTCCAAAGCCCAGCGCGACTCCGGCACTCACGTGATCCAAACCATCTGGCGAGGCAGTCCAAGAGGGAAACGCATCGTTGACGGTCTGGGCTGCACAGTCATTCTCTGACCTCATAGCTCACAATGAGGTCAGGCAGATTTCCACATACTGCGAAAGAGGAAACGCAGCTTGTTATCGAGTTTTAGTTAACATCTTGACAACAACTGATTCTAACAGAAGCCCTGCCCGGGCCCTTTCATGTCTTAACACCAAGGGTTAGCCTTGCAAATGGAGGGAACTGTCAGTCACATAATGCAGGCACATCGCTGACATCATTGAAGCGGTGACACTATAAAGCTGACAGCCGGGCATTTTTTTCTTTTTGTATTTACGGCTGCCACGTTTGTATGAGGTGGATTCAGAGGAGACCCACGCTGTGATCCATCGAGGCACTCGGCCGTCGCCGGCCGCCACGGGCACAGATTTACAGCCGCGGTACCCCCCCCTCTGCGCCGGAGGATTAGCGATTCCAACACGCCTGTGATATTAAAGTTTGCTTTACTGCTCCCATCGTGGAGCACGCAGGGCTGGAGACGTCCGATATCGAATCCGTGTAATGAAGTATTCAGCCACGCGTCTTGGGCGACCACCACCGAGGGCGACGCCTATATTGTCTGATCCGTCCCTGGTGGTCCTGGAGGAAATAAAAACGTGGCGGAGGAGATTGGGTTCATTAATAAGATCTACCCCAACCAGAAATACTTAATATAAAAATGACTTCTTTTTTTCTTTCCCACCCACGCTTACGTGAACAAGAACGTGCTTTCGCTCACATAAAACCATGTCCCGGGTGAAACCTTGAACAAAAATAATTGTTCTTCCCCTTTTTTATTTTTTTCTCAAAGTAATACTTTTAGTGTAGCACATTTTTACCCACCAATAAACGCAATGAGCCCGGGCCGGCGGAAATGCCGGGGCCCCCATCCCCGGCCAAATGATTTAGAGGCCCTGCAGATAGCTGGATGCCCTCAGCCACTGCCTGATCAGCAATCTGAGTAATGGGACCGGCAGAAGAGTCAGAGGCACGCGGACCCCCAGCCGCCCCTGCGCGCTTATTCACATGCTCTGAAGAATGCGATCAATCCCTGGTCTGAGGAACTATTCTGGTACCTGGAGGCCCTGGCAGGCGACTTCTGAAGAAAATAGGACGGCACCTGGCACAATTTAATCCTTCAAACTATTTCCTAACGTGGAAGCGCTGCCTTGGTCTGTGTTTGTGTAATGGATGCCCGACGGCCAGTTGCTGCTGACTGTAGATTTCCCCGGCCCCTGTGAAAATACACACACACACACACTAACGCATGCACACAGTCACACAGTCGATGTAAGGCAACCTTTCTCAATTTTTTAATGTTCTAAATCTGGGTTTGTTCTCTCACCAACAATTTGCCCATTATTTTGGACTAATCATGACGGATCTGGTGATCATTGCTTTTATGAGCTTCTATAATTGCGATATCTTAAGACCCCCCTCTGAGTTAAAGGGAGGGGGGAGGATGGGGTCCACACAGGAGCAGGCTAAGAAGACCTCCATGTTGTTGGATATCCAATCATTCCTTATGTGTGAGCTGTTTATAGGGTAGTACAAACCAGGGATGTTTTCAGCAAACAGAATCCGCTCCTAATGATTGAGGCTGTGTTTCTGGCGAATCCATCTCTGTTGGCAAACACGTTACGCCTTGGAGCTAGCATTAACAACCCGACCGTCCAGACACTTGTATTTTCCTCTCTGTCTCCAGTTCCTCTTTTTCTCTATATCTGTGCGTCTGTATTGCTCTTGTTTGTGTATCTGTTATGGAAACTCAGGAGGAGCTATTTCTGTTGTCTCCATTCAAGGGGCCTGAAAGCCCACTTAATAACCAGGTCGGCATCATGTCAGCATCCATCTGAAAGCGTCCCATCAAAGTAGCACAATTATCCTGCTTTGATGGAGCTAAATACCCGGCAAAAAATTTACGAACCTATAACCAGGCCAGGGAAACGACTGTAGTGTGGGACATTTATTTTGCATTCGGGGCCAGTTGTATCACACTCCTCTGAACAAATCTCAACAGCCGGTCCTTCTTTTTGTTTTTACGCTTCAAAACAAGTACTCGGTGAATAGTTTTTTTTTGCCACTGTGGTGGATGTCGCTGTGACCCTGTTGAACATGGCTTTCACTGTGAGGCAACAGAAGATTCCCACTGGCCCCCCCGAGTTTAAGAACCTGAGGTCTGGTAACATTTCCGCAGGCGGCCGGACCAAGTGGAGACAGATTTGTACACGGCCCCGATTGCGGTTTTTGGTGTTACAGCTGAACACAAACTGAGGCCAGATGTGTTTTTGGAGTCAGTCTTTCTCTATCTTGCTCTCTCTCAGTCTCTCTGGGAGATATATATATCCCCCTCCTTTCTCTCACTCACCCTCGACTTCCCCTTCTCCCTCCCCCCCCTAATCTGGTACTTATTGTGTCTGTAATAAAGCGCAGCTGCACAGATCCTTTGCTGAACCCGCTCAGTTCTGCTGATTACATGTGGGCTGAGAAGGGGCTCTCCTCTTGTAGGGCTCATGCAGTCGTACAGCTACATCTCGTGCAGTCTCTTGGATGTCGTAATCATTTTTGCAACCGGCATCGAAGCTTGCATGTGGGGAACAAAGCATCTACAACATTTCCAACCCAGTCTCTCGCCATGGCTAGTTGTTAGACTAGCCTTGTCGCTCGTTTTTGCAGTGAGCGTTATTGCTCCTCTCTTGGATGTTACACCCTGCTCGGGTTACACTACTCATTTCTTTGTGAGTGACACACAACCTAGAATCCTGTGTAATACATTATGTGTATCGTGTGCTTACTCTGAAATATGTATTGGCCTGCTAGCACGCATGTTATCAGATGGATTTCCACCACTCCCAACCTTTCCGCAAATATTGCCCATTTCAGTTATTTGTTGGAATGGAAATGCCTTTTGTGCTAATCAAATTGTTTGTGCAGTTGCAATGAGCAATGGCTTGCTGCTCACACTGCAGTTAGTTTAAGGCGAGCCCTGCTCTTCCAGTGCAGCATGTCAATTTGCTGGGTTGGATTGTGTCAAATTGCTTTTGCCTTGAAGTCAAAAGAAGCCATGCATATCAAAGGCAGACACTAATGCAAAGATGTCTGTCTTTGGCAAATTGACGCTGCATTGCGTTTCAGAGATCGAGGTATTCTTCAAAGAGAACAACAGCAGAAGGATCAACATGTGACTTCTTTGTATTAGGTAAACCAACTTTCCCCCTCGTACACCACAAACACGGTTTGAGCGGTGAAGGCTTTCAGAAGGCTCTTAGGAACGTCTTCAATGTGAGGATTGCTCTGTCTCTGGGAAAAAGACAGTCGAGGCAATTACACTACTCTATTCAATCAATGTGAAAGGAATATCTATCAAACAGCCCACAGATACAGATATGGAATTGAAAATCCTACGCAGCCTTTATTTGAACCAAGTCAGGGCAGGGGATAGAGAACAGCAGGTAAAAGCAGGCTGACAGTGACAGCCGGAACAGCCAGCTCATGGCTTGCTTTCTAGCAGGAGACGCAAGTGCAGCAGGATTAGCTCGGTCTGACACATTGTTTGTAAATGTATACAAGTACTTGTTTGTTTTCCTTCCCCGAAGTAGTGCACTGTAACAAGCTGACGTACGTCTGCAAAATTGTGGACGTGCTGAATCTGCAGGCTTCCGGAGATCAACATAGTGCTGGGTTTAATCATACTGCTGTGTATGTTTCCCAATGTTTTTCCTGAACCAATGGGCTAATTGTGTTTCGAGTACAATTTGACACTTATTGATTCAAACATAAAGTGGGAAAGACGCACACACCCTGCTTATGGGAGCTGCCCTAATCCTTCTCTTTGACCAAACCTCTTTTCATTGGAATGTTTTATCTTTTGTTTCTTTCTTTAAATAAGCTGGTTTCTTCTTTCAAAGCTTTTTTTCCCATCTCTTTGCTTTAGTTTTTTCTACTGTAGTGGGGAAATCCCTTGTTCACCAATTGATTTTCCAGGGACTGCCCAAACGAGAAACGGGCCATAGGACGAAGGGGCCAAGACATTCTCATTGTTAATGTTTTGGCATTTAGCATTCCGCGACGGGCAATGATTTGCCAAAATGTCACCATGTTTGGTTATTGTGGTAGAGCAGTGACTAAATCCAAACATGAACTCGTACTTGGTTGTCTTTGCAAGGATTGTGTATCTCCGTTGGAAGATATTGCACAGTAGGGTTTGTTTAATAATATCTGTGCATCATATAACAACCGCTAGCCTCATTTATCATAGAGTACTTACTTAACATACAGTCCTTACTTAACAATACATTTTCTCATGTGTCTGTGCGTGAGTGTGTGATTGTCTCTGTATGTGTGTGTGTGTGTGTGTTTGTGTGTGGGAGGCCTTTTGGGCATTTGATTTCCTTGCATGCATAAATGGCCTGACCAAATCAGTTGTTGCTCTCGCTGCGAGGGGAGGTGCTGTACCAACTACTGTCTTACTGTATAATGGCGATCTCCGGGGACGCCCTGCCTCGCTTTCCTTTGTCTTCCGCTTCATTTCCCAGCCAAAAAGATTTGCATGCATCCTTTCTCCCTTCCCACCACGCCTCGAGATCTCCTTCTCGTTCTCCTACGCTCTCCCGCTCCTCCCAAGGAAAAAAGGCAGTGTGCTGCAATTCTATTAGCATCGCTCCCGAGAATCCCGCAACACGAAACGCGCCAGCCCCTGCTTTATGTGTGGCGGCAGAGGGGATTATTTCCCAGTTTTCAATTTTTCAGTAGCTTTTAGAGGTAAGTGCATAATGGCATAAAAATTAAGCACATTCCCTCCGTGAACCGTTAATTGGTCTTTTTATAGCCAAGGTGTAGTTATGTGACCGCCGCCCTCCCCACCCCCATCACCCCACCACGGCTCTCTGTTTGGATAGCTTGTGGAGCTTAAAGGAAAGTGTGTGTGTGTGTGTGTGTGTGTGTGTGTGTGTGTGTGTGTGTGTGTGTGTGTGTGTGTGTGTGTGTGTGTGTGTGTGTGTGTGTGTGTGTGTGTGTGTGTGTGTGTGTGTGTGTGTGTGTGTGTGTGTGTGTGTTCAGGGGAGACATAAAAACGAAAGGTAAAAAAACAGCACTGTGTGTATTTTAGTGTATGTTAGTGTGTGTAAGTGTGTGTGCACGCGGGTGTGTGTTCAGTTGTGATTGGGAGCACTGGACCGTGGCGCTCCTTACCTGAGCTTTTCATTTGCAGCGTTTTGATTGACAACTTGGCTATGCCGGGGAGGCATGCAATGCGGTCTCCCTGGAAGGCGGAGGCAGCACTAACAATGTCTTCATTAGCTATTTATTCTCCAGTTAATTAGCGTTCGATTTTTAGGGCCGTCATTGGTCGCCATTCCAGAGCATCTTTGGAGCAAGGAAATATAGGTGGGCGATATCAAGGAGATGAACTATATAGAATCAATACAATTAAAGTTCCAAGAGCCGTCATTGTTTTTCCTAATTTAGGGAAGCTCAAGAGGTCAGGCTTCCTTGAAAACCAGCCATGAGTGCCATCCTCACCCAGAAATGTGATTGGGAGCTTTGTACCAATTGGTCAAACATGTAGTGGTGTGTTATTTTTGTCTTTGTGCTAGTGTCATGGATGTCACAGGTTGCTCGTAATGCAGCGCGATGCTATGCAAGCATTGTTTGTGTGTTCTGTTGGGATAAGGACCTCAAGGTGACACGTTGTTAACGTCTCGAGAAAAATCTGAAAGCCACACATGCGCTTGTTAGCAAACGGCTCTGAGAGGCGACAGTGCTCGGGTCTCGACGCAGGGACGACGATTGGTGTGTCACTTAAAAACGGTCCGTATGTAAATATGTGTGGGGTGCGCGATATCTGTATGATTACAGGCCACCGCGCCGTCACGCATGATGGTTGTGTTTGCGGTGGATGGAGCAGGCTCTTGTAGCATTTAATGAACAGAGTGTAGAGCAAATGCGTAGGAGGTTAGGCAATTTGTCTGAATTTAATCACGCCCTAATGTACAGCACTGTTAATTCCATCAAAATTGATAACATATAAATGGCTTCCAGGCTGGTCAAGCCCGCGGGAAATGGCTTTGTCTTCTTGCAATTTCATTCGCAAAGCGTTTTATCTGTTGCAACTTATTAAAGTTCGAAGGCACATCGTGGTTTGTTTTCATTATCTGCTCATTGTGAACTAAATAACATTGAAAATAAATCATTCATAGCCCACAAATAACCGTTCTGAATCATCATAATTAATGAACATCCAATATTTCATGGTCAAAGTCCGCAATTTGCCCCAAGGCAAACCACTAACAAACAGCAAATTAGCAGTCCATATACATTCACTGGCTTTGTTTTCATGGGTCCTTCGTATTTCTCGAGTTCATCCTGTCTTTCTTCTCCTTTCTTTAACATGTGTTGAAGGCGTCCTGGCCGAAATGATCAAGGGTGCATGGTAAATAGCTTTGAAGCTGTGGTCCTCAGATCAAAAGAGCTAACTAATGCCCCATTACAGGTTGCACTCAGGCAGTTTAGTTCCCAGCCCCCGTGATCCAACCGCTTCAGTAAAATATGCTGTGCTTGGCACCACGGAGCTGGGCTTTACACTGATCAGCTGATGAGGCTGCCTTTCATGTGTACTATCTTTTACCAAAATGTCATCCGTCGGCTAAGCACGTTTTATCAAATGCGCTGCCCGAATCAGAGAATACCCACACGTGCTGACCCGTGTAAAAACAATCCAACATTAGTTTGAATTATCTGGGTCAGGTTGGTTAAGGGTTAGGTTGTGGGGGAGGATATGGTCGATGGCTAACCATTAACATGATTCCCCCCCCCCCCCCCCCCCCAACACTCAAATATTTGTTAACATGGCAAATAGGGCCCATTTTGAGAAAACATAACTGTGGCAGGCAAAATTATCTTTGATTTTAGATCACTGTTAAATACATGGTTAATTCCTGTGCAATACAATTAATATGTCAGACGGCTTTTGTTGTGGTTCAGTGTGTGTCAAATGTTGTCCTCAGTCACGGCAGCACCTCAGCAGCAGCTCAGTCCAGTGGGGATGTATGCAGGAGGCAACGGAGCATGCCCTCAAATGTTTTTCTGTTGCACTGTTCGGTCACAGGGAAATGACATCTGCAGTACACAGCGCAGTAGAGTGTAGACAAAAAGGTAAAATGGCATTTTATTCACAGTCTGATTCCCCCCTCGGCCCCTCCGCTCCGCCCCACCAAAAAAAGGCATTCCAGTGTCTTGACCTGCTCCTGGCCCCCCAGCTCACACAGATTGCTTTTCTGTCTCCTCCACTCTTTCCTTCTTATTTCCATCTCCACGCCCGAGCCCGTCTCTCGGTGCGAAGGCCGTAACCGCTTTGGAAGAAGCGAGGTGTGCAGGTCACCAGGCAGTGCATAAGGAGATGCAGAGCAATTAAAAACCTCTGACCTTTCACGCCAGGTCTAAAGGACTGATGTAATGGACATAAAGTTCACCACCTCATTTCTAATAACGTTGATTAAGATTCAGAAGGACTTGGTCAACTCAAGCTAGCTCCTTTTATGTTGAGTGTATTTGCAGTCACACCCTGCGGACGACAAACCTCACCTGTTTCAATGCACGGGACTAGCGAGGCTTAAAGCTGAAAGGCACCATAAAGAGAGTTGGAGAGGAGTTGACATCCTGTTAATGTGGTCAGTTTAATACCCCGCTAAAGCCCCAGTATCAGGCCGCTCGTCTTGATAGCTCACAGAGCAAAATCCCGGTAGCTATGCGCTGATAACTGCTGAAGGATGTAGCTTAGTCTTATCAGCCCTTGGCTCCAGTGACACAGTAATCCACACAATGCTAGGCTGTCATTGCTCTGGAAAACACAGAATTATTTAATTTAGCCAACAAAGGCCCTCGATTCGTTCTGATGTGCTGTACGTCACCTATGGCTAGAAATAGTCTTGAGGAAATCTGCTAATGTTACGTGTGTTTATACATGTATTAAGAGAAGACCCTGTCATCATGCCAAGGCATTGGGCTCCCACAGTGAGCATGGTTTCCCCTACATTCAGCAATGACACAGTAGTGCCACTACTGGATGACTAGTGTCTCTGCAGCCATCAGCCATGCCAAAATAGATATTCTTTTTTTTTTTGCAAATGCCTTCGAATATGCAATGTTTGATTTAAAATATATGGATCACAGATACCTCTTACTGCACCCCCTCAATTGTTACATTGTCATAACAGTTGGACGAGAAATATTGTAGAAGAAACTGACAAAATAGTGCTCTGCCATAGAAGAATAAAGAACAGGCTTTAGACTAAACGTAGGAAGCATAAAGAGAAAAAGTGACTCAATGATAGAATGTAGCCTCCATATATGATTGTGTAGAACAGACAGTGGCATCAGTATTATGAAACCTAGATTACAGGATGGCTACAAACTGCAGTATGAAACAGTGTGCTAAGAATAATGCCCAGAGAAATGTACCTGTGCCCAAAATGCGCTCGCCTCGCACGGTATTTATTGTTACGTTATGTAGTTATACTTTTGTCTGAGGCCATTTATGTTGCGATGCACTCGTGCACTCCTTGAATCAGTGACCACGTGCATCAGCACCGTGCACACGCACCTCAAAATAGCGCACCTCACACACACACCTCACAACAGCCGCTGGCAGGAATCATAGGGGAAACACTTAGGCTCTTCTAGAGGTAATGCTTGAACCCGGTTATTAGTCTGCTGTTACCACGATGAGACACAGCAGGTAGATTTCAGCTCTGTGCTTTCCTTAGTTGGGAGACCGCTGGAGTGAATGGTAATGCAACTTCCTTTTGTTTCCATCCATTATTTTGTTCCTATCCATGACACACTCACAATGCCATGCTACTGTGTGCTAATAGCTATGAGTTTCTCTCTCCAACTGCATGGTTCCTGTTTACATTTACTTCTTGTAGATAAGTAATCTGCACGAGCTACATTACTTCACTTATTTGTCTTTGAATACAATAGTGTTGACGACATTGCTTCCTGCCAATGTATTGGAGATTTGGGTTGTGGTAGTTGACAAAAAGGCTGCCATATTTAAACAACTTGTATTTGGAATTGTTAAAGATACCAACTTACTCAGTCCCTTGTTCCAAATCCCTTGTCAAATGAATTATTATTTTTGAATGACCGTTATTGCTTTGGCTTATCAAGATAGCCAAACTTCCATCGCTGAGATGGAATCGTCAAACCGTGGCTCACTAGTGTATGTCTTTATATCAGTAGCTCCATGTTGTTTACATTATGACAATCAATGTCAATGAGCTACAGCACTGGTCTGTTCATTCCTCATTAATAGAAGCAACTGCTTTAGAAAGGAGACATGACCCAAGGATATGTAAACTCTACATGTTATGTACAAGGGCATGGATCACTGCAATCGTTAGTTAGCTCTTGCAGCGTTTGGCTATAATATTTTAGCATTAGCATGATTTTTCTTATGCTTTACTGTTAACTTAATAATGAGATGTCCCGGAAAACTAAGAATATGTTTGACAAGATAATTCTTCATAGTTAGAGTGTGACCAATTATTCAACACTGCTGGACATTTCAACATCGGTGCGTTTTCAGTTGAAATCTGAAGAGCCAGCTAGACTTCCAGTGGAACATAAGAGGTTCTTATAAACATAGGGGCGGAGATGGGTGTCTCAGACCGAGAGCTGCTCTATCTCATCCTCTGCGAGGGTTGGGGTGGGCTAGGGGTCTCAGCATGGGGTCACTGTATACATCCTATCCGGAACATAGCTTGTGAATAATGCATTTCGTCAGGGGAGGGTGTTTTACCGCCTGCCCAAGGGGAAAGCCACCTGGGTCATTTGCCCTGGTTAGCATTTCTCCACAGCTACTGATGAAACACCTCTTATGGAATGCTTCAGTTGTCAAAGACTTCATTTCAAAATGACAAATGGGTACTTTCTGTGAGAAATAAAGCGTTTATATTAACGTAGCTTGAAGGTATAAAAATACAGTTAATAGTAGTGGGCGGACTAAACATTAAATGCAAAACAATGAACCTATATACCAATATGTATGAAAGAGGGCGTGCTAAGATTTTTTTGTAAGCTTAATGAAAAATCGTTAATCTTTTGTATCGCATATGCAATAATCTATTGGCACATTTTTCTTCTGAAGTAGAAAGTCAGTCTTGTAAAGAATGTTTGTAAATCTCTTTCCAATATTTATTAGAGAAAATGTTCTACTAGTTTCTGTTCACATCAAAATTCAATTATTTACTCAATTTACCAATGCCTTGCAAAATAGAGTTTTCTCAGTATCCTCCGGGTTTCTCGTGATTGTCGTTATTATCACGCATGACACACGGAGGGGCACTCTCTCTGCTCCCACAGTGTGCATGCTGGCAGGCATGCGAAAAACCAGTAGAACCGCTAGCATTTTCATAACATCACAGTGTGTGTGTGTGTGTGTGTGTGTGTGTGTGTGTGTGTGTGTGTGTGTGTGTGTGTGTGTGTGTGTGTGTGTGTGTGTGTGTGTGTGTGTGTGTGTGTGTGTGTGTGTGTGGCGGGGTTGGAGTGATCACGTGCTGGAGCAGACAATAGGGGGGCACTTTGGAGAGGTTAGTTTGGGCTTTTGTGAAGCTTGCTGGTGGGGGGGCTGAGGGCAGTTGAATGGGATCATTGAATCGGAGGTAATTTTGGGCCCCGGTGTGGGGCTTTAGTTGGGGCGCCCGTTTTCGCTGACAGCCTTGTTTTTTCCCCTTCTGCCTCTCTTTTCGCCCCCCCCCCCCCCCCCCCCCAGCAGCCCCCATGCTGCATCGGCGTTTCTGTCCAAACCAAAGGCTTTTATCTTTGTGTCCATGACGACATGTCGGATGGGGCACGGCAGCAGAGACTCCTCTTACCCCGGTTCCTCTCGGGAGCCCGTGCATCTAGATACAGTTGGCTCACGCATCTTCCAGTTTTTTTTTTCCTCTCTCCGCAGCGCTCTGCCATACATTCTGCCGGGGCCTTCCTGAGCCTCCTGACCGGCTGTGATAAATGAACAGACACGCGCCGCACATCCCCATTCATTATCATTGAAAACGTCGCTTCCTGCCGGGAGTTGGTGCAACAATTACCACGGCGGCTGACGGTCGCGGAGCCTCCCAGAGGTGTCGAGGCGCTGGCCCAATCTCAGGGATTGCTAAAGAGCCGGAGCTGGGCTCCAGCCTCCGAGAGGGCTTTGGCCCACATAGGCTCCCAAGGCAAATGCTGCAAACCGCCATAGCACGTTTGCTGTGGCAAACGCACATTTGGCGATGAAGCAAGGCCAAATATACCAGCAGCATGGATCATAGAAATGCCAGGCCTATTTGTCAGGGACTTTGGAAGGGGCATTTTGGTGGAATGATGTTGTGGAATCGTCAGAGTTCAGCGATGAAGCCCATGTCAAATTAAACTGGAATGACAACAATCTCATGGTTTTATTTTATGTTTGGGCAATGGCCTTATTTGGTTTGTGTGTTTGGCTGACGGTTTTCAATAAAGCAGGGTTGAAATTTAATTTAGATGAGATTTAATTTGGGCTGTCTCAATTGTCCTTCCATCTTGGGCCAGCCAATTTTAACAAATATTGACTTAAGTAATTATTCTAATGGATGGAGATACCTTTATTGACCCTTGGGACTATACCGGTTAAAATGGGAGGCAAAACAAATAAGGTGTCTTACTTTCATTGAATCATTTATTCATTATTTGCTCCACACTTCTAATGTCACATTAAATAATGAGACGATTCGTTTTTGATGCAGGTGAATGGATGGGGTTGCTTTACCACCAACCAGGAGGTAGACTCATGTCATTCACAAAGCCAAAAGGTCAACAGCACAGGGTACTCATGTTTACACTGTAGCACACATGACTAAAACCATAATCCCCAACATCCTTGATGGAGCCGGTACGAATCCCTTCCTCACCTTGAACTTTGTGAGACGTGTTAAATCTATTGAGTGTTTGTGTGTGTGTGGTAGGTATTGAACAGTACTTGGTATTCCTCCCCTGATATGCTGACTTGGGGGTGGGGTTGCGGCTAAGGTGCTTGCCAGAATACCTCAAACTTACAGTTAGCCCTGCTTCAAGGCAACGTCTTCTGCCCGGGAGTGAAGGTCACCTGGATTCCTGAAGTCGACCAAGCCCCCCTCTCCACCAGGCAAGAAGCACAGCTCATTGATTAAGGGTGCTCGTACAGGGATAGAAGAGGCAGGGGTGGTCGACTCAAAGTGAAGTTCAGCAGCACTATTAGAGCAGTTTGTTTTGGGGGAACCTTTTTGCAGTTAAATTGCTGGCCGTTAGCCCTGCTGATGGGGAAGCATGAATCATGCCTCCCCTCCCTGGAGTCGTCCGCCGTGGAAATATCTTTTTGTAAATCAACCTAGTTTCTTCAGTTTTTTGATCTAAATGTTACTTTTAAAGCCTGTCAGAAATAAGACGGCAGCCTTGTCCCCATGTATAGTGTTTTTTTGGTCCTTCTGCTGAGGCTTGATAAATTAGGAGAAGATTGTATTTTTATTCATTGTGATGAATATATTAGGATGTTTTTAGTGTTTTATTTTCAAATGCAGTGTCATCAAGCCTTCCTTGTCTCCCTCACTCCCCCCGGCTCTCCATCTCTCTCTGCCTCTCTCTCCATTTCTCTGTACATTGAAAGGAAAGAAACATTTTCCCTGTACCAATTTTTTTTTATCCTACCAATATTCATGGCTTTTATAACAGTCCCCTGTCAGGGGCGGAACCGACGGGGCCTTTCCTGCCATGTTGCCCTAACACATTGTGTCTCATGATCCCCCATGCACACAAAAGAATAAAAGACAAAAAAAAACAACCACAGGAAAAGTGCATTTCGTCGGCGTCACGCCCGTGCATAAACACGCCAGGCAAGGGCGCTGTCCGCGAGCACGGGTATTGGCAAGCCGTACACATGTTTATCCACCGTGTGGCTCTGCTGCGAGCACACACCTGTTTGTTTATTCCCTGCACGTGCACGGGGGTTTGAAGTTTTATCATTGTCTGCCCCCTTATCAGCATCCCCAAATAAATTGGCCCCGAGGTTAATCCTTTTAAGTTCCTCCCGGCTCTGGAAGGGGCAGGTAGCGGCCCCTGCACTGCCCCCCCTCCCATCCCCACCCCAAAGGAGGGGCCCGGTTGCCGGGGCGCTGCGAAACACGTCCCCCTGTCCCCATGGTAGCGGAACAAAGGAAGATTAGGTAGCCTCCTCCAAGGCTTTTATTAAGTAATTCCACGTCTGCTTCAATAATTCAATGCAGCACCCGCAGTCGTGGCGCCGGTGTGAAGCCCTGTGTCTCGGCGTTCACATCTTTCGTGGCTCGCAGGAAACTTTGCCGTGCAAGTGTGTGCGTGTGTGTGTGTGTGTGTGTGCGCTTTGAACAGCGAGGCAAGGTGGGAAATCTGTGTGTCTTCGAGCGAAAGCTGGAGATGGTGTGGGCGGGGGAGTTGGGGAGGGGAGAGAGAGGGAGGGGGAGAGAGAGAGAGAAGGGTGGCGGTCAGGGAAATGTATTCGGGTAAAGGTACGAGATGAGGATGCTCTAAGGTATAGTCTGTTTGTGTTCTGTCCTTTCGGTGTGTGTGCTTGCTGTGTTGTGCGACATGAGCTGTCAGTGCTGTACTGTCACTCCCCTGTAACACAAACCTATGTTGTACTCGTGCCACTGTGGCGCTCGGGGACTGCTTGAACTCCCCCACTGTGTGTGTGTGTGTGTGTGAGAGAGAGATGCTTCATGTCTGTATTTGGTGCGTGTGTGCATGCTGCTACAACAAACATCAAGTACCGAGCCTCCCGTGGATGGGACGATTGGTAGCCCTCTGCGGTGGAAATCTCGGGTACGTCACCGGGGAAGGGATCTTGTAAGACGCACCTGGCCCAGTGTGGCACAGGGGATCCCTCTCGCCGTGTCTTTGAGGTTGGCTTCCAGCAAAGGGCTTCAACCGGTGATTTCTCTTCACCCCGGAAAGCAACATTTGGCCTCGTCAGGGTTTTAAATGGAATGTTTTGGGATTTAATGGGCTTCTGAAACCGCCCCCGAGAGACCCATTTTTCTCATCGTTGTTATCGCTCCTTCTCTCTTCATCCTTTTTCCTTGTGTTTCTTTTTTTTGTGTTCCTGCCTTCCTCTCCCTCTCCATCTCACCCCCCCACCACCCCCCCCCTCCCCCCCCCCCCTCCCCCCCCCCCCCTCCCCCCTGTTTTGGGACATACCTCTGAGGCTCAGCCTGAAGTGAATAATGTATGAGTGAGAAGAAGCGTGGTGGACTGTTTAAAGAGGCACCGTGGAGTGGACTCTAGCTCAGACGAGGAGGTCCGTCCGAATGACGGTCCAACTGTCTGTCCATCTCTGTTTCCATTGTTTCGGTCTGTTTCAAAAACATAATAATCAGTCACTCTCGCTTTCTATTACAAACCTTCTTGATCTCTCTCTTAAGCTGTCAGGTTTCCTTAAATGTTCTTTGACTTCCCCCAGACGTCTTTCTGTTTCATCCTCCTCAATCCCCTCTCTCTCTCTCCGGTGTCTCCGCAGTGAATTTCGAGGATTGCGGCGGTGACGATGCAGTTACCTTGGAGAGCAGCCGGCCGAACGACTTCCGGATAGAGGCGGACGGCGTGATCTACGCCGCCAGACGCCTCCGGATCGCCGAGCATCGCCCGGCGCCGCTCGTGATCACGGCCAGCCGCGCCGCCAACGACCAGCGCTGGGAGACCAAGATCCAGCTGACGCCTCGCACGCATCAGGTGTGTGGGCACGCCTTTCCTCTATCCCTTCCAAACGTCCCCCCCGCCCCCCCCTGGCGACAGAACCACCACAACAATCAAAGCTTCCTTGTTGATTGTCTCGACTTGTTTTCCTGGCGTAGGAGCGTTGCGTAATCAATTCTGCCCCGCGTGTCAAATAACTTTCGCTTATTAGCCGCACAGCACATTCGTACATGACTCGCTCTCTAAATTGTAGCAGGTGTTCCGGGAGACTGGATGGATGCTCGCTAATTAAAACTTAATGTGTCGTTTTACTAGGGGCACAAACATATACTCATCACGGTCAGTGGTTAGCAAAGCGCAGATGCAAAACAAGCCCGCCCATAAAGTTGATTTCACCAAGCCTGACTGGTGCTCACACGGTTATTGCCTTCTCACCTAAAAACAAACCCCAAACAAGGCGACCAGAAGGGCCCCCAGCCCGCTGTCGCTGACCCCGGTCCCACGCAGAGCATCTGACTTTGGGTTAGGCCGCCGCCCCAAACCTGTTTCCACTGGAGGCGTTTGTTTAGTCATCTGGTGTTTATGCATTAGCATGTCCTCATGCTTTTTTTTTTTTTAGCCATGCCCTATAAGCAAATCTTTGTGAGCATGGGATAGCAATCATGGCTGTGGGATCCCAGATTAGGGTCTCTCTCATGTCTTAATGAACATCCCCTTAATACAATAACATTGCTTGTTTTACGAAGAACTCGTGCCGTGCCTATCATCTCCAGCCAAACTGTTCTGAAATGAACAGCACCGCGGGCTACTTCAATATTTGCTACATGCTGGGCAATCTCATTAAAGGTGTTTTTTCCCCCCGTTTTATCCCGTTCCAAGCGACGCGTCCATGCCGACGGTTATGCCTGTTTACGTCATGCACAGAGTGTGCGATAATCGTCCGGGTTTAAGTGAATCTGGTAGCAGGGAGTGATGAAAGGCCTTTTCTAAAATCAACCCTTTTTCTTCCTCCTGACATCTGTTGAATATACCCGAGTCCGAGCAGCTATGTGGTTTTAATGACACCATTAGTCACCGGTATCTTCTCAGTTAGGGAAACACACTGCGTCTTAAAAAAAAGATAAACATTGGCGGGCAATAGTTTCAGCCACACTTTAATCTGAACCTCACATAAATAATGTAGGATAACGGCAGCGCTGCCCACGATAGTTTTTTAAAAAAAAAGGATCAAATCGAATCTTGTACGTGTATCCGCGGACAACCGAGCGGCCGGCTTGGCCCTGATTGGTTTGTAATGAAATCAGGATTTGACTCTCCCTCTCTATCTGGCAAAGTTGACGAGGTCATAGGCAGTTATCTTTCTCCCAGCACAATTATTGTCATGAATCATCACGCATCTCCTAATCACATCAGTGATTAGAATGTTATTTTTTTTCCGTTCCTTTATTAGTGCTGCAAACTCGTCAACCCTGGGGAAACATTTTAATCAATGGCAAGCAAACAAGGCCCTCATTAAACATGAGTGTGACACCGTCTTCCATCGCACACCCTAAAGCGGCTTCAACGTCAGCAGCATTCCTCCTGGAGTCCGTCTCTCCACATCTGAGGAAGGGCTATTCCATATGATGGGGCTGCACACCCAAAAGGAGCTCACAGTAGGCCTGTTTGGGGGTAATCACTCTGAACCCGAGGAAAAGGGAACCCCAGATGTCCTCAATCTCGCCAACGCAGGATCACACCGCTCATCACGGAGGCATTAGCACTTCGGCGGCGATTGCGGCGATGTAACCGGATGCCGTTGGATGGAGGTCGTGGCGGGCTATCGAACTTTTGAGGGGCAGCCTCCGACAGACTTCCAAGTCGCTGCGCCGGGGCGGAAACGAGATTCATCATTCCACACGCGGGGTCGCGAATAATTACTGCTCTCGCACACGCGCCTCGTTTTAATGGCGTAATAGATATTTCTGAAACGTGCCCCGGCCCCTATCTATCGCGCCGCCCGCCTCTCTGCATTTCAAATGCGCGAACGCGGTGTAATCGGATTGCAAACATGATTAGTGAAGAGCCCTCCCGACGGCTCCCCCGATCTCTGTGGCGGCGGCTGGGGTGTGTGTGTGTGTGTGTGTGTGTGTGTGTGTGTGTGTGTGTGTGTGGGGGGGGGGGGGGGGATTGGTGGCCCGGCATATGGGTAGCATCGTAAGGTGGATAAGCAGTAATTAATTTCTGTGTTTGCACTGCAAAGATTTTCGCGACTTTGTAACCAATCAAAAGATTTAGCCTAATAGTTAAAACTGAAGGAACAGAAGGATGTGTTGGGGGGCTTGCAGTGTTAGGGAGGGGGGGGGGGGGGGGGGGGACCCAGAATGGCTCAGCCGCCCGGTGTGGAATTACAGCTGTCATTTATTGACTTTGACAAGTGTCTGCGTATTGTTTCCTCGCTGTTTAGCCGTCCCTCCCCGCCTTGTCTCGTTCAAGGTTATTTTAACTTTTGCTGGCATTACTTCAGTCTTTCCCCGCTTGTGGAACGGCGGCATAGGCAATTTGAGCCATCTGGGCGCTTTTCTGTCTGGCTCGCACTAGGTAGCATCCTCTTTTGTTTCAAATCTCATTCATTACAGCCGAGGGAGAGCCCGCACGCTCCGTTATGGCCGCCGCCAGTGTGCCGGTGTGGGCGTGCTCTTTTAGGAGATGTGAGGAGGGCTGCTTTTTTTTAAATAAATAAAAAATTAGAGATTAATGCCGCTCACGGTCGAGGTCACCGCGACGCTCGAAACATTTCGAGGCGGTCTTGAAACGAAAAACATAAACATCAAACAGCCATTGCTTGAAATATCCTGGGCTGCGAGGGACAAAGAGAGATTTAAAGTGCAAGAAGAGGATCGCAAGGCTTCCAAACTTTGGTAAAAAAATATATAGGTTTTCCGGATAACCATTATGGAGTCTAACGTATTACAGAATTGACGTCCTCCGAATGGAGGCAAAGGTACACAACAGAAAGCTTCAAGGGAAGCATTACGAAGATGGCCCTGGTGCTTTTGATGTTTAAAAGTCTCATAAAACCAGGAAGGGCTGCCACATCATGGCCAGTTTGGACACACAATATGCTATCAACGTTGTGCGGCTCTGTCACATGACCAGCATTTCAATGTAGGTGAACGGCTTCAATGGCATTGCTGGAAGTCACTCGTGTGTTTTGCAAAAAACCCGGCTCACTGTCCCTGCTTTCATTTTCCTGTTCTATCGAATCCACACGCCATTTTATTTTGAGGTGTTCCCCTGCCAGACCACACGTCCTGGCTGTGTTTTCCCCATTTATTTACATGTCATCCCCTCCAGGTCCAGAAAGCGGCTGACCCTCAAGACGCGTCGCAGGGCTTGGAGGAAGCGGTGCTCCCCTCGCAGAATGCTGACACCCCATACAAACGCACAAAGAGAAGCTGGGTCTTGCCACCATTCCACATCCTGGAGAACATGCGAGGGCCTTACCCCAAGGCGATTGGCATGGTGAGACCACCACATACACACGCCACACTCGCAAACGTACGCACGCACGCATGCAGGTGTGTACGACGCCCACACAAACACCCAGAGAAGCAGGTAAATATCGTGCTGTAGTATGGCCGCACGAGTATGACCGCACACAAGTAGAGCCACACACAAACACACACTTGCGCGAACACACACAAACGCACACAAACGCACACTTACACACGCACACACACACACACACACACACACACACACACACACACACACACACACACACACACTCTCACTTAGTTCGCTCAGTCCTCCCCACTTCGTAGGCCATAGTATTTCGTTAGATCTGACAACCTTGTTCATCGGTCCAAGCCTCCGCCCGATCAACCAGGCCCATACTTTTGTCTTGCTTTTGTCCAACAAAACGCCTCCCATTTATAGCACTTCACCAAAGATCTGGAATGGGGAGGTTGAGTTCTTCTCTCCCCCCCGCCCCTATCCATCCCCCAACTCACCCCACCTGGTCATAGCACAGTCTGCACGAGCAAGCCCTCTTGAGTCAGTATAGGAAGTTAGTGGTGTGTGTGTGTGTGTGTGTGTGTGTGTGTGTGTGTGTGTGTGTGTGTGTGTGTGTGTGTGTGTGTGTGTGTGTGTGTGTGTGTGTGTGTGTGTGTGTGTGTGTGTGTGTGTGTGTGTGTGTGTGCGCGCAACGGCAATGTGTTCTCCCTGTAAACATCGGGGGTGTAGATCCACAAAGGGCCGACATGTTGAACTACATTGGAAAAATACTGAGGCTTCCTGCACTCCATCTATTCACACCGGAATCCTCTCATCAAATATATCTTGCTACAGTTCAGTTTCGTTCACTCCAAACTGCGATCGCTTTCAGATAGCCTGCTGTGAATTTATCCGTTGCCCAACACTGAAGATGTGCTCGCCCACACAGATCCGATCAGACGGCGATAGCCAGAGCTCCCTGAAGTACAGCGTGACGGGTCCCGGCGCCGACCAGGCGCCCGTCGGTGCCTTCATCGTCGACTCCATCTCCGGCATGCTATTTGTCGTCCGGCCCCTGGACAGAGAGCAAACCGCAGCCTACCACGTAAGTGTGAAAGGAAACACAGAATAGAAAGTGTGTTTTATCAAAAAAAAATATTTTCTTTGTGTCAAGGGGAATGCTCCTTCTCTTTTGCCGCTGCTTTTCCCATTCCCTGCCCATTGACATGCACCGAGGGCGGGCCCGCAGGCCCACTCGTCCCCTGAGCCCTGAAGTGATGGGGTGGAGGCGTGGGTGGGTGGATGGGTGGATGGGTGAACGGAGGTGGAAGTCTGACAGCTCTGACTTACCGGTCTGAGAATTGAAGGGATCCGATATGAGATCTTTTGAGGAGCGCTGTTGATTTTGTGAGAGAGGCGTCTGGAAATGAACTGAAATGTGTTTTTCTTGTCATTTTGTCAAGGTCTAAGTCTAAAGATCAGGCCACGCGTGAGCCTTTTTCCGAGAGATGTACAAACACACGGGGATCCATTTCGCCTGCCTTTCATTGATTTATATTTTGGTTGTAGCTTAGGGCACACGTAGAGGACCTGAACGGACGCCCAACGGAGGACCCCATTGACATCTTCATCAACGTGTTGGACATGAACGACAACAAGCCACAATTCGAACATCAGATCTGGAACGGCACTGTCTCCAAGGCATCCAGGCCTGGTAAGTACACTAGAGACCCGTGCTTGCCCTCCGACTGCACCAGCTTAAAAACTCCAGCACAATGCGGGCAGCAATGCTCCACTAGCACATAGTACCCTTTTAATTGGGTGGCCATTTTGTTTATTTGGCCTACTGTTATTTATCTAACTGATGCTATTGATAAACGGATGAGAAAGGGTATTGTTGTGTAAAGTAGTATAGGAGAACTCTTTAAATGTGGTCTTTACATGTGTACTTTACACTGCCAATGCAATTTGATATATATTTCTTTTTTTTACCAAGAACACAATGCAATGCAGTACCTAACTAGGAGAACACAAATGCAGCTGACTAAAAGACATGCGTCTATTGCCTTTTGCTTTTCTTTGATTACATCACAGGCACATTTGTTATAACCGTACTCGCGCACGACCGTGATGACCCAAAGACGGACAACACACTGCTGCGTTACAAGATCCAGTCCCAGAGTCCCCCCAGTCCGTCAGACATGTTCACCATCCACACCCTGACGGGAAACATCACGCTCACCGGAGACGTTGGCCTAGAGGTAGGTTCATCTCTTACTTTTAAAGTCTTCACTTTCACTTTGTCTCTCCCTTCTGTTCCTGCCTCTTTTTTTAAATTCAGCACATGCAGCCTGTCAAACTAATTAAATTCACATTAATGTCAGTCTTGTTAGATTGCATTGCATTGTCGATTCACACAAACCTCCCCCTGAACCGGAAAAAAATAAATCGTTGAAAGAACTTGATGCATTTACAAATATTGCGACAGTTGGTGCGGTCGTGATGAAATCAAAGGGCTTCTCTGTGCCCTGTGGGGCCTCCACTTTAGTCTCTCTATTTGCCAATGTCTCACCTGTTTCCTGTTAACCTAGCATCTGCTCTGTCACCTTTTCAACATGAAAATACCTTACCTTTACCTCCAGCTCTGAGGTGTGGGATTCCAATGATGTTTCCCCCCCTTCCTCTCTCCTCCACACTTAGACATGCAAACACACACTCTCACTCACTTGCATTTTAGAATACCGAAGGAAGGCATCATGAATGTAATTTTCTGTTACTTGGAAGATACTAGATGGATTATCATAGTGCTCAATCTGCTCATGTGGAGAGTGCAACGTAGTGGTGATGTGAGGGGTAGTATAGGTTAGTAGCATAGGGCAGGTTGTTCAACCAGTGGTACGCGTACCACCCTTGGTAGTGGAGGGTACTGCAGGCGGTAACTGGGATTCTATTCTTTAAATAGACTATTTAAAATAGAAAAAATAATGTAGATAATTAAAATAAATATATTTAAGATACTTTTCAGTATATATAGTATTCTTGCTTGCTATTATTTCGATAACGCTGTTATTTTGGTTGTAGTCCGTCATATGATCGGCATAGATTTTCTTTTTGTGGATGCAGCGTTGCTGACTTTCAGCTTTCAGCTGTTTTCAACTTTCCAGTGTTTTCTGTTAAAGGGGGCGTTGCAACTCTTTGTTCAGCCAGTTCATATGCATTTTTCTACTTTTCACCGTTTGCATATGACGAGGTCCGAAATCACTGGCATGAGTCATACTTAAAAAACATTTGTTTTTGGTTGTAGTCATATGATCTCCTCCTTCCAACCCCTTCCAGGAAGTGGCGCAGTACACGCTGATCATCGAAGTCGCGGACATGAGGGGCGACGGGCTCGCCAACACGGCCACCGCCATCATCCGGGTCGTTGGGGACACCGGGAAGCCAGCAAACATGGTAGGGACTCTTACTCCTTGGCCAGGGAGAGCTGTCCTCTACAGAGCCCAAGCTCTGCATCCGATCCCACCGTGTCAATATGTATTCAGAGCCCACTCTCGCTTGCTCGCTTCCTTGTGCCCCCACCCCCCCCCAAACACTCAAATAAAACAGAAGGCCGGATATGTCTGGATGTGTGTATAACACGCAGTAACCCCCCTTTAACTACATGATGTTGTTACACAAGCAGAGACGCAGCAGAGCGTAGCTAACCACGTTTAGGGATATGCTGGGTGGAGTTCAGTCCCGAGCGCTGCAATAACGCAGTCGCTCATGCGAGGTGGAAGAGGGTCGGCTCGTTGCCTTTCAGAACTATGCTGACCTCATCACCGCTCGCATTTCCCTGTTTTTTAAATCCACCCCCCTTTTTTTGTTTTTGAAGCCCACCCCTCCCAGGCTACTCCCACATTGGTGTTTTTTAAGACACTTTTTAGAGGTTATTCACGGCATGTCCTCTCCTCTCTCTCTCTCCAGGCCGCTGACCCTCCAGGCGAGTCCCGGGGCCTGAAGGAAATCGTGTTCCCCCGGCGGAACGCAGACAGCCCGCTCAAACGCATGAAGAGAGACTGGGTCATCCCCCCAATCAACGTGGCAGAGAACTCGCGCGGTCCATTCCCGCAGGAGCTTGTCCGGGTAAGAACACCGCCGCGTGTGTGTTCTCCCTGGAAACAGGAGGGCCCCGGATCACAAAGCGCTTTTGATCTCACACGATTAACCGGATCGACGTCTTAGGCCGGGCAACGCGCGGTTAGATAATACACAGTGTGCTCACTCACTGCGTTAATGCTGCACTCCTCCTCATCCAATCATCCTCTTTACCATCTAGTTTGCTGCGTTCGATACAGCGATCAGTTTAAAGTTTGACCTCAGCAGATTTCCCTGTCGACCGGCACTGACAATGTGCTCGCCCCCCCCCCCTCCCCCACAGATCCGATCGGACAACGACAAGAGCCGCTCCCTGAGGTACAGTGTGACGGGCCCTGGCGCCGACCAGCCCCCGACCAGTATCTTCATCATCAACCCCATCTCTGGAGAGCTGTCGGTCACCAAGCCGCTGGACAGAGAGCACATCCACAACTTCCACGTGAGTCTGAAACGATGGCCTGGAGGGAATTGTGGAGAGTTGGATCAATCCTCTTTTATCCCGCTTCTTTAAGGGGAAGGCTTTTCTCTTTGGTCTCGCTTTTTTACATTCCTGCCCATTGGCATGTGCTCAAGGCTGCCTCGTGGCCCAGAGACCCTAGCTGTGTTCGAAATAGTTCCCTATCACGGATATAGTGCACTATATAGGGTGCTCGCCATTTTGTAGTGGTGTTAGAATTCTCAGTGGTTAGCTTCATGCACTATATATCATGCACCCAAAATTTGAGTGTACACACGATGTTCCCTACATGTTACTCCCATATACCACAATGCAATGCGGTCGTGTTTTTCAGGAAGAGAAGAAGAAGCTGAATAACCGTGAAAACGAATACATTTAATGATAGAGTCTCCGGCTTTTGTTTAGAAATGTCAACAAATTATTTGGGATTTAACATAGAAAATGTAACATTCAAAATTAATTAAAAAAAACCTTTATCAAGGAAATGTAACATTCAACACCAATACAACCTCCAGTGCCATGGCAACCGAACATCATCGTTTCTGAAAGCCTCCGTTTACCCTGTACACACTACAGCAAACCCAGCGTTTTCACATTTATCCACCTCAGCGATCGTTTTCGAAAAGCATCGTTCTCATCGTCGGAATTCTCTGTTTTAGTGTGGACGGAAGGGCTAAACGGATTAATATTTATGCGCTTGTAGATTTACCCGGGGTAGTGTGGACGGGCCTCAGTTGGAAGCATATCAGGGCCTTGAATGGGCACTTCAACCATTTAACCATTAACCATTTCTTATTTTTACAGTAACGAAATTAGTTACTCTCCGTGGTAACTAGTTGCTTTTATTATAGGGTAATTCAGTTACTAACTCAGTTACTTTTTGGAACAAGTAGTGAGTAACTATAACTAATTACTTTTTTAAAGTAACGTTCTCAACACTGATGGGGAATAGCGAGTGAGTGATAGGGCAACGACTTCGAACACAGCTCCTGAGTGCTGGAGCTAATGGGTGGGTGGCTGGGAGGGGTCGCAGTCTGACAGCCCTAACCAAGATGTCTGAGAATTTAACGGGTTCATTACGAGACATTTTAGGAGCGATGTTTTTTTTCAGTATAAAAAGGAGCTTGTGTTTTCTCGTTCTTGTTTCTTCCCCCATGCTTCGTTTTAGAGCTTAATGTTAGAGAAATGAGCAGGAACATGTCAAGGTCCCAGTTCCTCTGCCTTTTATTTGTTTCTATATATATATATATGTAAATAGGATATATGTAAATACCCCGTTCCTCATTGATGTGTTGGGACTATGTGCGTTTTGATGTGTTCAGCTGAGGGCCCATGCGGTGGACCTGAACGGGAACCAGGTGGAGAACCCCATCGACATCATCATCAACGTCATCGACATGAACGACAACCGGCCCGAGTTTGAGCACCAGCTGTGGAACGGCTCCGTATCCGAGGGGTCCAAGCCCGGTAAGATCCCAGACGAGACCAGACACCAGACCTGCACCCAGAAGCAACCTATAGCGCTCTATGCACCACTGGGCTATGTCGCACAGATCCGAAGGCACTCTTATTGCGCTCTTTGTCTACCTGCCCCGTCTGTCAAGAAATTGTTTCCCACGAGAAAGGGATGTGAAGGATTGTGCACATTTTGTATTTACATTGCTTAGCTCAACAATGAATGTCTTCATGTGACAATGTGTTGTGTGCACAACTAACCCATCGTCCAAACACACAGGCACGTTTGTCATGACCGTCACCTCGGTGGACAAGGACGACAACAAGACGGCCAACGGAATGCTGCGCTACAAGATCCTCTCCCAGAATCCTGAGAGCCCGTCCTCCAACATGTTCACCATCAACAACAAGACAGGGGGCATCATCACAGTGGCAGCCGGTCTTGACCGAGAGGTAGGCTTCATTTTTCTCATCGATGTCCGTCAATCGATCATCTCATGTCTGCCATTCCTCCTCCCTTGTTTCATATGTTTCATCTTTTTAAAACGTTAATAAAAACAGTCTGTCTGACATTTTGAGCTCACATTAATATCAGTTGTGTCAGCACGGCTGCTATGTTGACGATTACATAACAGCCGTTTACCAGACCTCGAGTGAACACGGCCAAGCCTTAAGCAATCGATTTGAGTTTGTTGAACATATTTGGCTGAAGGCTGTAAGGGAGAGTCAGTATGATAGTCGTTTGTTGCTGAGGATTATTCCCAACTGCCCGCTCCCCTTGCACTGGTCAGAGTTAAAGCCGTTCTCACACCGGACGAGCCACGGAGCCAAAGAGCACCACACAAGGTTCGACTCTAGGTCTCTTGCTGCGCAGAGGTTTTTAACCAAGCTGCAGTTCATATCGCAGTGTGGTTTCTCACCACAGGGTTGACTTCTCCCATTCAAAAGAACGTTTTTTTAATTCCTAGCAGTCCACACGTTGCACCGTGTCTTGTGTCCGACCCGCCTCCGCGTGTTGGACGTGCTCCCACGAGCATTAGTAATGTACTTCGGGAACGGTTGCCGATTTATCCATGAAATATTTTGACATCCCATTTGTCCGCGCTGAGTCTGCACGACTTCTGAACAACCGCTCGCCCTCTCTCCGCTCGCCGTTCTCTACCTTCTACGTTCTCCTGTGACCAGCGATCACTCACACCATAACCCACGTTATCGATGGTATTCATCGTGAATGGCTGTGTTTTAAAGTCGAGTATAGCAAAGCACCGCTAAGTACCACTGTTTAGAGTAATTGCATGGCTGTGACTTTGGAATTAGGAAAAAAATGAGGCGCCTTTTTATTTCTGTGTGGTAACTTATCGTTTGACGGGAAAGCCAACACCCCCTATTACCTAGTCCCTGATTTATCACCCGAGTAGCTTTTAACATCATCTGTCCAGGTCCGAGCTGTGAGATACAAATGATAATGCACTTAGTAACACGCACACTCCCTCGTATCGTGGCATAGATGGGAATGTATTGTGAATGTGATTTCCTGTGGCCTCAATCGAATCAGCACGATGACTCACTATTATGTTATTATTGCAACACAGTTTTACCGGTCATATTTCTACAGTACGGGGGAAAGTTGTGTTTCCCCACTCCCTGATGTCCATTTTCCATTGAACCCTTTCCAGAAAGTGCCGCAGTACACGCTGATCATCCAAGCCACAGACATGGAGGGCAATCCCATGTACGGCCTCTCCAACACGGCCACCGCCCTCATCAGGGTCACGGACATCAATGACAACCCTCCGGAGTTCACCGCCGAGACGGTAGGGACGGACCTCCTCGTCCGGGAAGCGCTCCCCTCCGAAGCTCCGCCCCGCACTCCTAACGAGTCAATATGTGCTCAGCGCCGCCTACTCACTCCGTCGCTCTCTTCTGCTTGCCCTGCATTTCCCAAAGACTTGTACACGCATAGCAGGAACGGGCCACAGGCAAAGTGTTGCAACCCTGCTTAACTAGAACACACACACGCACACGCACACGCGCGCACGCAAACATCTACACCCCTAATGGTGACACCATGCAAGTACTGGCAATGTGTTTCGGTTACCGCTAGTTGCAAGGGAAAAGAGCAGAGGTTCTGCCTATAATTATCATGTCATTTTAAAACAGGAATGGAAAATTTAAAAAGAATATTGTGATTCTGGATGTTGCAGCATGTTAATACAACCCCATCTTATTAATTCAACCCCCGAATTGTGTTTAAATTAGGTTAAATAACCAAAAATAAACTAACGTGCAGTCTTCCATAACGCGTTCAGATAACCGCTGGCAGGCCAAACTCTTAACCAAATTCGGTAAAAATGTGTCTTCTATATTTATACATGACATGTTGCTTGCATTTCTGCTTATGCCTAAAACCAATTAAAGCTCGGGTAGGCAACTTTAGAGAAACCAGCCAGAGTAAGCTAGATTTTGAAGCATCCAACTGAAATAAATCCCACCCCTCCCTCCAGGCCTCCCCCCCCCCCCCCCCCCCCCCCCAACACACACACACCCCACCCCCTAAAACACATGACAAGCGTGCTAGCTTTAGTAATAGCTCTGCTTAGCCTTGTGGAAGCCTCCGGTCATGCTCATAGAGTGCACAGGCATAGTGTGCGCAGGTAGGCTGTGAGGGAGGTAGACGGACAGTAAGGCCATCAAATCAATTCATTCAGGCTGAATGAAATGATTTGATATGCTCATAACATCTCTGTGACAGCCGCAGACACTGAATATATATTTTCTTGTGAGTATTTTATTTATTGATTAGTGTCGGAAGGTAAGGACATTTATGACAAAGAAAAAAATTATTGCCTACCCTATGTTTTAACACAAAGTAATTACAGCAACATTTTTTTTAAATCCAAGTGATGATGGCTAATAACACCATGGCAATGGTTTGCATTTACTTGAAGCACGTATTCTTTTTCCCTCCATAGATGGGGGAAAGGTCCAGTGTGAATTCTTTGAGCGAAACTTCCGACCTACTTTCTACTCGCTGATGACAAGCCCAAGTCCAGAGTCCAATCTTTGATAACAAGTCGCAAAGGCTCCAAAATAGTTCAGCTTCAACCCCAAATGGCTATTTTTGCAATAGTATTGGGTTATGAACAAGGATATAAACGTAACTCTGGAGCATAATTCTCCATTTCAAAATGCAAGGGAGAAACCCAATGTTTTAAATCCAATGCTTAACCAATGACTATCACAGAATCACTTCTTTCAGTTCTACTTCGAAATAATCAAGAGTTTAATATACATATTTTTTATCAGTAAAGCAAGCCTTCTGTAAAATTGTGTTTATTTCTTTAATTTGCTTATTTTGTGTAGAACTGACAATACATTGACTTGAATAAAAGTGAAATAGCAGAACCAGAGATATGTAATGCTTTAATCCAATAGCACTACAGATAACCGGCAGGCCAACTTCTACTCTGAGATAAGTTTGAGTTTGTTTACATGGTGCAGTCGTTATACACAAACCCATGGTCCAACATTGGGCAATTCAGTTTTAATACTTGTTTCTAGGGATCATCCCTTGATCTCAGTAAAATAAAATTGAATACCATTAAGAATATCAACGCCCCCAATAGCTTTATACAGGCTATAATATATACCCATACATAGGGCGAGTTATATAACGATCAATATGCGCTCCAAAATGCTACAGTGCCCACGAACATATTCTTTAGTAAACTTTATATTTTCAGACGCCACTATCGAAATCCTATCGATATTTAATTGTTACATTTTCGAATGCCAATATTTTAAAGACTCATGTTCTCAGTATTCAAAGACTCAAGTGCTTATGGCTTAGTCTCTCTCTCTCTCTCTCTCTCTCTCTCTCTCTCTCTCTCTCTCTCTCTCTCTCTCTCTCTCTCTCTCTCTCTCTCTCTCTCTCTCTCTCTCTCTCTCTCTCTCTCTCTCTCTCTCTCTCTCTCTCTCTCTCTCTCTCTCTTCTCCCCCCCCCCCCCCCCCTCCAAGCCCTGTAAAATCCTGATGCTTGTGAATACAGACATGCATCCCTTTGTCCCTGCTGCAGTGCCTCCCTAACTGTGGCGCTCTCTCTCTCTCTCTCTCTCTCTCCCCCGTCTCATGGCTTATTCATGCAGTTCTTCGGCGAGGTGCCCGAGAACCGCGTGAACGTCATCGTGGCCAACCTGACGGTGACTGACAAGGACCAGCCCAACACGCCCGCCTGGAACGCCGTTTACAAAATCACCGGGGGCGACAGCACCGGCAGGTTCTCCGTGCCCACCGATCCCACCACTAACGAGGGCCTGGTTACCGTCGTCAAGGTAAGGGGCCCCCCCCCCGACCTCTCCTCCTTTCCCGGGAAGCCCCCGTGCGCCTCTCGTCTCGTTATCTCGGAGACGGTTCGGTGCAACCTGAGCATAAGACAATGCGTGCAAGGATAAACAGTCAAAGGCGTTGTCATGTGCCTGCTGTGCAGGGCTGAACAGCGTGCATCAAGCTCGCTGCCGTCGCTCGATAACCCTGGGTGTTATTTATTTTTTTAATTTCTCCATCGCATTGATTGCCGCATTGTGAATATGATTACGATCTCTGCCCGGGATTGATTTACATGGTGACGCCGTTTATTTATCTCCCTCGCGTGTGTGTGTCTCTCTCGGCTGCAGCCCATCGACTATGAGACCAGCAGGACGTACGTGCTGACTGTGGTGGCCACCAACGAGATCGCGCTGGCCCGCGGCATCCACTCGCCACGCCAGTCCACCGCCACGGTGTCCATCCGGGTGACGGACGTCAACGAGAGCCCCTACTTCGAACCCAACCCCAAGGTGTACCGGGTGGAAGAGGGCCAGTCGCCCGAGACCCCGCTGACCACCTTCACGGCCATCGACCCCGACCGCTTCATGCAGCAGAGAATCAGGTACCCGCTGCAGCATATCAGGAGCCCCGGGGGGGATAACGAGCACAGAGGGAAGTATTTTGTTGGTGCCGTGTTATCTGGGGAAAGCCGAGGAGGCAGAACAACAGAGCACCATCCTCAAAGGGAATTAAAAGAAGGAGCTCAAAGTTTTGTTATGTTGCGCTTTTCGTGCGCTCATTATAGAGAAAAATATTAATTGCAGATAGTCCCTGACTGAAGATTAGGCTCCAAAGTCTATAATCGACTAGTAACAAGCATGAGAAAGCCACAATCACGAAAACCTTATCTCCCAATCAGGTACTCCAAACTCCATGACCCCGCCCACTGGCTCCGGATCGACACCAACACAGGCCGCATCACCACGATGGCAGTCCTGGACCGCGAGTCGTCCTTCGTGAAGAACAGCATGTACAACGCCACGTTCCTCGCCACCGACGACGGTACGGAAACAAGTTCTCGAGGCTTTTCTAGCCGGGTTTAAAAATAGCACTTCGTGTTTTTTAGGTGCTAACACTTACTTCCCTGTTCTGTATTTCCCTGTTCCTACATCTTCGACCCATCAGTTTACCCTTTCAGAAAAAGTTTTAGTCAGTCGTAGAAGAAGTTTCCTCGGTAGAGCGGCGAAGGTCTCTCTCCCGCCCAGACACTTTCATTGATTGGGCGCGGCCGTTGTTGTCAGCGACGGCGGACGTGGTGTTATTTTCTGTGTGACCGGTGCAATAGGCAGGTGGCACGGAAGGCAGTGTTTCTTAAAAATGCACTCGCCGCTCCAGCCTCGGCGCCGCCAGCCATGCCTGAAGGGCAGGCCCGTAGCAGGCACCCGGGATGTCTGGTGCGCAGGTACAACCGCTCAGCTGGAGGTTAATGCGCCGGCTATCCTCTGTACCGGCCGCCGCCGTGATGCTGACGCATTCCCCACCTCCACCTCCCCGCCCGCCTCTCTCGGTCGGCAGCGTTTTAACCGCTGTTCAGGTTTACCCTGTTCTCCGGAGCAAAGCTCAGGCCAATAGGCTTAAAAACTCTCCCAATAAAGAGGTTTCTCTGCTTTAATGGCTCGGGATTAGACGACTACCTCCTTTGAACGTGGCCTGAATGGCTGAGAAAGGAGCAAGGGAAACGGAGCAGGCCAGGGTGGGGGCCCCCCCTGCTTTAGTGAACGCCGAGGAGACGGGCGCAGTGACTGTGGGCTCCGTGTGTCTCTCTGCTTTAGTATTCACGTCTCGTGTCCTTCGTCAGGAAGACGATACACACACACACACACACACACACACACACACACACACACACACACACACACGCTTGCAGAGAGAAGAGAGCGTAGCCCCCCTCCCCTCCTTCCTTCATCCCCACTAGCTAAATGTTCTCATATCTGTCTCTTTCTGTTCCTCCCTCCTCCTTGTGAAGCTTGTTTCCCCCCCCCCTCCTCCCTCCCACGTCTTAGATCAGTATGCAGTTTGGAAGGGTCCACTCCCACAGGGTCGGCTGGCTGCCTAGAGTGACCTATTTTAGCATGCGAGCGATAGCGTAAAGTTTACGATGTAGCTTTACACAGAGTACCCGGTAATGGTTTGAGCTGCGGGGGGGGGGGGCGGTGTTGGGAGTACCAACAATGGAGTGGCATGAAATCCCTTCCTGAGGTGCTTTACAGCCACTGTAAAACGAAGACTACATGCTGATGTGTTCTCTGTGTGTGTCTCCCGCTGTCGTCCTCCTCCCTCATCCCTGCTCCAGGCTCGCCGCCAGCCAGCGGCACGGGCACCCTCCAGATCTTCCTGCAGGACATCAACGACAACGCGCCGCGCGTGTTCCCCCAGGAGACGGAGGTGTGCGAGAAGCCGGAGCCCAACGCCATCAACATCACGGCGCTGGACGGCGACCTGACCCCCAACGCGGGGCCGTTCGTCTTCGAGCTGGCCCACAGACCCGCCGACGTCCGGAGGAACTGGACCATCACCAGGATCAGCGGTACGCCCCCCCGGGACCCACGGCTTCATTCGGAGTGGAACGCCTAGCTTAGCTTAGTTTAGCTTGGAGTGGTGCAACCATAGCCCTTAGCTTAGGTTAGAGTGATGCGCCCGGAATACCTAGATTAGCTGAGCCTAGCCTAGAGGGGTATGCCCAGATCCCTAAGCTTAGCTTACTGTAGCTCGGAGTAGTACAACCACAACCCTTAGCTTAGGTTGGAGTTATGCGCCCAGAATACCTATCTTTGCTTAGTTTAGCCTAGAGGGGTATGCCCACATCCCTTAGCTTAGCTTAGTTTAGCTTGGAGTAGTACAACCAAACCCTTAGCTTAGGTTAGAGCGATACACCCAGAACTCCCTTGCTTAGCTTAGCTTAGCCCAGAGGGGTATGCCCTCATCCGTTAGCTTAGCTTAGCTTAGTTTTTAAACTAAACTTAACTAAACTAGGCTACGATTGCCTGTAAAAAAGGAGCGACACCAAACCCCCTTTCGTTATAAAGGGAGAAAATGGCGTTTAATTTCACCGGTCGTGGTTTGCAGCAGAATATAGATCACAGATTTAGTGGGTGGGAGGCTCGTGTGCTGCATTTAGCCAAGGACGTCACCTTCATTAGCTGTCAAGCGGCGCCTGATGCAAATAGTGCATGCATTTTATGCTTCATTGGGTAGGGGCTTTTTGAGGACCGCAGAGTGTTCCTGTTCAGTGTCCTTACTGGACCTCTGTAGTGCCCCCGGGGGGGCCGTGGAGGAATGGAAACCCCCCCCCTGTGACGCGGTTAGAGTCCCTGTCGAGACCATTGACGTGTCACACTTAAAACACTATGGACCTTTTTTCTCCCCTGCTATGTAAATCACGGACAGTCAGCATGAAACATGGACCCAAAGCCACTCTTTATCTAATTCCCAGAGGCACCAAACAGTGTACTGTTATTAACATCCACAAGGCAGACAGGTCAACAATTACATTTCCTCGATTTAACTCCTGGTCTTGATCCATCTTCTGGCGTGCAGGATGTTTGTGATGTGCACGAGTGGTACACTGTGCTGGGATCAAGCACAGCTACGAACCACGGCAAGCAAACACAAAGTGCTCCCTAAATTACCTCTCATATGTTGTAATTATTAGTGGTCTGCTAAAGCATAATAACAGATGTTGCCTCCGCCACACAGTCTTTCATTAATTATGCTAATTGGAACACATTCACATTGTTCACTTATTGTTCTTTTTATCGTTACAGTGCGGAAGCCATTGAATTGGGCAATAAAAAAAATCGGTTCTAAACACGTTAGGAGACATATGGATTATAACCACTAGGAATTTAGACTAAGCGGCAATATCAAAACGTATTGAGTTGGTACGTAAGCCCCAAATCTAAATCCCTACCATATTTTTGGATTAGATAGGCTGACACAAATTCCAGGTAGGAATTCCTGCTGGTTTTTCTTTCCATGTGTGTAATAGGGTCATGATCACACTGTGTAAAAAACACAGTCTATGAAAATCCCCATGTGTTCAGTTTGTATTTAATCCCGCCTGTTCCGGATACAAAATAAAACACTGTTGCTTATCTACATATTGAACCGTGATGGGTCAACGCTGCTCGTGAATTCACAAATTGTTCGGATTCCAGTTTTTAAATCTATCTTCTCGGCTTCCTTCAGTGGTCTTTCTCAAACCGGAGCTAATTCTGACGGAAACATTCAATAAACATGCATTTTTAAAACAACACGTCTCCCCCACTCCAACCAATCAGGCGACTACGCCCAGATGAGCCTGAAGATTGGCTTCCTGGAGCGCGGCCTCTACGAGATCCCCATCATCGTCACAGACTCGGGCAACCTGCCCATGTCCAACACGTCCTACCTGCGGGTCAAGGTGTGCCAGTGTGACATGAACGGGGCCTGCACCGACCACAAGCCCATCATCGGTGCGGGCATGGGCACGGGCGCCATCATCGCCATCCTCCTCTGCATCATCATCCTCCTCAGTGAGTGTCTCCGATACGCACACATGGGAAGCACACACACGGGCCTCGCACGCACACACAAAACACCGCATTACAAGCTCATTCAACTTAATACATACATGTATACCAAATGGATACACACGTCACATCGCACATAATGCAAACTTGATACACACAGAAGGGACAAAGACATGCGCACATACGCGCGCCACATTACAATAACTATTAGACCCACTTCCCGGCGCCCAGTAAAGCAATATGGGAATTACAGAGCATCACTGAGCAGAAACCCAGCTACGGCTAGATTACCAGCGGATTACCCGGACATATAGCCCCAATCTGGCCCACGGCCATGCTTGTAAAAACACTGGATTGGATTACGTTTGTGCGGGAATATATAGGTTGTTTAGCCTTATGTGATGTGAGACTAATGGCCTCCCTCCCTCTCCCTCTCCCTCTCCCGTGTCTCTCGCCCGCCCGTAGTCCTGGTGCTGCTGTTCGTGGTGTGGATGAAGCGTCGCGACAAGGAGAGGCAGGCCAAGCAGCTGCTGATCGACCCCGAGGACGACGTCAGGGACAACATCCTGAAGTACGACGAGGAGGGCGGCGGAGAGGAGGACCAGGTACAGCGGCGCACTCACACCTCACGCTCACACCCTGCAGGCATCGTGGGTGATGCACTCGATACACAGGTTACAACATGCAAACACACGCGGCCGAAGAGACACGCACCAGATACACGGGTTACAACACAAAAACACGCACGCACACCGTGGAGGTAACACTTCATGCACAGGTTTACGACATAAAAACACACACGCATGCTTAGTAGAGATACACACTTGATACACAGGTTACAAAGTTTTTACAACGTAAAAACACACGCACATCGCACACTTGCAAACTTGATGCCCAAACACACACACACGCACACACACACACACACACACACACACACACACACACACAGGTCACAAAGACAGACACACTCAGAAGCTCACTTAACCGCGTTGCACGTCATTCAATTCTCATACTCACTCACACGCAAATTCAATTGTCCCCGCGACCTCTTGTTAGTGGAGCGGTATCATTTGGCAAACTACACTCTAATGTCACAAGATGGGCTGTTTTCCTGCTGCTGCCTGAAATGGTCCAGTGGTTCAGGTAAAGGCAGGGGGAGAGAGAGAGGAGTCAACCCCCCCCCCAATCCCCCCACACCTCCCCCATCTGCTCCGGGGTCCCCATCCTCTAAATTAGCCTCGGAGGCTGGTAATTGGAAATGTGCTGCCGTTTAGAGACAGGCAGCTGCTGTGGCGTCATAACAGAGGCCCATCTAAGGTAACAATATGACGGGGAGGCCGTTACACAGCTGCCCGCCATCGGAGAGGGGGGCTCACTCGCACTCACGACCACCGGCTCACCGGCCGGGGCAGAGAGCTCATAAAACTATCCAAAACTCACAATTGGTGGGTATTATTTTTTTTCTGTTTCGTTTCGTTCTTTTTTGCCGAAGTGCTGAAGGGGGGGAGAGGGCGAGCTGTCACAGCGAGGGCAGCTCCCTTGATGGACTGGACCTCGGAGGCGTCGCGGGGAAAATACGACCCGCTCGGATTTATCGAAAGAGAACAAGCTTCCATTCTGAATGGCGCCGGAGCGGTCGGCCGGGAGAAAGTGGACTTGTCTGAGGAATTGAGGAGTCGTTGTTGGGAGTAGGGCACGGGGGGGGGGGGAGAGAACAGGAAGGACTGGACCTGACTTTCCTGTCGACGTGTTCTTTATTATGGCCGCCTCTGTTCTCCCTATCTCCTGCTGGCGAGGAAATTGAAGCGTCAGGCCATTGGTCCACCCAGAGTCTATTATTTCAGCGTCTGCAGCCATTGTCCGGACTAGTATTGCTCTGCTCAGCGCTAATGACAACATTGTACATACAAATACAAATATTATATTTATGTTTAATGGCTATTGTTGTCGGTAGTTCAACTTGAAGCAGTAAGTACAGGGCCGGCTCTAATTCAATCAGGCCAACAGTGCTGTACTGTAATTCCAGTCAGGGACCCCCGGCCCCCACCTCCTGGTGTAACAGCTTCCTGAGCTGGAGCCTGGCTGGATGGGGTGGAGGAACACGTGTACGTGCTGAGGCAGAGTCAGCTGCTCTGTGTTTAACAGTGGGCCGGGGCGGGCCCAGGGTTGGGGCTGAATATCTCAGAGGCGGGACTCTTCTTCTCTTTTGTTTTTATGTTAGCACTAGTTTTCATTGGTGAGTTTTTATTTGTATTTCTACGATCCTCTGCGTGCCGGACGACTCGTTCCAGGCAAAACTAATTTCTTCCTTTTCTTAATTATTTTTGGTGGGGTCAGCCCCGAGGCGAGGGGGTGGGCGGGGGGGGGCGATTGGATGTGTGGCGGTTATTGTTCCAAATCCCCGGCTGGCGGCTCAACGGGCCTCTATCTCCCTGCCAATCTGATCGAATTACACGGCCATAATCAATGTGTTTGTTTCGGCCTGACGGAGGGGTTTCATTAGCGTGGAGGGCCCGGGTGCTGGTGGTCGTGGCAACGCGCGTCTGATTGTGTTTGCGGTCCCAGAGTGGTTGGTGGTGTTGTTGTTGTTGTAGTCGTAGCAACGCAGGGCTTTTACATGGGATGCACGATATTAATGTGTTTCTGTAAATGTAGACGTTTTGTTGATCTGTGCGTCTGCAAACGTATCAAGTGTTCATATCAGTAAATGATAGCCGCACAGAGAGAGACGTTTATGATACGGTGGGGGGGTGGGGGATATTAGAGATGGATGGATTACCGAAAATCTTCTAAAGAGGACAATCCATCATGCACGCTTATTAGGCACACACCCTAATTCTCAGATGGCATTTTGTCTATCGCATCAGGGCTGTCACCATGATGGCATAGAGTCCATCTAGCTTAGCATGAGACCCACCTCTCTCGCTCTACATCTCTCGCTCTCTCTCGCTCTCGCTCCCGTTCTCCCGTTCTCCCGCTCCGTCTTGCCATCCCTCTCTACCAGCTCCTCTCAATCTGTCTCTCCCCCGCCTCTTTCTCTCTTTCCCTCCATCTCTCTCTCTCTCCCTCTTTTCCTCTATACATCCCCCTCCTCCCTCAGTCCCTCCCTCCCTCCCTCCTTCCCTCCCCCACCGCGCGCCCCTCTGCACATGACTTTGCACAAACTGCGAGCCATTCAGGTTGCCTTGGTAATGTTAATAGGATTAGCGATGGCTTACGCATATCCACCGTACCATGTCTGGGCACTGATTAGAGCAAAACTGTTTCCTGCGCGCCCTTGCCTTAGCTTAGCGCGCCGCGCAAGAGGGAGAGAGCTCTGCCAGTTTTGATGTAGTCATTTCGGGTCCTTCACATGTTGGTATATCTGAACGTACCAAGCCCCCTTTCCAAAACGCAGGCTTTTAAGTTTCCCAGCCGCCCGCGTCCAGCCTCCTTTTGTCGGAATTAAAGCGCTGTAAAGTTTGAAACAGCGCGCACCACCTTTTGACCTTGTGCAGTATAAACCCCCTCCCTCCGTTACATCACCGGGGACGGTCGCTGCGTCCCGCCCCGGCCATAAACCGTCTGAGCGTATGAGTGTGCATCGGGGTCCAATCCGGCGCGTTGGAGGGACGTGTGGCTCCCCGGTGCTAACTCTTCCTCTGCCTCCTCCTCCTCCTCCTCCTCCTCCTCCTCCTCCTCCTCCTCCTCCTCCTCCCCAGGACTACGACCTGAGCCAGCTGCAGCAGCCCGACACAATAGAACCCGACGCCATCAAGCCCGTGGGGGTCCGGAGGATGGACGAGAGGCCCCTCCACCCCGAGCCCCAGTACCCCATGAGGTCGGCCGCGCCCCACCCTGGAGACATCGGAGACTTCATCAATGAGGTAAGAGCCACCCCACCCCCCTGCACACACACACACACACACACACACACACACACACACACACACACACACACACACACACACACACACACACACACACACACACACACACACACACACACACACACAAACACACACACCAGCTAAGGGCTCCCAGACCGCAGGATTTAAAGAGCGGTAAAATCAAACTCCAGTGACACAACACAAGCAGTCCTATGATGTCACCCGGCAAGTGGCATCGCGCGACACGGTGGCCAATCGGGGGGCCTTAAAAGTGGTTTGGTTTTAGTCATGGGCTACTCTTTGAATGAGAGTAGTTCTTATGGGGAATGTATAAAGTAATGTCCTTTAATGCTGCATGGCATAAAGTTTCCTCCACTTCAAACTATTATTACGGCCCCGTTGTCAAAGTTTTCTTATCAGGACTGCAGGCCCCGACATGCTAAAAAAACTATTTTTGTTCAAAGAGTGATCCAGACAGAATGGATTCCATTATTCCTCGCAGTCCATTTGAAAGAATCTGTCCATACGCGGTCTATACGCGCCTGCATATAAATGGGCTGATGGAGAGCAACACGTTGGCTCTCCATAATAATGTACTGCTCAACACAACTTTATACGCCCCGAGCCTGCATCGACTCGACCGTGGAGGAGGAGGAGGAATGTAAAATGAAAACGCTTTTTTTTTTTTTTTAAGATACTTTCACAGGATTTCAAATTGTGTAATGGTGTAAAAAAAAAAAAAAAAAAAGATTATGTACTTTGTTGTTTGCTCTCTCCGAGTGCCGGATCATTCCTATGTTTTAATCTCCCCCTCCCCCCCAACACAGCACTGAAAGCCCCTAATAGACTCATTGTTCCAGACGAGATTCACAGAGATTATGTGCCGTTTTGCATTCTCTCTTCTGCAACGGATGAGCGTCGCTGTCCCCAGCCAACCGCCTCAGTGCGTGTGTAATATTTCATATCTCAGAGCCGCCAGGGGGAGATTGTTGCACTTCTTAATATGCTGACCTAGAAATTTACATACAAGGCCGCCAGTGGCAGCCTGGCGTCTGAGTCCCGGCCCTCGTGAATGTCTCCTCCGACCCGCGGTGGAGAACCACGTGGGAACGTCGAGGCGGGAGGAACGGGGAACGCCGTCCAAAGCGATATCGAAAATGAATTCAACGCGTGCTTTATCGGCCGTTTACCGGACGTTTAGCGCTGTTGAGATTCTGGTGCCTCGGCGTCGGTGAGAGCGAACAGCCTCTTAGTCTGCAGCAGAGAACATTTTCAAACGCCAAGGACGAAGCGCATTTTCTGTAGCGTTGGGGGGGGGAAAAGAACACTCTAGAAGTGGAGCGGAGGAATAAAAACACGATAAGAGCACGGGCGGTGTGTTCTTTTTATATTGTTTTAAATTTAGTTAAGCTTTTTAGTTTTCAGGTGTTTTTTTCTTTTCAGTTTGTACTTGGGAGGCAGTATTAAAACTCTAAACTTTAAAGCAGACCTCGGATCCTAATGAAATTAGAGATTAGAAAAAAATGAAAAAAAAGCCTTCGCTTTTCTGCCTGCCCAAGAATGTAACCTCTGAGCAGAGCCAACTGGGTCTGGTATTAACTCGGTTGCCTCGGTACCGTGTGTGTGTGTGTGTGTGTGTGTGTGTGTGTGTGTGTGTGTGTGTGCGCGCGGTGCAGGAGGCTAGCTCACAGAGCAGCCCAGCCTGGCTTGACCTTTTCGGGGGGTTTTCAGGCGCGGCGTGTGAACACACCCGGCTAAAAGCAGTCCGCCAGCGATAACACGATGGTGCTCTGCCCTGTTGTTTGGGGCATTACTTTTGCCTATTTACAGCGGCGATGGGCTCTGCTTGCACCGGCCGGCGGTAAATTAAATCACAGAAGTCCTCATTGTTTTTTTTTGCCGTGGCGCGGCGAGACATTGCCAACAACGCTGTGGCGAGGACAGCGCTCCCCGCATGCCTGAGAGGAGGGCTTTGTCTCGGGCGCCGGGCGGTAATGAAGGTGTGAGTCGGGCGCGGAGGATGGGGCAGTGATTGACTAACCTTATGAAGCTGCCAGTGGGAAGTCTGTTGTGCGGAGGAAGAAGTGGGGGGGGGGGGGGTTGGGTGAGGCCATAACCAGTGGCGCAGCGATGGCTGTAATTGTAATGAACGATCCATCTGTCATATTCCGTAGCAAATGATCAACCACCACAGCCCTGAGCAAACATTTAACACGGGGTAACAAGTGGAAAATAATCGCTAAGTGCTCTGGCACTTTATTACCATTTATCTTTTCATCGGAGGGAGCGGGTGCTGCCGCTGTAACAGCGGGGAGGGAGGGGGGCCGATAAATCTCCGTCGTACGAGGTTCCCCCGCTCCCCCGCCGCCGCCGCTTCGATTTGCGTCGCACGCTCTTCTCCTTTAATTCAGTTATTGTTTGTAAGGTGTCTCCCCGCCCCGGAGATAAGCGCCGGCGAGGGGAGCGCGGGGGGGGGGGGGGGGGGGAGACGGGAGTAGGGCGCCGCTCCAAAGTGGTTCACGGCCAAAGCACATATCCACGGCGAGATTAGCCATCCATCACGACTCTATGGTCCCGTTGAGGAACGGGGCCGCGAAATCAATAGTAATCCATGAGGACCTCTGGTGACGCTGTGAGGGCTTCTGGGAACGCTGGAACACAATCTTCAAAATGGAAACGCACAGTTGCCCCGCGCGACGAGATAACGTGCCCGCACGCACAATCGCACGCACGCACGCACGCACGTCTCTCGCGCAACAGTCCTTAGTGCAGTCCCGCTGATACTTTGAGAAATGAATAAAATATAGAAGAAATGACTCCCTGACGGACATTAGATGAAAGTAAGCGCTGGTGCCAGAGTTGTATCGGCTGGGTGGGGGGTGGTGGTGGGGGGTTGGTGGTGGGGGGTTGGTGGTGGGGGGGGGGGGAGCCACGCTGTCTCCCTAGTGGGGGCAGATCTCCGGTGATCTGAGGACGCGGGTCCGGCTCGATCTTGGCTTTTGATCAACTGCCGGGATAATCCCACCCCCTCATCCCGACCAAAGCGCGGCAGAGCAGCCCCCCCACGCCAGAGCCTGATTAATCCAGACAAGGTCGGCGTTTCCTGGACACGTACGGCGCACAGCGAGGAGGGGGTGCGGGCGGCGGTGGGCGGGGAACCACTGGCGGTGTTCACAATAGATTAGCCCGCTCCCGGGCCGCCCGACAGCGCCGGGTTTACTGTGTGCTGCCGCCGATCAATCGCTGTTGTAGCGGCGGGAGGGAGTTTGGTCGCGGCGCCCTGCGCTAATCTCCCTCTCTCCCTCAACCCGAGATATTCCCTGTCCTCCCTCTCTCCCTCACACCTCTGTTTTTCTCTGTCCTCCCCCCCCCCCCCCCTCCAGGGCCTGAAGGCCGCAGACAACGACCCCACAGCCCCGCCCTACGACTCCCTCCTGGTGTTCGACTACGAGGGCAGCGGCTCCACCGCCGGCTCCCTGAGCTCCCTGAACTCGTCCAGCAGCGGGGGCGACCAGGACTACGACTACCTCAACGACTGGGGCCCGCGCTTCAGGAAACTGGCCGACATGTACGGGGGCTGCGACGACTAGGAGCGAGGAAGGGGACGCACGGCGACGACGACGACGACGACGACAGCTTCGTTAACGAGACGAGTAAAAAAAAATAACGAGAAGACGACGAATACAACGGAAGATTAAAAAAAGAAAAACCCACGACAAAAAAGAAGGATTTTTTTTTTCTTTTCTTTTTTTTCCTCCCCTCCCGAACCACCGCCAGCCGCCGCCGCCAACAGCGCCACCTCGTGGACAGACGCCGATATCGCCGATATCCCTCGACTCACCGATTTGGAACGGACCTCCGATAAGTGAACGCGACAGAAATTTGATAAAACATCATTCCGAAGTATTTTCCATAAAAAAAAAAGAAATGACGCAAAAGAAGATGACCCAACCGACCTAGGCTAATTGTTGTTGTCTACGCATTAACATTATGCTTGTGGAGGGCGCGGGCACAGGTTCTGGTGGCCATGTTTCTTGCAGAGGGGAGAGAACGTTGGTGGACGGTCGCCGATTTTTGGATTGTTGGTGTTGAACGCGCTCAGTTACACTTGAATTTCACAGTACAGAAGCACTGGGATATAACGTGCCTTTTTGTACATTGTTTTGGATCTGAATGATTAGTTTTATGTTCCAACGCTTTAATGGTACTGACTTTTTTGGAGTGATCTCAAAACATGAAGTATGTTTAAACTATGGTATGCTTCTCCATGCTCCCAACCTGTCCTCCCCCCCATCCTCCCCGGCCGCCCGACACCCCCTGGGTTGTTAGATATGATTATTTAAGATATGACATGAAGGATCCTTTGTTAGCCCAATTGGGAGCAACGATTTAAAGCAGCACTGTACAGTACGCTAGACTTCTAGACTTTTTCACTAAAAAACATTTAAACTTATGCAGCTGGTTGCAAATAAAGGGAGTTATGAATCATACTTTTGTAGCAGAATATTTTTTTTCCTTTATTTCTGAAGTGGTGTAGTATAAAAAAAAAACTGTTTTTGGTCTAATCCATGTACACTTCATTTGCCTTAGTCATCTGATATTTTGAAATCTTCACTGTAAAAAGATGTGTGTACATATGTTTTTTTCTTTTTCTTTTTTGTTTTGATGTAGTATACGAAGTGCAAAAGGTTCCAAACATATAAATGTATAATTTGGACAACAAAATGAACAGAGTTTTTTGCATGTTTTTATCTTTTCACAGCAGAACTGAAAAAAAAATGTTGTTTCCAAAATTTATTTACAAAGTGGAAAGAAATAAAAAATCGGGTTACAATAAATGTGTAGAAGTTAAGAGTTTTTTGTATAAAATAAAGAAATAAAAACCATTAAGACAAAAAAAAGGAAAAGGAAAAAATGGTGATCTTCTCAGCACAACTGTTTGATTTGTACCAAAAAAAGGTGGTTGGTGGCGACAGTGTGGTATGACGTAGTCACGATGGAACCAATCAGCTTTAAGACTGGGAAAAGGTTTTTCAACTCGAGACCTTGAGAATTATCATATGTAATGGAATACAAATTATACATCTCTGACCCCAACCATCCAAATAAAATGCTAATTTTGGAGCGAAAACTGCCTTTTTAATTGTTTTTCTTTCTCAAGCATATTCTAAATTTCTGCTGCACTGAGACCGACATACTTCCCCTTTTTTCCAATCCAATGACGGAAAAAATAATTCTGTGACATTTATGTTCCGTTATTGCCTTTCTCGTCAAACAAGCACAAAGGAGATGAGAATTCCTCATTCTTTTCACCCTCGCACATTTGTACTTTTACTCTTTGCATCTGTTCACCTTGGGTTCAATGGCAAAACACAGAAATACCAAAAAGTCCACGGTGACGAGGGTGCACACACTGCGTTGTGGAATGCACGGTTCCCTTAGCACGGGGTGAAGCTGACCTCCAGACCAAGGACAACGTCAAGGACTGCCTCGGGGAACGGTTTCTGGGCCCCAGAGACGCGGGCGGAAATGGAAAGAAGAAAAAGTTTTGGGCTCTAGCAGTGTGTGTGTGGGTGTGCGTGCGTGGATTTTCATGCGTGTCCTACGGGATAGGGTTTGTGGTTGTGCTGTGGCTTCGGTTGATCTTTTCCCAGCAAAGTCTACACTGTGTGAGGCCGGCCACAGTCTCCAAACCTAAACCATTTAGCCTTCTGCCCCTGCAAAGATAAGATGGATGGATGGATGGATGGAGAGATATATATATAGATGGGATACAATTTAAGTTTGGATTTACAGGCCTCAAAAAGTAAGCAGCTGTTGTCCCTATTGTGTGTGTGTGTATGTATGTAGTGTAACTCGGTGGTCTATTTGTAGTGGTGTGATTGACTGCGTCGTCGTTATCCCATCTCCCATGGTTTCTGCGGAAAAAAACGTCATGTTTCCTTTGGCTTTGGTGAACTCCCCTCTTACACAACGCTCAGTGATACTTGAGTGTGTTCTTTGGAACTACCCCTGGCCGGCTGTATATCGCTTTTCCCAGAATGTGCTGAGCGGCGCACACCACTTCCCACAAGGAGCACAACAGATTTATGTTGGCCAATGTGAAGTGATGTTAAGCAGACGACTCCAAAACTATGCATCATAAAACTACAGCTGAGTCAGTTCACATTAACCAAAGGCTCCCCTTCCTTTAACTCTGAAGGGATTTAGCTTTATCAGCGATGTTACTATTGTTATAATTATTTGAATAATTGATATTTTTATAACTGCGGGGGTTGGTTTTAATGTGGTCCGTCACTGTTCACACAAGGGCGATTGTTTTTCCGCTCCAGTTCTCTGTCCTGTCTCCTCCAGGCACGGATGTGGTTTGTGACTCACTGAACTGCCTAGGAAAAGGGTTCATTGACCCCAACGTCCAGTTCTCACCAGATAGAAGTCATACACACAAGTCACACAAGCATGCATCAAACATCAGTCCAAAAAAAGATCAGGCAGAGACTACCATAATAGAGCCGGCTGCCTCTGCTCCTCGCGGAGTCACTCTCTTTTCTTCTCAGCAGGGTTTTCTGACGCACTATTTCTCCGGCGTCCAGATCCCTCAACTCAGATTATTATTTCCAAAGAAATGAAATCCTCCCTCCATTTTTTGTTGCATTATTCTTCGATAGGGAAGGACATTAATTGATATTCTAGCACTGCACGTCATGGATTATCCTCCCAAGTGGAGCGTGTGATGTCCGGCGCTGTAGAAAAGGCCAGTTATGGACAGTTCCCTGACTTACCCTAACACTGATAAGACAGTTTGTGATGTGACAAACACAATGTGGAGAATTAATCAGAGCATAGTCCCTCTACCAGAGATATTTCATGTGGAAAGACTTCTTTCACTTTCTGTTTTGTTACATTACAAAAAAACTGATGGTGTCACAGTTCACATGAAGTACGAACATGTTTGCAAGGCTGTGTGAAAAGGAAGTAGTTCAGCTCTTCATTGGCAGATTTTAATGCTGAAACAGCAGGGTTAAAAAAAGGACAAACCCTTGAACTTCACATTGCAAATAATTATCTTCCCTGATGTCAACACTAAGAAAACTGACTTCTTGAAAATAACGGTTCTTTCAGATGACTGTTTGTTGATGTGTGCTTCAGTGAGATTCACTAAGCGATGGTTTAAAAACACCCTCCATGTTCCCTTGCATTGAGTTCAGCTGTCATCTAGTGTCCAACTCCTTCGCACCTGATTGGGCGATTACATAAACCTTACATAAAAGAGAAGTGCGAACACACACGCACCACCCACTAGACGTACATAACCATAGGTCCACTCTCGGAAACTCAAGCCCACACCACCGGAGGTGGATGAGGGAGCCATGTCCCACGCTCCACTCTCCTTCCTGTTTTCCGTAGTTGATGATTGGAGGGCTCAGGCTTGGATTTGCCCACCGATGGGCCGCTGTGTGATTGGTGGGGAGATCGCCGTGGCAGCGCAGCGCCGCAACACAGGCACCCAGGTGGAGAGTAGGATGTACCTATCATCACAGATACCTGCCAACGATAACTGCTGATCATGCCGGCTGGTCCCCATCCATCGCTATAGCGACGGCGCTGATTGTGATGCGCGCCTGCTGGAAGAGGTCAAGGTGTGACCTTCGGCGGCACCCAGACGGTTTTTTGTCGGCTGAACTTTTCCTCGCTGCTCAATTATTAACGTTGGCCTGCGTTCCCGCTCTGCATAGCCCGCCGGGAAGTTAAGGAAAAGACAACCGGGGGACCGGGCCTGCGGATAATTGGCCGTGCATATATGAGTGTTCTAACGTCTAGGTGCACTCGGGGCTCGGGGGTGGGGCGTCTGGGGGTGGGGTTGGAGGGGGGGGGGACGGGGGAGACAAAGGCCTTGTTTGTTGTTCGGGCCGGAGCAGGTATGTTTCCGGGGAGCGGGTCCCTGTAGGGGGGAGGGGGGGGGGGGGGGGTTGCGGTCGTCACCGGCACCGGGGGTGCCCCTCGGTGCCACGGAGGACGTGCGGAATACTGAGCAGCCGGCGGGATGCACACCCCGGCCTGCTTAAGTTATGCCGCCGCTGACCTTTGGTGGACTTTGAGGAGATGGATGCTACCCGGACGGTGAGTGGAAAGAGCATATTTCTTATTGTGTTCCAGCAAGGCGCCCAGCCCCCCCCATCCCCCCCACCCCCGCCCCCGCCCCCACACACATCCCTTTCTCCCCCATCCTCGCCATCCTCCCCTATGCCTTTGAATGAATAAGCAAGTGGAGCGCGGATGATGAAGCGATCCCATGGAGAAGGGGGCGATGCAAGCTTCAATGCACGTCCGGGTCCATGTATCTGTGTGTGTGTGTGTGATTGTGTGTTTGCGTGTATGTGTGCATGGGTTGTGTGTGTGTGTGTCTTCCTTTTTGCTTATAAGGTAGCCTTCTGTTTCAATTGAAATGCCATCGCCTCCCACCCTCTCCCAAGGCTGCGAGGGTACGAGAGCCGGTGTGAAACGCTGCCGCCGCAGACAATGGGAGGCACCTGTCCAGCTACCGCAATCAAACTCCCCCACCACCAACACCGCCACCCCCCCCCATCCCCGCTACCCACCACCACCACCCACCTTGACTCCCCCACTACCCCCACAGCTGTGCACAACCCACGTCCCCGCTTGCCTCCCTTATCGGGGACACAGCCAGGGGGAGGGGCTCTAAACAGCTAACAGATATGTCTCCTTCTCTGTGCTGCTGATTTATCAGTCCTCATTCACCAACGCCCACACAATTATCCCCATTGCAGACACAGCCACCGCAGTGGGGGTGGGGGTGGGGGTGGGGCTGGGGAGGGGGGGAGCCTCCGAGACGAGAATGATGAACGATATTTCTTCCGCGTGATGCATATCAACCTGAGCATGTGATTTCCGGCGTGGACGTTCAATGTCACTTTGGGCTGTCTGCTGGAGGGAGGGAGCGGCGCATGGAGACGTCGTTTCACCATCTCGCACGAGTGTTCTCGTGCATGAATGGTCAACGCGTTCCACACAAAAGGGGTGTAGTCATAGTGGCCGCCCGCAGACACCTGGAAACCAGGCCGTCCCTTCTCTCGGTATCTTTCGCCCTCTTTTTGTGTTGATGCTTTATTTTGCATTCTTCCTTTTCTTCTTCTCTGATGACTCACGACGGAGTAAATGCCACGGCGACAATAAGAACGAAGCTATCGCGCCGAGCAAATTGCCTATGGGACATATTCACCGTAGGCTGGTGTAATAGGCTAGGCTGCTATCTACATTTTGTTTTGTTCTAGGGCTAAATCGTCCCAGCGAATCCCTGGGAAAAAAAAGTAATTGGGAGGAAAGAGAAGGAAGTGCTTTTCCCGGGAGTGCCCGTGGATTTATTCGGATGTCTACTTTAAAACGAGTAAACACTTGACATTCCTTTTACCTCGTGCCATTAAGGCTTTATGTCCCTTGGCTAACGCCGCACAATGGCTGTGTAATTCTCGTAATAATATAAAACAGAAATGTCATTACGCTGCCTTTGGTGGACGCTGTACTCGTTGCCTAATAAATTAGCTGCAGGCTAGACAGCTCAGACTATATTGTGGCGGCCGGTTGTACAATGGTACAGTTGTTGCGGTTGAGGTGGTCTATGCGTCGCAAAGGGACAGGAAGGAGGCCAGTGGGTCGTCTGTTCTGACTGGATACTGGGCCCTTTTGTAGTCTCCCATTCATGCGGGGGGGCCTGGCAACACCGATGAGGCCAACACACAAACACAAAGACACAAAATGTCTTATCACCCATGTGTTTTGAGGACAATGTGGTAATGGAGGCTGTATTGATTAAACTGGGTTTTAATCGCCGCGTCGTTTGTTTGGGCATGAAAGGGGACGGCTCCTGCAGGGACAACATCTTATGAAGAGCTTGTTCGGGCGACAGAGAGAAGGACATGGTTGTTCCTCTGGCCAGACGGCTAGTGTAAAAATAATGTGTCAATTCTGAGCGGTAATACCGCGGAACCACTGATGCATCGCTGTGATACACGGTCATCCTGTTATCCCATTTACCCCTCCCACCCCTGCAAAAAAGAGGATGAAATTAAATCCTTTAAGGTTGAAATTTTCTCTTTCATACTAATATAATGTTGCCCTGACTACCCTTTACCAGGTGTGAAACTGATTTCCATGGCAACGGGATACGTTAAATGAGTTTTCACTCTTAGCCCATAATCTCCGCTCAGACCATTGTGTTTGTGTGTTTTTTTTTTTACATGACCTTTCCGCCTGGAGTCTAAGTGACGATTGGAAAACAGCTTTAGAATGCAGGGTTGCAAGCAGCGGATGTCTGTCGTCTTCGTCAGAAAAGCTCTAGAAGCTATTCCCTCTTGAAGTCTAAAACGTAAAGAGGGAAACAAAAATAAAGTATTGCTCTGATTCCTGAGGGGTGCGCGTGTTTGTCTAGAGTTAATGGTGCATGCACATGCTTTTATTTCATTACAATAATAACACCCTCCAGGGAATGCACATGGACTAAATAAAACAAACTAATGTGACCAAGGACGTTTGGGAGTCAGCGCTTATTTGATCACAAAATGCTCTCAGGGAAAGCCTCTATCTAGACACAGTATCCAAAAACAGGGGTCGGTCAGTCAAGGTATCAGTGAAGGGCTTTCTCGGCCTGGCTCGCTTATGGTTGTATACACAGGTAGTGGTGTAGTGAATATATTGATTTAGAAATGGATACATACGATTAGATCTCATCTATACTGTCCTGAATGAGTCAACAGCGATAAACAGTAAACAATAGTTACTGCTTTGAAGGCTCTTTACTGTGATATAGGCAACAGCAGATACCTTAATTAGGAGTTGAAAACTTGCTAAAGTGAGCGTTAAAGGTCGGTTTGCGCTTTTGTTCGCCTTATATCGTTGTTTGTTTGTGATT